>NC_041381.1:1143099-1286861 GCF_002162155.2 Triticum dicoccoides
GACTGGACATGAACAATTTTGTGCTTGAGAAGACGTTCAACATGTTTTTGAAACTGAACAAAAATATCAAACACATCAGATTTGCGTTTAATAAGGTAAAGCCAGGTAAAGCGACTACAAGCATCAACGAAACTGATATAGTAATTATGACCACTGACAGAAGTCTAAGCAGGACCCCATACATCTGAAAACACAAGTTCTAAAGGATGTTTCACCTCACGACTGGACTCTGAAAAAGGAAGTTGATGACTCTTCCCTTGCTGACAAGCATCACACACTGCTACATCTTTATTACTAGACAAACTAGGAAGCTCATGACGATGCAAAATATGACGGACAATAGGTGCATGCCACTGTGACGGAGAGACCCGAACTCCACTGAAAACACGGGCGACGCCAGGATGCTCCAGACGGTAGAGGCCCTGGCACAACCGCCCACTAAGAAGAATGTCCCTCGTGCCCCGATCCTTAATAAAAAGATCAAAAGGGTGAAATTCACAAAGCACATTATTATCACGTGTGAGTTTAGGAACTGAAAGAAGATTACGGGTCACAGATGGAACTCGAAGAACATTGCGAAGCTGAAGACTCCTATTGGCATGTCTAGTGAGAAGAGATGCTTGACCAATATGAGAGATGTGCATACCTGCTCCATTGGCGGTGTGGATCTTGTCGGAGCCATGATAGGGTTCACGAGTGTGAAGCTTCCCCATCTCGCTGGTCAGATGCTCTGTCGCCCCAGAGTCCATGTACCAGTGTGGATCGATGGAGTAGGACTGAGTGTGTCCCTGTTGCTTCTGCGGCGCGGGACGATCAGCCATGGCGACCTGACGGGCATTGTTGCGTGTATCTTTGCCGTCATTGCCAAGACCAAGGAAGCTTCGCTGGAAGCGCTTATGACACTTGGAGGCCCAGTGCCCATCGCGGCCACAAAGTTGGCACACACGTGGACCGCCAGCCCCCGGTAAGGTCGCAGTAGGTGGGGGGGCCGAGGCGGGCGACGGTGGCAGCCCCACGGGAGACCGGGGTGATGAAGAAGAGCGGCCACCCTTGGTGGCAGCGTTGGCCGAGAGGGAGCCAGTGCCCCTGGAGCGGCGTGTCTCGACCCGTTGCTCAGTGAGAAGGAGCCGAGAGAAAACCTCGTGTGCCAGCATGGGTGTCGAGTTGCCCCGCTCGTTGATGATCTCGACTAAGGCATCATACTCCTCATCAAGACCATTGACAATAAACGAGTTGAACTCGGAGTCGGTGAGGGGCTGTCCAATGGAGGCCAATGTGTCGGCGAGGCCCTTGACCTTGTTGTAGAACTCAGTGGCAGTGGAGTCAAGCTTCTGACACTCTCCAAGCTGACGACGGAGTGCAGAGACACGAGCCTGGGACTGCGCTGCAAAGGTTCGCTCAAGGATGGTCCATGCCTCATGAGACGTCTTCGCGAAGACAACAAGTCCGGCAACTGCCGGCGAGAGCGACCCCTGGATGGAGGAGAGGTTCGCCTGGTCCTGCCCCGTCCAGACGCGATGGGCCGGATTGTAGACCGGACCGTGCACGGTGTCTACCAGTGCGGGTGGGCAGGGAAGCGATCCGTCGACGTAGCCTAGCAGGTAGTGACTCCCCAAGAGCGGGAGAACCTGCGTACGCCAGAAGATGTAGTTGTCGGCGGAGAGCTTGATGGTGATGAGATGACCGAAGTGAAACGGCGGCGGCGAAGACGATCCCATCGAGGGGGCTGCCTGGGGTGCAAACACCATGGAGGCAGCCGGAGGCACCGAAGCCGATGCGGGAGGAGGCGGGACCGCAGCCAGGGCGGACGCCGCAAAGCTCGCGGCCGGGTCGGACGCCGCAAGGCCCGCGGCCGGGGCGGACGCCGCCAACCCCGCCAGCGGGGCGGTGTGATTCGCTTGCGGCAGGAGCGGCGGGACGACGCCCGCGGAGTCCGCAGCGGACGGCAGCGCCGCGGTGTGGACCACGAGGTCGCGCCCAAGCGAGGGCGCCGGCGGCGTGGAGTAGACGGAGCCGATGCTCCTGGTCCCGATCGGAGCCGGAACGGCGACGGCATCGAGCGGGAGGTTGAGCAGAGCCGCAAGAGAGGCCGGGAGGAACCCCGCAGCAGTGGAACCGGTGGTGGCGGCGCTCGACATGGCGGCGGTGAAGGCGGCGGCGGCTGCGGCGGCGGTGCGGGTATTAGGGTTTGGAAGCGGAAGCGATCGTAACCTAGCGTGATACCATGTAAGACAATAAGTTTTGGGGGAACCAGCATAACCCTCTAGGGGTGGCTTATCTCATTATATATAATGGATGTGTTACAATACGTACAATATACGTACATAAGTACAGAAGCTATACATAGTCTAACAGGCCTGCAGCCAAGTTTCGACATGCCCCCTCCGACTCTCAGGAAGCCGACCACGCCATAGAGCGGCGTCCTCACGGTAGCATCCAAGCACACGCTGCAAAGACGGCTGCTGCCGCTGGAAGACCACAGCGTTCCTGTGTTTCCAGAGTTGCCAGCAGCACAGTAGAGCGAACTCCACCGCCAATCCGGTCACCGCACTCACCGCGGTGGCAAGGCTAGGCAGCCCGCACACCCTTACCCCATCAGTGTTGACGCCCAGCTTGTTCCAGAAGGCCCCCGCGAACGGGCAGGCGAAGAGCATGTGGTCGGCCGTTTCCAGGGGCGCAGCGCATAGCGGGCAGCCGGCGTCCGCCGCGGCGACGATGCACTTGCGAAGCAGGACGTCTCTAGTGTGTATACGCCTCTGGACCAGCAACCAGCTGAAGAACTGCACACACGAGGGGATCCGCGCGCCCCAGATCATGTCCGCGAAGCCAGCCCGCACCCCGCCAAAACGCAGCAGCCGGTACGCGGCACTGGACGACGGAGAATTGCGTGGCGCTGCAGCATGCCGCAGTTGCCTCGTGTCCTCCCCCACACCGGGGGGAGCCGCCACCAGGAGAGCCGAAACGGCCTGTAGTTCACGCTCGCCCGCCCTGGTCAGTCTGGGGACCAGACAACCGGCTAGGCCACGCCGGCGGACCTGCCAAACGGTCGCCTCGCCGTCCGTGGCATGTGAGAAGAGCAGTGGCGGAGCTAGATAGAAACGTTTGGGGGGGCCGAAACAGAAAATTTTCTGTAGCGAAGAACTAACGAGAGAACAAATTTATAATGTTATAGTCCAGTTCAATCGACCATTGACCAACTATCACTTAGAGAGAAAAATATATAGTGCCATCACCAAAAAAATTCCCAATTAGATCAAACCACACAAGGAAACAACAACAAAAATTGACTCATATTGTACAGCAGTGTTGGTGTACAGGCAACATTTACAGCTTTAGAGACTTCAGACTTCATACTTAGGCTGTGCGTCGCGTCGGGGGCGGCTGGTTGAGATGAAGCATGAAGATGGGCTGGTTCGTTGATGCACTGTGCTGCACTGTTCGTTGTTGTACTGTTCTAAGCAATATTCTAAGCCGAGCTGCAGGGGCCACTGCTACCTAGTATTGAAAAAAGATCGTTTGGGCTGGGGGGGCCACGGCCCCCTCAGGCCATAACGTAGCTCCGCCGTTGTCTACCTCCCCTTCCATCAGCGTTGCTACTTTTGGGAGAAATCACATCCTGACGTCGTCAACGGACATAAATTTGCCATGCAGCTGGCACCTCAACCCCGACAAGGTGTCAGTGCCGGCGGTGCCCTAATGTGACCGTGCGCTGATGGATCAGATCCGCTGCAGCCATGCTAAACTCCCGCCCGAGCTCTACCGCCCGCCCCAACTACGCAGTGGTTTCGCCCAACTAGAATGCTTGGTTCGCAACCGGCCATGACGAGGCTAATTGATTTGACGCCAACAGTTGGCATGCCAAAATTTGGCAACTTGCATCATCTGCTTGATCTCCTTGACTCGCGGTCCCACTGCCGACAGGTTCCTGTTCGGGTCTCCCAGCATGCTCACGGCCACCTTGCTGTCCGTCTCGAGGTGTGATTTCTGGACATTGATCTCCCTAGCTAACTCGACCGTCCATCGATATGCCATTAGTTCCGCCGTCTCGGCGTCCGCAACTCCGCCGAAGAAGTTGCATGCAGCCGCATGGAAATCGCATTGGTTGCCTCTGAGGACACGGCGCCGTCGAAGTTAGCTTTGACCCATCCTGACTCCGTAGCAGTAACCACTTTTGCGTCAACTATCTCCTGGGAGCGTGCATTCCATATTGTTGTTATAGATGGATGGAAAACCCTATACGACGCACGATGCGCCATGTTACCGAGCAATCTCACAGGGTTCACAAGGGAGCGTTGACCTAGGCCGAGGTTCCTAGCTGGTTTTTTTCGGTTTTTGAACATTTTTTATAAACATGAATAATTTTATACACACGCAGACTCTCATACATACGCGCACAAACTCATCCCTGTGAACACACGCACGCACACCCTATCCTTATTTTTTTGATATTGACGAAGGACATATCTCTTCTCCCCCCCTTCATCCATGAGCGAGAATTTAGTTTATCAGTGTTGCACCAATCCATCCATGGTGTCCATGTTGTGCTCCTACTCCATCTCCATGCCTGCCTCCCCTCCTCCGCACCAACACAAATTCCTACAAAGAAGAAGCCTGGATTTTTTTTGTGTGGAAACATTGACAAATATTTTCAATGCTTGCAAAATGTGACCATGAAATGTCATCCATAGAAGTCGTGGGGAAATTCAGCACTTCAAAATGCTTTTAAAAATAACATTTTCAGATCATCAAACTTTTTCTCACGACTTCCAGAGATGTCATTTCATGATGAAATTTTGCAAGCATTGAATTTTTTTTAGTGTTTGCTACAAACAAATTTTAGATTGTTTTGACTTTTTTTAGATTTTACTGTTCATCCGAGCTCATATGAGCTCGAGTTCAGATACTCCGCGTTCACAAAACATAGCATAAAGAACTTGATAAAAGTTACAAACAAAACAATAACATCACCACGGTGAACGGCAAGAGTGGCAACTTAGGTCCATTGTCTCCTTCTCCTGGACTGCATGTCGTGAACTCCCCGTCGGTGGTGATTCCAATTTGAGACATTCCGAGTCAAGAGTGTGAAGAGAGGTTTTGAGGAGCAGGGTTGCGGCCGAAGAAGACGACCCCTTTTCATGGTTGGTCCTTCGGCTCAAGATCACGGGCCGTTAGCTGATGAGTCGGAGCGATAAGTAGGTGGAACGTGTGAGGTTGCAACTTATGGAGCTCATTTTCGGCTCAATGCGGTCATGGAAATGCGGTAGCTCTTGGAGTGCGAGGTCGGTTCCATTGTAGGCTTTAGCGGATATACCTAGGGCTCGTTGATGGAGTGCACCATGACACAACAACGATTGAAGAATGTTTGATTGAGTAAGAGCGACAATAATACAACATTATTTCACCATGCGCCAACACACCTCCTATCAAAAGCAAATAAAGGTGATCCTTCTTTTATATAAATTTGGTTGAAATATGGTTATCCAACCCACTCCATCGTTTCCAACCAACAACAAAAACTGGCTACTACCACTGACCTCATGTTTGCGAATGTCCCCAGCCAACTCAACCTTGCCCGCGAATCAAACACCACCCCAGTGGTTAAGAGTGGGGTGGTGTTGGACCATGCAGCAGGCAAGCATTGCGAGTGTGCACCCAGATGAACTATAGGGTCATGCTAGGAGGACTTGACCAATATTTGACTGATATTTTTCTTTCAAAAACCGGGTATTAATTCATTTCGTAGTTCCAAAAGGCAACCATTAATTAGATAAGAAACTTGCCCTAGAAACAATAGTACCGCGAATAAGCCGGACCCTGACCCAAATCCATCCACGAATTAATCGACGGCATTGAACCCTAATAAAATGCAATCTAAAATCACACAAAACTAAATAAAAAGCCGCAAACCCATTTCCTTTCCTTTCCTTTTGCAAAAGGTTATGCCAACATTTGGTAGTAATTCATTTCATTTCAAATAGCCAACGTTCTACAGTACTATATGGGTTACTCTGACAAACAAAATTCAAGATGAATAACACACGCTGAAGAGGATAGAGAGCGCTAGGGCTTCATCGTGGACGGGAGGGCAAACCCACTCGCAGCACCGTGCCGGCCCATTTTTCCAGGCCTGTTTTCATCAAAGCTTCACAGTTCGGCCTCGTTTGGAACGCACTGGGGAAAAAGAACGTTTGTCTCAAAAAAAAAAAAAACGTTCCCGGCATCTCCATTGCAAGACGCTTCGGTAGAAGCTTAAGAAGGAAATTTTTTTTTCCTAAAATAAAAATTATGCTAAGCGCCTCTGTGACCCAACGCTTGACGCTAACTAATCGTGAAACCGGCCAGAAATCGTTCCTACTCGATCGTGCGGGAAGGAAAAAATAGCTTTTGCACTAGGCTAACTAAATTTATCATGTATACTACAACTTTCGTTAAGAACAAAACATAGCTTAAGCAGCTTCATAAAAGTTTCAAACAAAAAAGGTAACATCAGTCCTCGCTGAGTGCGGCTAATCTGCACCCGAGCTCATATGCTCCCGCATGAACAGTAAAATCAAAAAAAAATTTAAAAATTCCAATTTTTTTTGAGAGAAACATTGACAAAGTTCTAAGTGCCTACAAAAATTCGTCATGAAATCACATTCCTAGAAGGCGTGGCAAAAAAACAAAAAAAATACTCTGAAAAAGCTACTTTCAAACACATTTTGAAGCATTGAATTTGTTTTTTTTTTTGCCACGCCTTACAGGAATGTGATTTCATGATGAATTTTTGCAGGCACTTAGAACTTTTGTCAATGTTTCTCTTAAAAAAAATTGAAATTTTTTGAATTTTTTTCGATTTTACTGTTCATGCGGGAGCATATGAGCTCGGGTGCAGAATGGACTTTTCGGTCCTCGCTTCGTTATCTCTCCGCTATCCAATTTTCCTCGACTACATGCCATGAACACCGTATCGGCGACAATTCCAGGTTGGGTGATTCTGAGTCAAGAGGGATGGTTTCGGTGAGCAGAATTGTGGTGGATGAGGATGATCCTTTTTCCCAGATTGGTCCCTCGGCTCAAGAACACAGCCTGCCGGCTGATGAGATGGAGCGATAAGCTGGTGGAATGTGTGAGGCTGCAACTTACAATGGCTCGTGAGCTCATTTTTCGGCTCAATGCGATCATGGAATCACGGTACCTCTCGAAGTGCATGCGCCGGTTCCATGCCAGGGTTAAGCAGACATACACAAGGCTCTCATTGATGACATGGTAGGCAACAATGATTTGAGAGTGTTTTGTTGAGTGAGAGCGATAATAATCTTTAATCTGCTTAGTAGTTAACGGTGTGCTGATGTTCGACCATGCTGCCATGGCCAAAGCCGCCTTCAACCACTTTAGGCTGGTCACAGTAGGGAGAAACTTAGGAATAACATCACACGCTCCAATACAACTTTGCTTATGTGGCACATATTTAATGAAGAGAGATGTGCTTGTGGTAACTAGCTAAGTTACCGGAACATCACACATTCCAAAAAACAATGAGTCTATAACCTAATAAATACATCGTTGCATGACACTACATAGATGTTCCTACCCACTATGGAGGTAGTAACATAGTCTAGAAAAATATGTAAGTTACTAGCTTATGTTCTTGCCCATTGTGACCAGCCTTACTGCCATGGTTGAAGCCGCCTTCAACCACTTTAATCCGTCTCTCATTACAGGTGAGCATCGTGAGTCTTGGACCTAGATTTCCTAGGCTCATGTTTGGAAGGCTGGCCACTTAGGCTAATTTTTATTGCTATTCTTCTTTCAAAAATCAGGAATTAATTCATTCCATCATTCCAAAAGGCAACTATTAATTAGATAAGAAAATTGAAACAATATTACGGACGAATGTGCCGGACCCTGACCCAAATCGATCGATGAATTAATTGACAACATTTATAACCCTAATAAAGTGAAACCCAAAATCACACAAAACTCATAAAAACAGCAAAGCCCATTTTTTTTTTCCTTTTGGCAAAAAAGGTTATGGCAATATTTGGCAGTAGTAATTCATTTCATCGTTGGAAAAAGGCAACCATTTACTTATGAAATAAGATAAAATCACAGCTAAAGAGGAAAAAAAACGGTGGGGATGCGGCGGACCCGGCCCGAACCCACGGATCGATCGCACTCGGAAGGAATGCCGGCGCCGGCGCAGGCTCCGTCCGTCGCCGGCGGCGCCGGCGGCGCGGCGTGGCGCCACCTGCTCCTCCTCCTCACCGCCCTCCCGCTCGCGCTCGCCCTCCTCGCGTTCGCGCTCCAGTGGCGCGGCGGCGGCGTGGACGACGCCGGCTCCCGCTGGCCGGCTCGCCTGGCCGTGCCGGCGCCGTCGAGGCTGCAGGCCCTCCACTCCTCCGCCGCGTCCTGCGTGGAGGTCCTCGCCGCCTCCGCCGGCCCCGCCTTCCCCTACCTCCGCGGCTGGTCCTTCCACTTCGACGCGCCGGACACCCACCACCCCAAGGTACCGCCTTTCCCAATCTCGCCTCCGTCCTCTTCCTCGCCGGCCGCCGGCCGATGTGCCTGGCCTAGGCAATGATCTTTCGCCCTTGGTTGGCTGCCAGGTGTGCGTGCAGACGAGCACCTCCGCCGGCCTGGACCAGATCCTGCCGTGGCTCTACTACCACAAGGTCGTCGGCGTCGCGCACTTTCTGCTCTTCGTCGAGGGCAAGGCCGCCAAGCCCAGCGTCGCCGGCGTCCTCGAGTCCATCCCCGTGCGTTCCTCGCCTCATCAGTTTTCCACAAATCCAGTGCCAATTTGACTCTGCTTGTTTGTTCAGAGTCTGAATCTCTGTCTCTGTTCCTCTTTCAGGGGGTGAAGGTGGTGTACAGGACCAAGGAGCTTGAGGAGCAGCAGGCCCGGAGGTCCGAAACAATCTTCGCCATCCGCGTGCCCCGTCAGCCTATACGCAAATTCATTTCGATACCCATTCTTATGATGCATATTATATTTCACCTGCAGCCGCATCTGGGACGAAACCTGGCTATCAGGATTCTTCTACAAACCCTGCAACTACGAACTGTTTGTGAAGCAATCGCTCAACATGGAGATGGCCATTGTGATGGCCCGGGTACGCATGTTTGTTTGTTTTCGGCTTATCACAAGTATTACTTACTAGTATTCAGTTAGTGTATCGTACTGTATTTATTATAAACAAAAAAAAATTATTACTTCTTCGTGGTAGGAATCTGGCATGGACTGGATAATGCATCTAGACACCGATGAGTTGCTATATCCCGGTGGAGCTTCCGAGTATTCCATCAGACGCCTGTTAGCCGACGTCCCCGAGGATGTTGACATGGTTATCTTCCCTAACTATGTAAGTATGCTGCTGCTCCTAATTATGCCCGCCACACTTCTTATGCATAGTAATTGACTTGCATGTCTGCGCTCTGCAGGAAAGCAGCGTCGAGCGTGACGATATAAAAGATCCATTCAGCGAGGTAAACATTCTCTGTCATTAAGAACATAATGCCATCAAGTTCCGTTTTGATATAACGTTGGCTGATGGGATATGAATTCTGTTAGTTCGGTTACATCGAAAGTCTGATACTCTGATATTGTTGTTTACATAATTACATTTGCTTGGAAAATTTAGTTTCGCGTTGCCCTGTAATCTGGTCCAACTTCCATTTAGCATAGTATCCTTGAATTAAGTTTTACCTGTTTTTCTTAGTGTAGACTATGAGCCTAGCTTATTTAGCAAATTATTGCAAAAGAAAAGGGAAGCGAATGAAAAATAATTTAAGTCCTCCGATATGTGCAACAATTCAGTTCTAACAACAGACTATGCTTTTGGACATTCTTTGCTGTGTCTAGCCTTTTTTTTTTCCAATAAACTGTACTAGTATCTTGCCATCTTTAGTATGAAAAAGATAATCTCATATACAACTAGTGATCAATCATGGTTGTTATGTGGATACTTCACCAATTACCATGGGTTTCTTGCGTGCTCCAAACACCTAATCTCATCCTGAGCAATATCTTACCAGGTGTCTATGTTCAAGAAGAATTATGATCATCTCCCCAAAGATACTTACTTTGGCATGTATAAGGAAGCAACAAGGGGCAACCCTAACTATTTCATTACTTATGGGAATGGAAAATCTGCTGCACGAATTCAAGATCATCTCCGTCCAAATGGTGCGCACAGATGGCATAACTACGCAAAGAGCCCAAAGTAAGGACCTTTGCCCATATTTTCCATTTTTTTCAGAACACCACACGTGAGTCTCCGAGTGGAATTGATTTTTACAATATTGTTGGCTCATAACTAACAGTGAGATCAAGCTGGAAGAGGCTGCAGTTCTGCACTATACATACACCAAATTTTCGGACTTAACATCCAGACGTGATCGCTGTGGATGCAAACCTACGAAAGAAGATGTTAAAAGATGTTTCATGTTGGATTTTGACAGAGCAGTAAGTAAAGCTATTCATGTTAGTTCTTCCTCTTGCATGATTTAGTTTGCTATTGTTTCTGCTACAATCTGACTTCCAACATTTACTATGCAGGCTTTTATAATTGCGTCAACTGCTAGTGAAGAGGATATGCTTCGCTGGTAATTTTCATGGTCTCCTTCATATCATAAATTCTGTTCTAACTTGACTCTATTAATCTAAGCCATCAAACAAAAACACTTTCTGATTTCTAGAATGTGCCATCAATGATACTCTGACGGCAAATATACTGTCATGGACATTTACCCGTTCTCCAATTCTTCACTCTGACGCTAATATCTGTCATGACCACGGACATATATTAATAAAGTATAGTTTGTAGTGAATTTGGTGATACCAATTTCATATGGCAATTTATTTTATTATTTATTCATGAGCAGAACTAAGATTTTTTTAATCATCGGGCACTCTTGAGGAGCATAATGCAACAAATCAGGAATAGATAGCTACTGCTACCACCCCTTATAAAACGACTGGAATGGTCACGAAAATTTTGTTTTCTTTTGGCCAGACAGGCAATGATATATTTGAGCATTTATCATAAATTCAACTAAAAGATGATCTATATCAGGGTAAACAAAGAAATCAAATTCCCATGAGTTTTATCAATTCACGCCGTAACATGAAAGTATTAGCTGACGTTAATGATTCCCAGTTGGCCATTTATGTTTTCTTTTCAGAGATGTGGTATTCTCCGCAATAATCCTAGACATCCAACATCTTAGTATGACTGTTGACTGGCTGCTCTTGTGTCAGGTACAATGAACGCGTCGTGTGGAACGATAAGCAGCTCAATCTGAAGCTTCTGCGAAAAGGAGTATTGACTCGCATCTATGCCCCAATGGTACGCAATAAATAACTATTAGCCACATTATCAAAATGTCAGTCATATGTAATACAGTAATATTCATATACTTGACACGTGTGCCTTGTTCTGTCAGGCGATCGTGCAAGGCCTGCGGGAGTCTGGCGTCTTCACCTCCGTCATCGCAGCAGCGGTGGACAACGGCAAAGTTCAACTGAAAGAAAGCGTTGACAGAAACAGGACCGGTTCTGACGACCCTGAAGATGGACCTAGGACATTCGTGGCAGCTAACGCTCGGAAGATCTTGAGCGTCGTCGAGCCTGCCCCTGCCCACAGGGACAGGGATAGTGGCGCATCCGCTGTCCCCCCTTTGTCGCCCCCGGGTTTGGATGACGCGCGAGGGGAGGTGCTGGCTAGGTGATGACTTGGATCATCAGGATGAAAGAATTCTTTTTGCCCATGTAGGTTGGTCAGGTAGTGAGAACAACATGATCATGGATGGGCCATCTAGGGTCAAATATGTTGATGATCAAAGGACATATGTTATATCGAGGATATATGTAATCATGGCTGGTCAATATATAGAGTGATTTTTGGCAGGGCATATTATGTGCACCCATTTTTTGTCAGTATTTAGTAGTGCAAACAAGATGATGCTACATATTATTTATATAGAAATTAAGAAACAGTAAGAGGGAACTTCCGATGAATTTTACAATAGATTTCTTCCTTTCCGCCACAACTATTTTTATTTTTATTCTTTTTTTTAAGTTCACGAAAATCTTTTAAATTCTCCAAATTTTTTTCAAAAAGCGTGAATTTTTTTCAAATGATGATTTTTTTTCAATATGTGAAATTCTTTTGTAAATTTTGGTTTTGTTTTTACAAATTGGTGAACATTCTCTTAGACCATGTACTTTTTTTTTTGAAACTGTGAACATTTTTTAACACTCACAAACAATTTTTTAAAATAGTGAACATTCTCTTAAAGCATGAGCATATTTTCGAATTCGCAAACATTTTCTTGAACTCATGAACATTTTTAAAATTCAAGACTAATTTTTGAAACAATGGACATTTTTTTACAAATTCGTGAACATTTTCGAATTTGTGAACATTTTTTTGAAATCATAAACATTATTTTAAATTCATGAATATCTTTAAATATGTGAATATTTTTTTTACAAATTCGTGAACATTTTTCGAATTCCGGAGCATATTTTTGAATTCGTGAGTGTTTTATTCAAAATTAGCATTTTTTTAATTATGACCTTTCGATATCCTAAATTATTGAAAAAAAGAAAAGGAAAAGAAGAAAAAAACAGGCGGCGCCCCGGCCGCACATGGGCCGGCCTAGAAGGGTGCGAAGAGGGACCGGTGGGTGTGTGTTCGCTTCCTTCGCAGCGCGTGCTACGCTATATAGGAGTGAGTAACTAGTTGACGAGCGCTTTTTTGAGAGCCTCGCAGCGATCACTTGCGGATGGGATCAAAATTTATTTTCGCACGCGTTCTCAGCTTTTTCATGTCCAATAAAATGGCTTACTTTCGTGAATCTACAGTGGCCTTCGGGGGGAGGATCGATCCGGCCGCGTGTTGAAGGGCGGGTTGGCGTTGGCCGTGGATCCGGCCGATGTTCCTTATGTGGCTAGATGTGGACCAGATTTTGGTGCTCTCTTTCACTTGCCACGGCGAAGATCATGGGTGCTTGGTAGTTGTGTGCCCAAGGCGGTATGCAGCAACACAAGCGCTTGTAGTTTTTTTCCCCTTGCTATGCTTCAATCTACGAAAATGTTAACGCCCACACGTGTGGGCGTTTGCATGTCGGCCACACGCGTGGATCCGCGTCTGTCTGTGAGCGCAAAATTTTTGGCATATTTTTAGTGTCAAGTAGGACTGGCCTGGTGTGTGGGCATTCATCCGGTCGCCCACACGACCGCTTTACCACACAGGAGGGGTTGGTGTGTGGGCGTTGAGCAGTTCGCCCACATGTCACTTTTCCACGCACGCACAAGAGCTAGTGTATGGGCATTTGCCATCTTGCCTACACGCCCGTCTCATCTCCCACACCCAAGTTTCCACTTGTCATGTATTTTGCAGTGTACATGGCAACTGTCTATGTGCTTTATAAGCAGGTGGCAACTCTTTTTTTATACCCGAACATGTCAGTTGCCACTTTTTTGCAGAGTACACGCCAACTTCCCTAGTGTGCTGTCGATGGACATGTAAACGCACCCCAGGGTTAGTCAATCGTGGAAATCACTCCGGGATCCCAAAACAGTGAGTAGTAGTCCAAGAAACGGGCCAGAACCGACCCAAACTGTGAGCCCTGATGACCAACACGTAAGCACACCTTGGGGTTCAACAACCATGAAAATCACGCTGGGACCCCAAAACGGTAAGTAATAGTCCATGAAAGAGCCCAGAATCGGACAAACCTAGGATTATTGATGAACGATACATAAACGCATCCCGGGGTTTATCAATCATGAAAATCGCTCAGGGACCCCAGATCAGCGAGTACTAGTCCACAAAACGGGTCAGAATCGGCCAAAACTATGAGTGTTGATTACCGACACGTAAATGCAGCCCGTGGATCGTCAATCGTGGAAATTGCTCTCGGACCCCAAAACGATGAGTAATAGTGCATGAAATGGACCACAATCGGCCAAAATTGCGAGTGTTGACGATGGACACGTAAACGCACCCCAGGGTTCGTGATCGTGGAAATCACCCCGGGACCCCAAAACAGTGAGTAATAGTCCAAGAAACAGGCTAGAACCAGCCCAAACTGCGAGTCCAGGCGACCAGCACATAAGCACATCTTGGGGTTAAACAACCATGAAAATCACTTTGGGACCCAAAACGGTGAGTAGTAGTCCATGAAAGAGCCCAGACATGGACAAACTTAGGATTACTAAACATAAACATACCCCGGGGTTTATTGATCGTGAAAATCGCTCAGGGACCCCAAATCAAAGAGTAACTGTCCACGAGAAAGGACAGAATCGACTAAAACTGTGAGTGTTGATGACCGACACATAAACACACCCCGGGAATCTTCAATCGTGGAAAGCACCCTGGGACCCCAAAACGTGAGTAATAGTGCATGATAGAGCCCAGAATGGGACAAACCTAGGATTATTGATGAACGATACACTAACGCACCCCGGGGTTTGTCAATTATGAAAATCGCTCAGGGACCCCAAATCAGCGAGTACTAGTCCACAAAACGGGCCAGAATCGGCCAAAACTATGACTGTTGATTACCGACACGTAAATGCAGCCCGGGGATCGTCAATCGTGGAAATTGCTCTCGGGCCCCAAAACGGTAAGTAATAGTGCATGAAACGGATCACAATCGACAAAAATTGCGAGTGTTGACGACGAACACGTAAACGCACCTCGGGGTTCATCATCGTGGTAATCACTTCTGGACCCCAAAAAGTGAGTAATAGTCCCAGAAACGGGCCAGAAGAAGCCCAAACTGGGAGTCCTGACGACCAACACGTAAGCACACCTTGGGGTTCAATAACGAAGGAAATCGCTTTGGGACCCCAAAACGGTGAGCAATAGTCCATGAAAGAGCTCATATTCGGACAAACCTAGTATTATTGATGAACGAGACATAAACGCACCCCAGGGTTTGTCAATCATGGAAATCGCTTAGGGACCCCAAATAAGTGAGTAATAGTCCATGAAACAGGCCAGAATCGTCCAAAACTGTGAGTATTAATGACCGATACGTAAACGCACCCCGGGGATCGTCAATCCTGGAAATCGATCTGGGACGCCAAAACGGTGAGTAAGTGCATGAAACGGACGAGAATGGCCAAAATTGTGAGTGTTGACGAACAACACGTAAACGCACCCCGGGTTTCGTCAATTGTGGAAATCACTCCGGAACCCCAAAACAGTGAGTAGTAGTCCAAGAAATGGGCCAGAACCGGCCCAAACTGTGAGTCCTGATGACCAACACATAAGCACACCTTGGGGTTCAACAACCACAGAAATCGCTTTCGGACCCCAAAACGGTGAGTAATAGTCCATGAAAGAGCCCATAATTGGACAAATCTACGATTATTGATGAACGATACATAAACGCACCTCGGGGTTCGGCAATCATGGAAATCTCCCAGGGAATCAGTGAGTAATAGTCCACGAAACGGGCCAGAATCGGCCAAAACTGTGAGTGTTGATGACCGACACGAAAACGCACTCCGGGGATCGTCAAGCGTGGAAATCGCTCTGGGACCCCAAAACGATGAGCAATAGTGCATGAAACAGACCAGAATCAACCAAAATTGCAAGTGTTGACAACGGACACGTAAACGCACGCTGTGGTTCGTCATCGTGGAAATCACTTCTGAACCCCGAAGCAGTGAGTAATAATCCAAGAAACAGGCCAGATTCGGCCCAAACTGCGAGTCCTGACGACCAACACGTAAGCGCACCTTAGGGTTCAACAACCATGGAAATCGCTTTGGGACCCCAAAACGGAGAGTAATAGTTCATGAAAAAGCGCAGATCCGGACAAATCTAGGATTATTGATGAACGAGACATAAACGGACCACGGGGTTCATCAATCATGGAAATCACTCAGGGACCCCAAATCAGTTAGTAATAGTCCATGCAACGGGCCAGAATCGGCCAAAACTGTGAGTGTTGATAACGGACATGTAAATACACCCCGGGGATCGTCAATCGTGGAAATCGCTCTGGGACCCCAAAACGATGAGTAATAGTGCATGAAACGGACGACAATAGGCCAAAATTGCGAGTGTTGTCGATGAACATGTAAACGCACCAGGGTTAGTCAATCATGGAAATCACTCCGGGACCCCAAAACAGTGAGTAGTAGTCCAAGAAACGGGCCAGAACCGGCCCAAACTGCGAGCCCTGACGACCAACACGTAAGCACACCTTGGGGTTCAACAACCATGGAAATCGTGTTGGGACCCCAAAATGGTGAGTAATAGTCCATGAAAGAGCCCAGAATCGGACAAACCTAGGATTATTGATGAACGATACATAAACGCACCCCGGGATTTGTCAATCATGGAAATCGCTCAAGGACCCCAAATCAGCAAGTACTAGTGCACAAAACGGGCCAGAATCGGCCAAAACTATGAGTGTTGATTACCGACACGTAAATGCAGTCCGGGGATCATCAATCGTGGAAATTGCTCTCTCGGACCCCAAAACAGTGAGTAATAGTGCATGAAACGGACCACAATCGGCCAAAATTGCGAGTGTTGACGACGGACACGTAAAAACAACCCAGGGTTCGTCATCGTGGAAATCACTCCGGGACCCCAAAACAGTGAGTAATAGTCCAAGAAACGGGCTAGAACCAGCCCAAACTGCGAGTCCAGGCGACCAACACGTAAGCACACCTTGGGGTTCAACAACCATGGAAATCACTTTGGGACCCAAAACGGTGAATAGTAGTCCATGAAAGAGCCCAGAATTGGACTAACCTAGGATTATTAAACATAAACATACCCCGGGGTTCATCAATCGTCAAAATCGCTCAGGGACCCGGAATCAGTGAGTAATTGTCCATGAAACGGGCCAGAATCGGCCAAAACTGTGAGTGTTGATAACCGACACATAAAGGCACCCCGGGGATCCTCAATCGTGGAAATCACTCTGGGACCCCAAAACGTGAGTAATAGTGCATGAAAGTGCCCAGAATCGGACAAACCTAGTATTATTGATGAACGATACATAAACGCACCTTGGGGTTTGTCAACAATGTAAATCGCTCTGGGACCCCAAATCAGCGAGTACTAGTCCACAAAACGGGCCAGAATCGGCCAAAACTAGGAGTGTTGATTACCGACACGTAAATGCAGCCCGAGAATCGTCAATCGTGGAAATTGCTCTCGGACCCCAAAACAGTGTGTAATAGTGCATGAAACGGAGCAAAATCGGCCAAAATTGCGAGTGTTGACGACGGACACGTAAACGCACCCGGGGATTTATCATCGTGGTAATCACTTCTGGACCCCAAAAAAGTGAGTAATAGTCCCAGAAACGGGCCAGAATCGGCCAAAACTGTGAATCCTGACGACCAACATGTAGGCACACCTTGGGGTTCAACAACCATGGAAATCACTTTGGGACCCTAAAATGGTGAGTAATAGTCCATGAAAGAGCTCATATTCGGACAAACCTACGATTATTGATGAACGAGACATAAACGCATCCCAGGGTTCGCCAATCATCGAAATCACTCAAGGACCCAAAATGAGTAATAGTCGATGAAACATGCCAAAATCAGCCAAAATAGTGAGTGTTAATGACCGATACATAAACACAACCCGGGGATCGTCAATCCTGGAAATCGATCTGGGACCCCAAAACGGTGAGTAAGTGCATGAAATGGACGAGAATTGGCCAAAATTGTGAGTGCTGACGACGAACACGTAAACGCACCCCGGGTTTTGTCAATTGTGGAAATCACTCCGAGACCCCAAAACAGTGAGTAGTACTCCAAAAACAGGCCAGAACCGGCCCAAACTGCGAGTCCTGACAACCAACACATAAGCACACCTTGGGGTTCAACAACCATGGAAATCGCTTTCGGACTCCAAAAACGGTGAATAATAGTCCATGAAAGAGCCCAGAATCACACAAACCTACGATTATTGATGAACGATACGTAAATGCACCCCGGGGTACGTCAATCATGGAAATCGCCCAGGGACCCCATATCAGTGAGTAATAATCCACGAAATGGGCCAGAATCGGCCAAAACTGTGAGTGTTGATGACCGACACGTAAACGCACTCCGGGGATCGTCAAGCGTGGAAATCGCTCTAGGACCCCAAAACGGTGAGCAATAGTGCATGAAACGGACCAGAATTAGCTAAAATTGCGACTTTTGACAATGGACACGTAAACGCACTCTGGGATTCGTCAATCGTGGCAATCACTCCGGGACCCCAAAACAATGAGTAGTAGTCCAAAAACGGGCCAGATCCGGCCCAAACTGCGATTCCTGACGAGCAACACATAAGCACACCTTGGGGTTCAACAACCATGGAAATCGCTTTCGGACTCCAAAATGGCGAGTAATAGTCCATGAAAGAGCCCAGAATCGGACAAACCTATGATTATTGATGAATGATACATATACGCACCCCGGGGTTCTTCAATCATGGAAATCGCCCAGGGACCCAAAATCAGTGAGTAATAATCCACGAAACGGGCCAGAATCGGCCAAAACTGTGAGTGTTGATGACCGACACAGAAACGCACTTCGGGGATCGTCAAGCGTGGAAATCGCTCTAGGACCCCAAAACGGTGAGCAATACTGCATGAAATGGACCAGAATCGGCTAAAATTGTGAGTGTTGACGATGGACACGTAAACGCACCCCGGGATTCGTCAATCGTGGAAATCACTCCGGGACCCCAAAACAGTGAGTAGTAGTCCAAAACGGGCCAGAACCGGCCCAAACTGTGACTCCTTATGACCAACACGTAAGCACACCTTGGGGTTCAACAACCATGGAAATCGCTTTGGGACCCCAAAACGATGAGTAATAGTCCATGAAATGGCCCAGAATCGGACAAACCTACGATTCTTGATGAACGATACATAAAGGCACCCTGGGGTTCGTCAATCATGGAAATTGGTCAGGGACCCTAAACCGGTGAGTAATAGTCCATGAAACAGGCCAGAATCGGCCGAAACTATGATTTTTGATGACCGACATGTAAACGCACCCCGGGGATCGTCAATCGTGGAAATCGCTCTAGGACCTGAATACGGTGAGTAATAGTGCATGAAACGGACCACAATTGGTCAAAATTGCTAGTGTTGACGATGGAGTAGTCCAAGAAACGGGCTAGAACCGTCCCAAACTGCGAGTCCTGACGACCAGCATGTAAGCACACCTTGGGGTTCAACAACCATGGAAATCGCTTCGGGTCCCCAAAAAGGTGAGTAATAGTCCTTGCAAGAACCCAGAATCGGACAAATCGACGATTATTGATGAACGATACATAAACGCACCCCGCGGTTCGTTAATCATGGAAATCGCTCACGGACCCCAAATCAGTGAGTAATAGTCCACAAAACGGGCCAGAATCATCCAAAACTAGGAGTGTTGATAACCGACATGTAAACACCCCCCGGGGATCGCAAATCGTGGAAATTACTCTGATACCGACATGTAAACACCCCCCAGAGCAATAGTGCATGAAACGGACCAGAATCAGCCCAAATTGTGAGTGTTGACGACAGACACGTAAACACACCCCGGGGTTTGTAAATCGTGGAAATCACTCCGGGACCCCAAAACAGTGAGTAGTAGTCCAAGAAACGGGCCAGAACCGGCCCAAACCGCGAGTCCTGACGACCAACACGTAAGCACACCCTGGGGTTCAACAACCATGAAATCGCTTTGGGACACCAAAATAGTGAGCAATAGTCCATGAAAGAGCCCAGAATCGGACAAACCTAGGATTATTGATGAACGAGAGATAAACGCACCCCGGGGTTTGTCAATCATGGATATCGCTCAGGGACCCCAAATCAGTGAGTACTAGTCCACGAAACGGGCCACAATCAGCCAAAACTATGGGTGTTGATTAACGAGACGTAAACGCAACCCGTGGATCGTCAATCATGGAAATTGCTTTTGGACCCCAAAACGGTGAGTAGTAGTGCATTAAACGGACCAGAATCAGCCAAAATTGCGAGTGTTGACGACGGACACGTAAACGTACCCCAGGCTTCGTCATCATGGAAGTCACTGTCGGACCCCAAAACAGTGAGTAATAGTCCAAGTAACGAGACAGAACCAACCCAAACTGCGAGTCCAGGCAACCAACAAGTAAGCACACCTTGGGGTTCAACAACCATGGAAATCGCTTTGGGACCCAAAACGGTGAGTAATATTCCATGAAAGAGCCCAGAATCGGACAAACCTAGGATTATTGAACATAAACATACCCCGGGGTTCATCAATCGTGGAAATCGCGCAGGGACCCCAAATTAGTGAGTAATAGTCCATGAAACGGGCCAGAATCGGCCAAAACTATGAGTGTTGATGACCGACACGTAAATGCACCCTAGGGATCGTCAATCGTGGAAATCGCTCTGGGACCCCAAAACGGTGAGTAATAGTGCATGAAACGAGCCAGAATAGGCCAAAACTGTGAGTGTTGTCGTCGGACACGTAAACGCAACCCAGAGTTCGTCAATCATGGTAATCACTCCGGGACCCCAAAACAGTGAGTAGTAGACTAAGAAACGGGCCAGAACCGGCCCAAACTGCGAGCCCTGAGGACCAACACGTAAGCACACCTTGGGGTTCAACAACCACGGAAATCGGACAAACCTACGATTATTGATGAACGATACATAGGCACACCCTAGGGTTCGCCAATCATGGAAATCACTTAGGGACCCCAAATAAGTGAGTGATAGTCCATGAAACACGCCAGACTCGGCCAAAACTGTGAATGTTGATAACCAACAAGTAAATGCACCCCTGGGATCATCAATCATGGAAATTGCTCTTGGACCCCAAAACGGTGAGTAATAGTGCATGAAACGGACCAGAATCGGCCAAAATTGCGAGTGTTGACGATGGACATTTAAACGCACCCCGGGGTTCGTCAATCATGGAAATCACTCCTGGACCCCAAAACAGTGAGTAGTAGCCCTGATGACCAACACGTAAGAACACCTTGGGGATTAATAACCATGGAAATCGCTTTGGGACTCCAAAACGGCAAGTAATAGTCCACGAAACAGGCCAGAATTGGTCAAAACTGTGAGTGTTGATGACCGACACGTAAGCGCACCCCAAGGATCGTCAATCGTGGAAATCGATCTGGGACCCCAAAATGGTGAGTAAGTGCACGAAACGGACGAGAATCAGCCAAAATTGTGAGTGTTGACGATGGACACGTATACGCACCCCGGGGTTCGTCAATCGTGGAAATCACTCCGGGACCCCAAAACAGTGAGTAGTAGTCGTCCAAGAAATGGGCTAGAATCGTCCCAAACCGCGAGTCCTGATGACCAACACGTAAGCACACCTTGGGGTTTGACAACAATGGAAATCGCATTGGGACCCCAAAACGGCGAGTAATGGTCCATGAAAAAGCCCAGAATCATACAAACCTAGGATTATTAATGAGCGAGACATAAACGTACACCGGGGTTCGTTAATCATGGAAATCGCTCACGTACCCCAAATCTGTGAATAATAGTCCATTAAACGGGCCAGAATCGGCCAAAACTGGAATGTTGATGACCGACACGTAAACGCACCCTGGGGATCACAAATCGTGGAAATCGCTCCGCGACCCCAAAAAAGTGAGCAATAGTGCCTGAAACGGACCAGAATCGGCCAAAATTGCGAGTGTTGACGATGGACACGTAAACGCACCCGGGGTTCGTTAATCGTGGAATCACTCCGGGACCCCAAGACAATGAGTGGTAGTCCAAGAAACGGGCCAGAACCGTCCCAAACTACGAGTCCTGACGACCAACACGTAAGCACACCTTGGGGTTCAACAACCATGGAAATTGCTTTGGGACCCCAAAACTGTGAGAAATAGTCCATGAAAGAACCCAGAATCGGACAAACCAACGATTATTGATGAACGATACATAAACATACCTCGAGGTTCATCAATCGTGGAAATCACTCAGGGACCCCAAATTAGGGAGTAATAGTCCACGAAACGGGCCAGAATCGGCCAAAACTGTGAGTGTTGATGACCGACACGTAAGCGCACCCCGGGGATCGTCAATCGTGGAAATCGCTCTGGGACCCCAAAACAGTGAGTAATAGTGCATGAAACAGACCAGAATCGGATAAAATTGCGAGTGTTGATGACGGACATGTAAACGCACCCCGGGGTTCGTCTTTGTGGAAATCACTTCTGGACACGAAAACAATGAGTAATAGTCCAAGAAACAGGCCAGAACTGGCCAAACTGTGAGTCTTGACGACCAACACGTAAGCACACCCTAGGGGTCAATAACCATGGAAATCGCTTTGGGACCCCAAAACGGTGAGTAATAGTCCATGAAAGAACCCAGATTCGGACAAAGCTAGGATTATTGATGAACGAGACATAAACACACCCCGAGGTTCGTCAATCATGGAAATCGCTCACGGACCCTAAATTAGTGAGTGATAGTCCACGAAACGTGCCAGAATCGGCCAAAACTAGGAGTGTTGATTACCAACACGTAACTCACCCCGGGGATCGTCAATCTTGGAAATCGATCTGCGACCCCAAAACGGTGAGTAAGTGCATAAAACGGACGAGAATCGGCCAAACTTGTGAGTGTTGACGACGAACACATAAACGCACCCCGGGTTTCATCAATTGTGGAAATCAGTCTGGGACCCCAAAACAGTGAGTAGTAGTCCAAGAAACGGGCCAGAACCGGCCCAAACTACAAGTCCTGGCGACCAACACATAAGCACACCTTGGGGTTGAACAACCATGGAAATTGCTTTCGCACCCCAAAACGGTGAGTAATATTCCATGAAAGAGCCCAGAATCGCACAAACCTATGATTATTGATGAATGATACATAAACGCACCCCGGGGTTCGTCAATTATGGAAATCACCCAGGGACCCCAAATCAGTGAGTAATAATCCACGAAACGGGCCAAAATCGGCCAAAACTGTGAGTGCTGATGACCGACACGTAAACGCACTCCGGGGATCGTCAAGCGTGGAAATCGCTCTAGGGACCCAAAACGGTGAGCAATAGTGCATGAAACGGACCAGAATCGGCTAAAATTGTGAGTGTTGACGATGGACACCTAAACGCACCCCGGGATTCGTCAATCATGGAAATCACTCCGGGACCACAAAACAGTGAGTAGTAGTCCAAAAACGGGCCAGAACCGTCCCAAACTGCGACTCCTGATAACCAACACGTAAGCACACCTTGGGGTTCAACAACCATGGAAATCGCTTTGGGACCCCAAAACAGTGAGTAGTAGTCCATGAAATAGCCCAGAATCGGACAAACCTACGATTCTTGATGAACGATACATAAATGCACCCCGGGGTTCGTCAATCATGGAAATCGGTCAGGGACCCCAAATCGGTGTGTAATAGTCCATGAAACGGGTCAGAATCGGCCAAAACTGTGATTTTTGATGACCGACATGTAAACGCACCCCGGGGATCGTCAATCGTGGAAATCGCTCTGGGACCCAAAAACGGTGAGTAATAGTGCATGAAACGGACCACAATTGGCCAAAATTGCCAGTGTTGACGACGGACACGTAAACGCACCCCGGGGTTCGTCATCGTGGTAATCACTTCGGGACCCCAAAACAGTGAGTAGTAGTCCAAGAAACGGGCCAGAACCGGCCCAAACTGCGAGTCCTGACGGCAAACACGTAAGTACACCTTGGGGTTCAACAACCATGAAATCGCTTTTGGACCGCAAAACGGTGAGCAATAGTCCATGAAAAGGCCCAGAATCGGACAAACCTAGGATTATTGATGAACGAGACATAAACGTACCCCGGGGTTCATCAATCATGGAAACCACTCACGGACCCCAAATCAGTAAGTAATAGTCCATGAAACGGGCCAGAATCGGCTAAAACTGGGCGTGTTGATGACCGGCATCATGGAAATCGCTCTACAACCCCAAAACGGTGAGCAATAGTGCATGAAATGGAGCAAAATCGGCCAAAATTGCGAGTGTCACCCAGGGTTTCTCATTCGTGGAAATTACTCTGGGACCCCAAAAGAGTGAGTAGTAGTCCAAGAAACGGGCCAGAGCCGGCCCAAACTGCGACTCTAGACAACCAACACGTAAGCACATCTTGGGGTTCAACAACCATGGAAATCGCTTTGGGACCCCAAAACGGTGAGAAGTAGTCCATGAAAGAGCCCAGAATCGGAAAAACCTAGGATTATTGATAAACAATACATAAACGCACCTCAGGGTTCGTCAATCATGGAAATCGCTCAGGGACCCCAAATCAGTGAGTAATAGTCCATGAAACGGGCCAGAATTTGCCAAAACTATGAGTATTGATTACCGACATGTAAACGCAACCCGGGGATCGTCAATCGTGGAAATCGCTCTCGGACCCCAAAATGGTGAGTAATAGTGCTTTAGACGGACCAGAATCAGCCAAAATTGCGAGTGTTGATGACGGACACGTAAACGCACCCCAAGGTTCGTCATCGTGGAAATCACTCCTGGACCCAAAAATAGTGAGTAATTGTCCAAGAAACGGGCCAGACCCAGCCCAAACTGCAAGTCCAGGCGACCAACACGTAAGCACACCTTGGGGTCCATGAAAGAGCCCAAAATCTGACAAACCTAGGATTATTGAACATAAACATACCCCGGGGTTCATCAATCGTGAAAATCGCTTAGGGACGCCAAATCAGTGAGTAAGGCCCCGTTCGGATCTTGTACTGCTCCCAGCTTCTGCAGCGCCGTGCTGGAGACGACCCGAACGCCACAGCTTCAAGAAGCCAGCTTCGCGGAGCGATGTCCCCTCGTAGTGCAAAAACGAGAAGCTGGGGCAACCCCGCTCCCAAAAATCGAAGGAGGAGGAGTTGGAGATAATTACTGGATATGCGACTGCCAAGTGACCGGGGGCAGCGTACCGGTCCGCGCGTCATGTCTTTCTCCCGGATACTTTGCTATTCTGATCGAAATGTGGCCTGCCTTTCCTTTGAATGGGCCTAAAGCAAGTTTATTGGGCTACCAGCCCAACTAAACTTATTGGAAGTGGAACTCACCTCCCAAACGTTTTCTTTGGAGCCTGTTTTTCTACGAGAAGGAGGATTTGGCAGGAGAAGCGGAAGCTAGCTATTTGGAGGAGTTGGACAGGATCCGAACGGGGCCTAATAGTCCATGAAACGGGCCAGAATTGGCAAAAATTGTGAGTGTTGATGACCAACAGGTAAACGCACACCGGGGATCGTCAATCGTGGAAATCGTTGTGGCACACCAAGACGGTGAGTAATAGTGCATGAAACAGACCAGAATCGGACAAAATTGTAAGTGTTGACGACCAACATGTAAACGCACCTTGGGGTTCGTCATTGTGGAAATCACTCCAGGACCCCAAAATAGTGAGTAGTAGTCCAAGAAATGGGCCAGAACCGGCCCAAACTGCGACTCCTGATGACCAACACGTAACCACACCTCGGGGTTCAACAACAATGGAAATCTCTTTGGGACCCCAAAACGGTGAGTCATAGTCCATGAAAGAGCCTAGAATTGGACAAACCTAGGAGTATTGATGAACGATACATAAACGCAAACATACCCCAGGGTTCATCAATCATGGAAATCGCTCAGGGACCCCAAATCAGTGAGTAATAGTCCACCAAACGGGCCAGAATCAGCCAAAATTGTGAGTGTTGATAACCGCATGTAAATGCACCCCGGGGATCGTCAATCATGGAAATTGCTCTAGGACCCCAAAGCGGTGAGCAACAGTGCATGAAACGGACCACAATCGCCCAAAATTGCGAGTGTTGACGATGGACACGTAAACGCACCCCGGGGTTCGTCATCGTGGTAATCACTCGGGGGCCCCAAAACAATGGGCAGTAATCCGAGAAACGGGCCAGAACCGGCCCAAACTGCGAGCCCTGACGACCAACACGTAAGCACACCTTGGGGTTCAACAACCACAGAAATCGCTTTCGGACCCCAAAACGGTGAGTAATAGTCCATGGAAGAGCCCAAATTCAAACAAACCTAGGATTATTGATGAACGAGACATAAACGCACCCGGGGTTCGACAATCATGGAAATCGCCCAGGGACCCCAAATCAGTGAGTAATAGTCCATGAAACATGACAGAATCGGCCAAAACTATGAGTGTTGATGACCACACATAAACGCACCCCGGGGATCGTCAATCGTGGAAATCGATCTAGGACCCCAAAACGGTGAGTAACTACATGAAACGGACAAGAATCGGCCAAAATTATGAGTGTTGACGACGGACATGTAAACGCACTCGGGGGTTCATCAATCGTGGAAATCACTCTGGGACCCCAAAACAGAGAGTAGTAGTCCAAGAAACGGGCCAGAACCGTCCCAAACCGTGAGTCCTGACGACCAACACGTAAGCACACCTTGGGGTTAAACAACCATGGATATCGCTTTGGGTCCCCATAACGGTGAGTAATAGTCCATGAAAGAGCCCAGAATCGGACAAACCTACGTTATTGATGACCGATACTTAAATGCACCCCGCGGTTCGTCAATCATGGAAATCGCTCAGGGACCCCATATCTGTGAGAGATAGTCCATGAAACGGGCCAGAATCGGCCACAACTGTGAGTGTTGATGACCGACATGTAAACGCACCCCGGGGATCGTCAATTGTGGAAATCGCTATGGGACCCGAGCAATAGTGCATGAAAACGGACCACAATCGCCCAAAATTGCGAGTGTTAACGATGGACACGTAAACACACCACGGGGTTCGTCATCGTGGTAATCACTCCGGGACCCCAAAACAGTGAGTAGTAGTCCAAGAAATGGGCCAGAACCGGCCCAAACCGCGAGTCCCGACGACCAACACGTAAGCACACCTTGGGGTTCAACAACCATGAAATCGCTTTGGGACACCAAAACAGTGAGCAATAGTCCATGAAAGAGCCTAGAACCGGACAAACCTAGGATTATTGATGAATGAGAGATAAAAGCACCCCGGGGTTTGTCAATCATGGAAATCGCTCAGGGACCCCAAATCAGTGAGTACTAGTCCACGAAACCAGCCAGAATCAAACAAAACTATGGCTGTTGATTACCGAGACGCAAACGCAATCTGTGGATCGTCAATCGTGGAAATCGCTTTTGGACCGCAAAACGGTGAGTACTAGTGCATTAAACGGACCAGAATCAGGCAAAATTGCGAGTGTTGATGATGGACACATAAACGTACCCCAGGGTTCGTCATCATGGAAATCACTCCCGGACCCCAAAACAGTGAGTAATAGTCCAAGTAATGGGACAGAACCAACCCAAACTGTGAGTCCATGCGACCAACACGTAAGCACACCTTGGGGTTCAACAACCATGGAAATCGCTTTGGGACCCAAAACGGTGAGTAATATTCCATGAAAGAGCCCATAATCGGACAAACCTAGGATTATTGACATAACCATACCCTGGGGTTCATAAATCGTGGAAATCGCGCAGGGACCCCAAATTATTGAGTAATAGTCCATGAAACGGGACAGAATCGGGCAAACTATGAGTGTTGATGACCGACACGTAAATGCACCCTAGGGATCGTCAATCGTGGAAATCGCTCTGGGACCCTAAAACGGTGAGTAATAGTGCATGAAGCGGACCAGAATTGGCCAAAATTGCGAGTGTTGTCGTCGGACCCGTAAACGCACTCCAGGGTCCCTCAATCAAGGAAATCTCTCCGGGACCCAAAACATTGAGTAGTAGTGCAAGAAACGGGCCAGAACAAGCCCAAACTACGAGCCCTGAGGACCAAGACGTAAGCACACTTTGGGGTTCAACAACCACGGAAATCGCTTTGGGACCCCAAAACGGTGAGTAATAGTCCATGAAAGAGCCCAGGATCGGACAAACCTACGATTATTGATGGACGGATTATTGATGAACGATACATAGGCGCACCCTAGAGTTCGCCAACCATGGAAATCGCTTGAGACCCCAAATAAGTGAGTGATAGTCCATGAAACGGGCCAGAATCGGCAAAAACTGTGAATGTTGATAACGAACAAGTAAATGCACCCCTGGGATCGTCAATCATGGAAATTGCTCTTGGACCCCAAAACGGTGAATAATAGTGCATGAAACGGACCAGAATCGGCCGAAATTGCGAGTGTTAACGATGGACATTTAAACGCACGCCGGGGTTCATCAATCGTGGAAATCACTCCGGGACCCCAAAACAGTGAGTAGTAGCCTTGACGACCAACACATAAGCACACCTTGGGGATTAACAACCATGGAAATCGCTTTGGGACTCTAAAACGGTGAGTAATAGTCCATGGAAGAGACCAGATTCAGACAAACCAAGGCTTATTGATGAACCAGACATAAACGCAGCCCGGGGTTCGTCAATCATGGAAATTGCTCAGGGACCCCAAATCAGTGAGTAATAGTCCCTGAAACGGACTAGAATCGGCGAAAATTGCGAGTTGACAATGGACACGTAAACGCACCCTGGGGTTCGTCAATCGTGGAAATCACTCCGGGACCCAAAACAATGAGTAGTAGTTCAAGAAACGGGCCAGAACTGTCCCAAACTGCGAGTCCTGACGACAAACACGTAAGCACACCTTGGGGTTCAACAACCATGGCAATCGCTTTGGGACCCCAAAACGGTGAGAAATAGTCCATGAAAGAACCCAGAATCGAACAAACCTACGATTATTTATGAACGATACATAAACATACCTCGGGGTTCATCAATCATGGAAATCACACAGGGACCCCCAATCAGTGAGTAATATATAGTCCATGAAACGGGCCAGACTCGGCCAAAACTGTGAGTGTTGATGACCGACACGTAAGCGCACCCCGGGGATCGTCAATCGTGGAAATCGCTCTGGGACCCCAAAACAGTGAGTAGTAGTGCATGAACCGACCAGAATCGGATAAAATTCCGAGTGTTGACGACGGACAGGTAAATGCACCTCGGGGTTCGTCTTCGTGGAAATCACTTCTGGACCCGAAAACAGTGAGTAATAGTCGAAGAAACGGGCCAGAACCGGCCCAAACTGTGAGTCCTGACGACCAACACGTAAGCACACCTTAGGGTTCAACAACCATGGAAATCGCTTTGGGACCCCAAAATGATGAGTAATAGTCCATGAAGGAGCCCAGATTCGGACAAACCTAGGATTATTGATGAACGAGACATAAACGAACCCCAACGTTCGTCAATCATGGAAATCGCTCACGGACCCCAAATCAGTGAGTGATAGTCCACGAAACGGGTCAGAACCGGCCAAAACTGGGAGTGTTGATGACCGACATGTAAACGCACCCCGGGGATCGCAAATCATGGAAATCGCTCCGCGACCCCAAAACGGTGAGCAATAGTGCCTGAAACAGACCAGAATCGGCCAAAATTGCGAGTGTTGACGATGGACACGTAAACGCACCCCGTGGTTTGTCAATCGTAGAAATCACTCCGGGAGCCCAAAACAATGAGTATTAGTCCAAGAAACGGGCCAGAACCGTCCCAAACTGCGAGTCCTGACGACCAACACGTAAGCACACCTTGGGGTTCAACAACCAAGGAAATCGCTTTCGGACCCCAAAACGGTGAGAAATAGTCCATGAAAGAACCCAGAATCGGACAAACCTACGATTATTGATGAACGATACATAAACATACCCAGGGGTTCATCAATCATGGAAATCACTCAGGGACCCCAAATCAATCAGTGATAGTCCACGAAACGGGCCAGAATCGGCCAAAACTGTGAGTGTTGATGACCAACACGTAAGCGCACCCCAGGGATCGTCAATCGTGGAAATCGCTCTGGGACCCCAAAACAGTGAGTAATAGTGCATGAAACAGACCAGAATGGGATAAAATTGCGAGTGTTGACGACGGACACGTAAACGCACCCCGGGGTTCGTCCATCGTGGAAATCACTCCAGGACCCCAAAACAGTGAGTAGTAGTCCAAGAAACGGGCCAGAACCAGCCGAAAGTGCGACTCCGGATGACCAACATGTAAGCACACCTTGGGGTTCAACAACCATGGAAATCGCTTCGGGACCCCAAAACGGTGAGTAATAGTCCATGAAACAGCCCATAATCGGGAAAACCTATGATTATTGATCAACGATACATAAACGCACCCCAAAACGGTGAGTAATAGTGCATGAAACGGACAACAATCGGCCAAAATTGCGAGTGTTGACGACAGACACGTAAACACACCCCCAGGGTTTGTCAATTGCGGAAAACACTCCGGGACCCCAAAACAGTGAGTAATAGTTCAAGAAACGGGCCAGAACCGGCCCAAACTGCGAGCCCTGACGACCAACACGAAAGCACGCCTTGGGGTTCAACAACCATGGAAATCTCTTTGGGACCCCAAAACGGTGAGTAATAGTCCATGAAAGAGCCCAGAATCGGACAATTCTACGATTATTGATGAACGATACATGCACCCCAAATCAGTGAGTAATCGTCCACGAAACGGGCCAGAATCGGCCAAAACTGTGAGTGTTGATAACCGACATGTGAACGCACCTCGGGGATCGTCAATTGTGGAAATCGCTCTGGGACCCGAAAATGGTGAGCAATAGTGCATGAAACACACCACAATCGCCCAAAATTGTGAGTGTTGACGACAGACACGTAAACGCACCCCAAAGTTTGTCAATATTGGAAATCACTCCGGGACCCCAAAACAGTGTGTAGTAGTCCAAGAAACGGGCCAGAACCATCCCAAACTGCGAGTCCTGACGACCAACACGTAAGCACATCTTGGGGTTCAACAACCATGGAAATCGCTTTGGGACCCCAAAACGGTGAGTAATATTCCATCAAATAGCCCAGAATCGGACAAACCTACGATTATTGATGAACGATACATAAACGCACCCCGTGGTTCGTCAATCATGGAATTCGCTCAGGGACCCCAAATCGTTGAGTAATAGTCCATGAAACGGGCCATAATCGGCCAAAACTGTGAGTTTTGATGACCGACATGTAAAGCACCCCGGGGATTGTCAATCTTGAAAATCGCCCTGGGACATGAAATCGGTGAGTAATAGTGCATATACCGGACCACAGTTGGCCAAAATTGCTAGTGTTGACGATGGACACATAACGCACCCCGGGGTTCGTCATCGTGGTAATCACTTCGGGGCCCCAAAACAGTGAGTAGTAGTCCAAGAAACGGGCCAGAACCGGCCCTAATTGCGAGTCCTCACGACCAACATGTAAGCACACCTTGGGGTTCAACAACCATGAAATCGCTTTGGGACCCCAAAACAGTGAGAAATAGTCCAAGAAAAAGCACAGAATCGGATAAACCTAGGATTATTGATGATAAATCATGGAAATCGCTCACGAACCCCAAATCAGTGAGTAATAGTCCACGAAACGGTCCAGAACCGGCCAAAACGGGGAGTGTTGATGACCGACACGTAAACGCACCCCGGGGATCTGCTACCCCAAAACGGTGAGCAATAGTGCATGAAACGGACCAGAATCGACCAAAATTGCGAGTTTTGAAGATGGACACGTAAACGCCCCGGGGTTCGTCAATCATGGAAGTCACTCCGGGACCCCAAAACAGTGAGTAGTAGTCCAAGATACGCGCCAGAACCATCCCAAACTGCGAGTCCTTACGACCAACACGTAAGCACACCTTGGGGTTCAACAATCATGGAAATCGCTTTGGACCCCAAAACGGTGAGTAATAGTCCATGGAAGAGCCCATAATCGGACAAACCTATCATTATTGATGAACGATACATAAACGCACCCCGCGGTTCGTCAATCATGGAAATCGCTTAGGGACCCCAAATCATTGAGTAATAGTCCTCGAAATGGGCCACAATCGGCCAAAACTGTGAGTTTTGATGACCCACATTTAAACACACCCCGGGGATCGTCAATCGTGGGAATCACTCTGGGACCCGAAAATGGTGAGTAATAGTGCATGAAACGGACCACAATTGGCGAAAATTGCTAGTGTTGATGACGGACAGGTATATGCACCCCGGGGTTCGTCATCGTGGTAATCACTCTTGGACCCCAAACAGTGAGTAGTAGTCCAAGAAATGGGCGAGAACCGGCCCAAACTGCGAGTCCTGAGGACCAACACGTAAGCACAACTTTGGGACCCCAAGACGGTGAGCAATAGTCCATGGAAAAGCCCAGAATCGGACAAACCTAGGATTATTGATGAACGAGACATAAACGTACCTTGAGGTTCGTCAATCATGGAAATCGCTCAGGGACCCCAACTCAGTGAGTACTAGTCCATGAAACGGGCCAAAATCAGCCAAAACTACGAGTGTTGATTACCGACACGTAAACGCAACTCGGGGATCGTCAATCGTGGAAATCGCTCTCAGACCCCAAAACGGTGAGTAATAGTGCATTAAATGGACCAGAATCAACCAAAATTGCGAGTGTTGACGACGGACACGTAAATGTACCCTAGGGTTCGCCATCGTGGAAATCACTCCCGGACCCAAAAACAGTGAGTAGTAGTCCAAGAAACGGTTCAGAACTAGCCCAAAGTGCGAGTCCAGGCGACCAACACGTAAGCACATCTTGGGGTTCAACAACCATGGAAATCTCTTTGGGACCCAAAACGGTGAGTAATAGTCCATGAAAGAGCCCAAAATCGGACAAACCTAGGATTATCGAACATAAACATACCCCGGGGTTCACCAGTCATGGAAATCGCTCAGGGACCCCAAATCAGTGAGTAATAGTCCATGAAATGGGCCAGACTCGGCCAAAACTCTGAGCGTTGATGGCCGACATGTAAACGCACCCCGGGTATCGTCAATCGTGAAAATCGCTCTGGGACCCCAAAACGATGAGTAATAGTGCATGAAACGGACCAGAATCAGCCATAATTGCGAGTGTTGACGATGGACACTGAAACGTTCTCCAGGGTTTTGCATCATGGAAATCACTCCAGGACCCCCAAACAGTGAGCAGTAGTCCAAGTAACGGGCCAGAACAGGCCCAAACTATGACTCCTGATGACCAACACGTAAGCACGCCCTGGGGTTCAACAACCATGGAAATCGCTTTGGGACCCCGAAACGGTGAGTAATCATGCATGAAGGAGCCCATATTTGGAGAAACCTAGGATTATTGATGAACGAGACATAAACGCACCCAAGGGTTCGTCAATCATGGAAATCGCTCGGGGACCCCAAATCAGTGAGTAATAGTCCACGAAACGGGCCAGAATCGGCCATAATTGTCAGTGTTGATAACCAACATGTAAACGCACCCCGGGGATCGTCAATCGTGGAAATCGACCTAGGACCACAAAACGATGAGTAATAGTGCATGAAACGGACCAGAATCGGCCAAAATTGCGAGTGTTGTCGACGGACACGTAAACGCACCCCAGGGTTCGTCAATCATGGAAATCACTCTCGGACCCCAAAACAGTGAGCAGTAGTCCAAGAAACAGGCTAGAACCGGCCCAAACTGCGAGCCCTAACGACCAACACGTAAGCACTCCTTGGTGTTCAAGAACCATGGAAATTGCTTTGGGACCCCAAAACGGTGAGTTATAGTCCATGAAACAGCCCAGAATCGGACAAACCTACGATTACCGATGAACGATACATAAGCGCACACTAGGGTTCGACATTCATGGAAATCGCTCAAGGACCCCAAATCAGTGAGTAATAGTCCACGAAACGGGCCAGAATCGGCCAAAACTGTGAGTGTTGATAACCGACATGTAAACGCACCCCGGGGATCGTCAATCATGGAAATCGACCTAGGACCAGAAAACTATGAGTAATAGTGCATGAAACTGACCAGAATCGACCAAAATTGCGAGTGTTGTCGACGGACACGTAAATGCATCACAGGGTTCGTCAATCGTGGAAATCACTACAGGACCCCTAAACAGTGAGTAGTAGTCCAAGAAACGGGCTAGAACCAGCCCAAATTGCGAGCCCTGACGACCAACACGTAAGCACACACTCGGGTTCAACAACCATGGAAATCGCTTTGGGACCCCAAAACGGTGAGGTATAGTCCATGAAACATCCCAGAAACGGACAAACCTATGATTACTTATGAACGATACATAAGCGCACCCTACAGTTTGCTAATCATGGAAATCACTCAGGGACCCCAAATCAGTGAGTAATAGTCCACGAAACGGTTCAGAACCAGCCCAAACTACGAGCCCTAATGACCAACACGTAAGCACACCTTGGTGTTCAACAACCATGAAACAGTGAGTTATAGTCCATGAAACAGCCCAGAATCGGACAAACCTATGATTACTGATGAACGATACATAAGCGCACCCTACGGTTCGCTAATCATGGAAATCACTCACGGACCCCAAATCAGTGAGTAATAGTCCATGAAACGGGCCGGAATAGGCCAAAACTATGAGTGATGATAACCGACACGTAAACGCACCCCAGGGATCGTCAATCGTGGATATCGCTCTGGGACCCCAAAACGCTGAGTAATAATGCATGAAACGGACCAGAATCGGCCATAATTGAGAGTGTTGACGACGGACACGGAAACACACTCCAGGGTACGTCATCGTGGAAATTACTCCAGGAACCCAAAACAGTGAGTAGTAGTCCAAGAAACGGGCCAGAACCGGCGCAAACTGCGACTCCTGATGACCAACACGTAAGCACGCCTTGGGGTTCAACAACCATGGAAATCGCTTTGGGACCCCAAAACAGTGAGTAATAGTGCATGAAGGAGCCCAGATTTGGAGAAACCTAGGATTATTGATGAACGAGACATAAAGCACCCCATGGTTCGTTAATCATGGAAATCCCTCAGGGACCCCAAATTACTGAGTTATAGTCTATGAAACGGGACAGAATCGGCTAAAAACTGTGTGTGTTGATAACCGACATGTAAACGCACCCTGGGGATCGACAATCATGGAAATCGACCTAGGACCACAAAACGATGAGTAATACTGCATGAAACAGACCAGAATCGGCCAAAATTGCGAGTGTTGTCGACGGACACGTAAATGCATCACAGGGTTCGTCAATCGTGGAAATCACTACAGGACCCCTAAACAGTGAGTAGTAGTCCAAGAAACGGGCTAGAACCAGCCCAAATTGCGAGCCCTGACGACCAACACGTAAGCACACACTCGGGTTCAACAACCATGGAAATCGCTTTGGGACCCCAAAACGGTGAGGTATAGTCCATGAAACATCCCAGAAACGGACAAACCTATGATTACTTATGAACGATACATAAGCGCACCCTACAGTTTGCTAATCATGGAAATCACTCAGGGACCCCAAATCAGTGAGTAATAGTCCACGAAACGGTTCAGAACCAGCCCAAACTACGAGCCCTAATGACCAACACGTAAGCACACCTTGGTGTTCAACAACCATGAAACAGTGAGTTATAGTCCATGAAACAGCCCAGAATCGGACAAACCTATGATTACTGATGAACGATACATAAGCGCACCCTACGGTTCGCTAATCATGGAAATCACTCACGGACCCCAAATCAGTGAGTAATAGTCCATGAAACGGGCCGGAATAGGCCAAAACTATGAGTGATGATAACCGACACGTAAACGCACCCCAGGGATCGTCAATCGTGGATATCGCTCTGGGACCCCAAAACGCTGAGTAATAATGCATGAAACGGACCAGAATCGGCCATAATTGAGAGTGTTGACGACGGACACGGAAACACACTCCAGGGTACGTCATCGTGGAAATTACTCCAGGAACCCAAAACAGTGAGTAGTAGTCCAAGAAACGGGCCAGAACCGGCGCAAACTGCGACTCCTGATGACCAACACGTAAGCACGCCTTGGGGTTCAACAACCATGGAAATCGCTTTGGGACCCCAAAACAGTGAGTAATAGTGCATGAAGGAGCCCAGATTTGGAGAAACCTAGGATTATTGATGAACGAGACATAAAGCACCCCATGGTTCGTTAATCATGGAAATCCCTCAGGGACCCCAAATTACTGAGTTATAGTCTATGAAACGGGACAGAATCGGCTAAAAACTGTGTGTGTTGATAACCGACATGTAAACGCACCCTGGGGATCGACAATCATGGAAATCGACCTAGGACCACAAAACGATGAGTAATACTGCATGAAACAGACCAGAATCGGCCAAAATTGCGAGTGTTGTCGACGGAAACGTAAATGCACCCCAGGGTTCGTCAATCGTGGAAATCACTACAGGACCCCAAAACAGTGAGTAGTAGTCCAAGAAACGGGCTAGAACCAACCCAGATTGCGAGCCCTGACGACCAACACATAAGCACACATTGGGGTTCAACAACCATGGAAATCGCTTTGGGACCCCAAAACAGTGACTACTAGTCCATGAAACAGCCCAGAATCGGACAAACCTACGATCATTGATGAACGATACCTAAGCGCACCCTAGAGTTCGCCAATCATGGAAATCACTCAGGAACCCCAAATCAGTGAGTAATATTCCACGAAACGGGCCAGAATAGGCCAAAACTGTGAGTGTTGATAACCGACACGTAAACGCACCCCGAGGATCGTCAATCGTGATGGGACCCCAAAGCAGTGAGTACTAGTTCAAGAAACAGGCCAGAACCGGCCCAAACTGAACTCCTGACGACCAACACGTAAGCACACCTTGGGGTTCAACAACCATGGAAATCGCTTTGGTACCCCAAAACGGTGAGTAATAGTCCATGAATGTGCCTAGAATCAGACAAACCTAGGATTATTGATGAATAATACACAAACACACCCCGGGGTTCGTCAATCATGGAAATCGCTCAGGGGCCCCATATCAGTAAGTAATAGTCCACGAAACGGGCCAGAATCGGCCAAAACTATGAGTGTTGATAACTGACATGTAGATGCACCCCGGGTAATAGTGCATGAAACAGACGAGAATCAGCCAAAATTGCGAGAGTTGACGACAGAAATCACTGCGGGACCCCAAAACAGTGCGTAATAGTCCAAGAAACGGGCCAAAACCGGACCAAACTACGAGTCCTGACGACCAACACGTATGCACACCTTGGGGTTCAACTACCATGGAAATCGCTTTGGGACCTCAAAACGCTGAGTAATAATCCATTAAAGAGCCCAAATCGGACAAACCTAGGATTATTGAATATAAACATACCCCGGGTTCATCAATCGTGGAAATCGCTGAGGGACCCCAAATTAGTGAGTAATTGTCCAGGAAACGGGCCAGAATCGGCCAAAACTGTGAGTGTTCATGACCGACATGTAAATGCACCCCGGGTATCGTCAATCGTGGAAATCGCTCTAGGACTCCATAACGGTGAGTAATAGTGTATGAAACGGACAACAATCGGCCAAAATTGTGAGTATTGACGACAGACATGTAAACACAACCCAGGGTTCGTCAATCGTGGAAATCACTCTGGGACCCCAAAACCTAGGATTATTCATGAATAGTACACAAACACACCCCGGGGTTCGTCAATCATGGAAATCGGTTAGGTTCCCGAAATCAGTGAGTAATAGTACAAAAAACGTACCAGAATCGACCGAAACTATGAGTGTTGATAACCGACATGTAAACGCACCCTGGGGATCGTCAATCGTGGAAATCGCTCTGGGACCCCAAAACGGTGAGTAGTAGTGCATGAAACGGACCAGAATCGGCCAAAACTGTGAGTGTTAATGACCGACATGTAAACGCACCCCAGGTATCGTCAATCGTGGAAATCGCTCTAGGACCCCAAAACGGTGAGTTATAGTGTATGAAACGGACAATAATCGGCCAAAATTGCGAGTGTTGACGACAGACATGTAAACACAACCCGGGGTTCGTCAATCGTGGAAATCACTCTGGGACCCCAAAATAGTGACTAATAGTCCAAGAAACAGGCCAGAACTGGCCCAAACTGCGAGCCCTAACGACCAACACGAAAGCACATCTTGTTGTTCAACAACCATGGAAATCACTTTGGGACCCCAAAACGGTGAGTAATAGTCCATGAAAGAGCCCAGAATCGGACATACCTAGGATTATTGATGAACGATACATAAACGCACCCCGGGGTTCATCAACCATGGGAATCGCTCAGGGACCCCAAATCAGTTAGTGATAGTCCACGAAATGAGCCATAATCGGCCAAAACTATGAGTGTTGATAACCGACATGTAAACGCGGCCCGGGGATCGTCAATCGTGGATATCGCTCTGGGAGTCCAAAACGGTGAGTAATAGTTCATGAAACGGACCAGAATCGGCCAAAATTGCGAGTGTTCACGACGAACACGAAAACACACTCCAGGGTTCGTCATCATGGAAATCACTCCAGGACCCCAAAATAGTTTGTAGTAGTCTAAGAAACGGGCCAGAACCGCCCCAAACTGCGACTCCTGATGAGCAACACGTAAGCACACCTTGGGGTTCAACAACCATGGAAATCGCTTTCGGACCCCAAAATAGTGAGTAATAGTGCATAAAGGAGCCAAGATTCGGAGAAACCTATGACAATTGATGAAGAGACATAAACGCACCCCGAGGTTCGTCAATCATGGAAATCGCTCAGGGACCCCAAATCAGTGAGTAATAGTCCACGAAACGGTCCGGAATCGGCCAAAACTATGAGTGTTGATAACCGGCATGTAAACGCACCACGGGGATTGTCAATCGTGGAAATTTACCTAGCATCACAAAATGATGAGTAATAGTGCATGAAACGGACCAGAATTGGCAAAAATTGCGAGTGTTGGCGACGGACACGTAAATGCGCCCCAGGGTTCGTCAATCATGGATATCACTTCGGGAACCCAAAACAGTGAGTAGTAGTCCAAGAAACTGGCCAGAACCGGCCCGAACTGCGAGCCTTGTCGACTAATACGTAAGCCCACCTTGGGGTTCAACAACCATGGAAATTGCTTTGGGACCCCAAAACGGTGAGTAATAGTCCATGAAACAGCCCAGAATCGGACAAACCTTAAACATGGAAATCGCTCAGGGACCCCAAATCAGTGAGTAATAGTCCAAGAAACATGCCAGAATCGGCAAAGACTCTGAGTGTTGATATCCGACACGTAAATGCACCCCGGGGATCGTCAATTGTGGAAATCGCTCTGGGACCCATAAACGGTGAGCAATAGTGCATGAAATGGACCACAATCGCCCAAAATTGCGAGCGTTGACGACGGACACGTAAACACACCCCGGAGTTCGTCAATCATGAAATCACTCCTGGACTCCTACACAGAAAGTAGTAGTCCAAGAAACGGGCCAGAACCGGCCGAAACTGCGACTCCTGACCAACACGTAAGCACACCTTGGGGTTCAATAACCATGGAAATCCATTTGGGACCCCAAAACGGTGAGTAATAGTCCATGAAAGAGCCCAGAATCAGACAAACCTAGGATTATTCATGAATAGTACACAAACACATCCCGGGGTTCGTCAATCATGGAAATCGGTCAGGGACCCGAAATCAGTGAGTAATAGTACAAAAACGTACCAGAATCGACCAAAACTATGAGTGTTGATAACCGACATGTAAACGCACCCCGGGGATCGTCAATCGTGGAAATCGCTCTGGGACCCCAAAACGGTGAGTAGTAGTGCATGAAACGGACCAGAATCGGCCAAAACTGTGAGTGTTCATGACCGACATGTAAACGCACCCCAGGTATCGTCAATCGTGGAAATCGCTCTAGGACCCCAAAACGGTGAGTAATAGTGTATGAAACGGACAATAATCGGCCAAAATTGCGAGTGTTGATGACAGACATGTAAACACAACCCGGGGTTCGTCAATCGTGGAAATCACTCTGGGACCCCAAAATAGTGACTAATAGTCCAAGAAACAGGCCAGAACCGGCCCAAACTGCGAGCCCTAACGACCAACACGAAAGCACATCTTGTTGTTCAACAACCATGGAAATCACTTTGGGACCCCAAAACGGTGAGTAATAGTCCATGAAAGAGCCCAGAATCGGACATACCTAGGATTATTGATGAACGATACATAAACGCACCCCGGGGTTCGTCAATCATGGTAATCGCTCAGGGACCCCAAATCAGTGAGTAATAGTACAAAAAACGTACCAGAATCGGCCAAAACTATGAGTGTGAATAACCGACATGTAAACGCGGCCCGGGGATCGTCAATCGTGGATATCGCTCTGGGACTCCATAACGGTGAGTAATAGTTCATGAAACGGACCAGAATCGGCCAAAATTGTGAATGTTAACGATGGACACGGAAACACCCTCCAGGGTTCGTCATCATGGAAATCACTCCAGGGCCCCAAAACTGTGAGTAGTAGTCAAAGAAACGGGCCAGAACCGCCCCAAATAGCGACTCCTGATGACCAACACGTAAGCACACCTTGGGGTTCAGCAACCATGGAAATCGCTTTGGGACCCCAAAACGGTGAGTAATAGTGCATGAAGGAGCCAAGATTCGGAGAAACCTATGATAATTGATGAGGAGACATAAACGCACCCCGAGGTTCGTCAATCATGGAAATCGCTCATGGACCCCAAATCAGTGAGTAATAGTCCACGAAACGGGCCAGCATCGGCCAAAACTATGAGTGTTGATAACCGACACGTAAACGCACCCCTGGGATCGTTAATCGTGGTTATCGCTCTAGGATCCCAAAACGGTGAGTAATAGTGCATGAAACAGACCAGAATCGGATAAAATTACGAGTGGTCACGACGGACATGTAAACGCACCCCGGGTACTTCTTCGTGGAAATCACTTCTGGACCCCAAAACAGTGAGTAATAGTCCAAGAAACAGGCCAGAACCGGCCCAAGCTGCGAGCCCTGACAACCAATACGTAAGCACACCTTGGGGTTCAACAACCATGGAAATTGGTTTGGGACCCCAAAACGGTGAGTAATAGTCCATGAAACATCCCAGAATGGGACAAACCTTAAACATGGAAATCGCTCAGGGACCCCAAATCAGTGAGTAATAGTCCATGAAACGGGCCAGAATCGGCCAATATTGTGAGTGTTGATAACCGACACATAAACGCACCCCGGGGATCATCAATTGTGGAAATCGCTCTGGGACCCGAAAACGGTGAGCAATAGTGCATGAAACGGACCACAATCGCCCAAAATTGCGAGCATTGACAACGGACATGTAAACACACCCCGTGGTTCGTCAATCATGAAATCACTGCTGGACCCCAAAACAGAGAGTAGTAATCCAAGAAACGGGCCAGAATCGACCAAAACTATGAGTAAACGCACCCCGGGGATCGTCAATCGTGGAAATCACTCTGGGACCCCAAAACGGTGAGTAGTGGTGCATGAAACGGACCAGAATCGGCCGGAACTATGAGTGTTCATGACCAACAGGTAAATGCACCCCGGGTATTGTCAATTGTGGAAATCGCTCTAGGACCCCAAAACAGTGAGTAATAGAGTGCGAAACGGACAACAATCGGCCAAAATTGCAAGTTTTGACGACAGACACGTAAACACAACCCAGGGTTCGTCAATCGTGGAAATCACTCCGGGACCCCAAAATAGTGAGTAATAGTCCAAGAAACAGGCCAGAACCGGCCCAAACTGTGAGCCCTAACGACCAACATGAAAGCACATCTTGGGGTTCAAGAACCATGGAAATCACTTTGGGACCCCAAAACGGTGAGTAATAGTCCATGAAAGAGCCCAGAATCGGACAAACCTAGGATTATTCATGAATAATACACAAACACACCCCGGGGTTCGTCAATCATGGGAATCGCACACGGACCCCAAATCTGTGAGTAATAGTCCACAAAACGTTCCAGAATTGGCCAAAACTATGAGTGTTGATAACCGACATGTAAACGCACCCCGGGGATCGTCAATCATGGAAATCGCTCTGGGACCCCAAAACGGTGAGTAGTAGTGCATGAAATGGACGAGAATCGGCCAAAACTGTAAGTGTTCATGACCGACATGTAAACGCACCCCAGGTATCGTCAATCATGGAAATTGCTGTAGGACCCCAAAACGGTGAGTAATAGTGTATGAAACGGACAACAATCGGCAAAAATTGCGAGTGTTGAAGACAGACACGTAAACACAACCGTGGGTTCGTCAATCGTGGAAATCACTCCGGGACCCCGAAATAGTGAGTAATAGTCCAAGAAATAGGCCAGAACCGGCCCAAACTGCGAGCCCTAACGACCAACACGAAAGCACATCTTGGGGTTCAAGCACCATGGAAATCACTTTGGGACCCCAAAACGGTGAGTAATAGTCCATGAAAGAGCCCAGAATCGGACATACCTCGGATTATCGTTGAACGATACATAAATGCACCCCGGGGTTCGTCAATCATGGGAATCGCTCAGGGACCCCAAATCAGTGAGTGATAGTCCACGAAATGGGCCATAATCGGCCAAAACTGTCAGTGTTGATAACTGACATGTAAACGCGGCCTGGGGATCGTCAATCGTGGATATCGCTCTGGGACTCCAAAACGGTGAGTAATAGTTCATGAAACGGACCAGAATCGGCCAAAATTGCGAGTGTTGACGACGGACACGGAAACACACTCCAGGGTTCGTCATCATGGAAATCACTCCAGGGCCCCAAAACAGTGAGTAGTAGTCCAAGAAACGGGCCAGAACCGCCCCAAACAGCGACTCCTGAGGACCAACACGTAAGCAGACCTTGGGGTCCAACAACCATGGAAATCGCTTTGGGACCCCAAAACGGTGAGTAATAGTGCATGAAGGAGCCAAGATTCGGAGAAACCTATGATAATTGATGAAGAGACATAAACGCACCCCGAGGTTCGTCAATCATGGAAATCGCTCATGGACCCCAAATCTGTGAGTAATAGTCCACGAAACGGGCCAGAATAGGCCAAAACTATGAGTGTTGATAACCGACACCTAAACGCGCCCCAGGGATCGTTAATCGTGGTTATCGCTCTAGGACCCCAAAACGGTGAGTAATAGTGCATGAAACAGACCAGAATAGGATAAAATTACGAGTGTCGATGACGGACATGTAAACGCACCTCGGGGTACGTCTTCGTGGAAATCACTTCTGGACCCCAAAACAGTGAGTAATAGTCCAAGAAACGGGCCAGAACCGGCCCAAGCTGCGAGCCCTGACGACCAATACGTAAGCACACCTTGGGGTTCAACAACCATGGAAATCGGTTTGGGACCCCAAAACGGTGAGTAATAGTCCATGAAACATCCCAGAATGGGACAAACCTTAAACATGGAAATCGCTCAGGGACCCCAAATCAGTGAGTAATAGTCCACGAAACGGGCCAGAATTGGCCAAAATTGTGAGTGTTAATAACCGACACGTCAATGCACCACGGGGATCGTCAATTGTGGAAATCGCTCTGGGACCCGAAAACGGTGAGAAATAGTGCATGAGACGGACCACAATCGCCCAAAATTGCGAGCGTTGACAACGGACACGTAAACACACCCCGGGGTTCGTAAATCATGAAATCACTCCTGGACCCCAAAACAGAGAGTATTAATCCAAGAAACGGGCCAGAACCGGCCCAAACTGCGACTCCTGACCAACACGTAAGCACACCTTGGGGTTCAACAACAATGGAAATCGCTTTAGGACCCCAAAACGGTAGGTAACAGTCCATGAAAGAGCCCAGAATCAGACAAACCTAGGATTATTCATGAATAATACACAAACACAGCCCGGGGTTCGTCAATCATGGAAATCGCTCTGCGACCCCAAATCAGTGAGTAATGGTCCACAAAACGTTCCAGAATCGGCCAAAACTATGAGTAAACGACCCCGGGGATCGTCAATCGTGGAAATCACTCTGGGACCCCAAAACGGTGAGTAGTGGTGCATGAAACGGACCAGAATCGGTCGGAACTGTGAGTGTTCATGACCGACATGTAAAAGCACCCCGGGTATTGTCAATCGTGGAAATCGCTCTAGGACCACAAAACAGTGAGTAATAGTGTGCGAAACGGACAACAATCGGCCAAAATTGCGAGTTTTGACGACATACACGTAAACACAACCCAGGGTTCGTCAATCGTGGAAATCTCTCCGGGACCCCAAAATAGTGAGTAATAGTCCAAGAAACAGGCCAGAACCGGCCCAAACTGGGAGCCCTAACGACCAACACGAAAGCACATCTTGGGGTTCAACAACCATGGAAATCACTTTGGGACCCCAAAACGGTGAGTAATAGTCCATGAAAGAGCCCACAAACGGACATACCTAGGATTATTGATGAACGAGACATAAACGCACCCCGGAGTTCATCAATCATGGGAATCACTCAAGGACCCCAAATCAGTGAGTGATAGTCCATGAAATGGGCCATAATCGGCCAAAACTATGAGTGTTGATAACCGACATGTAAACGCGGCACGGGGATCGTCAATTGTGGATATCGCTCTGGGACTCCAAAACGGTGAGTAATAGTTCATGAAACAGACCAGAATCGGCGAAAATTACGAGTGTTGACGACGGAGAAGGAAACACACTCCAGCGTTCGTCATCGTGGAAATCACTCCAGGACCCCAAAACAGAGAGTAGTAGTCCAAGAAACGGGCCAGAACTGCCCCAAACTGCGACTCCTGATGACCAACACGTAAGCACACCTTAGGGTTCAACAACCGTGGAAATCGCTTTGGGACCCCAAAACGGTGAGTAATAGTGCATGAAAGAGCCAAAATTCAGAGAAACCTATGATAATTGATGAAGAGACATAAACGCACCCTGAGGTTTGTCAATCATGGAAATTGCTCACGAACCCCAAATCAGTGAGTAATAGTCCACGAAACGGTCCAGAATCGGCCAAAACAATGAGTGTTGATAAATGTAAACGCACCCCGGGGGTCGTCAATCGCGGAAGTCGACCTAGGATCACAAAACGATGAGTAATAGTGCATGAAACAGACCAGAATCGGCCAAAACTGCGAGTGTTGTCGATGGACACGTAAACGCACCCCAGGGTTCGCCAATTGTGGATATCACTCCGGGAACCCAAAACAGTGAGTAGTAGTCCAAGAAACTAGCCAGAATAGGCCCAAACTGCGAGCCTTGACTACCAATACGTAAGCACACCTTGGGGTTCAACAACCATGGAAATTGCTTTGGGACCCCAAAACGGTGAATAATAGTCCATGTAACTGCCAAGAATCGGACAAACCTTAAACATGGAAATCGCTCAAGGACCCCAAATCATTGAGTAATAGTCCAATAAATGGGCCAGAATCGGCCAAAACAGTGAGTGTTGATAACCGACACATAAACGCACCCCGGGGATCGTCAATTGTGGAAATTGCTCTGGGACCCGAAAACGGTGAGCAATAGTGCATGAAACGGACCACAATCGCCCAAAATTGCGAGCATTGACGACGGACACGTAAACACACCCAGGGGTTCGTCAATCGTGAAATCACTCCTGGACAAGCAAAGTCAGAACCCGCCGGTCACCGTACGCTGGACGGCTACTTCCACATATGACGTGTACATGGTGGACACAGCGAAAGAGGATGACGACGATGGTGGGAAAGATCCAGATGAGAACAAGCCTTTCGAGGCACCACCAAAGCGTCGGTGTCAGCACACCTTGGGGATCAACAACCATGGAAATCGCTTTGGGACCCCAAAATGGTGAGTAATAGACCATGAAAGAGCCTAGAATCGGAGAAACATAGGATTATTGATGAACGCCACATAAACGCACCCCGGGGTTCGTCAATCATGGAAATCGCTTAGGGACCCAAATTAGTGAGTAATAGTCCATGAAACGGGCCAGAATCGGTGAAAACTGTTGGTGTTGATGACCGATACGTAAACACACCCCGGGGATCGTCAATCGTGGAAATCGATCTGGGACCCAAAAACGGTGAGTAAGGCATGAAACGTACGAGAATTGGCCAAAATTGTGAGTGTTTACGACGGACACGTAATAGCACCCTGGGTTCGTCAATCGTGGAAATCACTCCGGGACCCAAAAACAGTGAGTAGTAGTGCAAGAAACAGGCCAGAACCGGCCCAAACTGCGAGTCCTAATGACCAACACATAAGCACAACTCGGGGTTCAACAAGCATGGAAATCGCTTTGGGACCCCAAAACGGTGAGTAATAGTCCATGAAAGAGCCCAGAATCAGACAAGCCTACATTATTGATGAACGATACAAAAATGCACCCCGGGGTTCGTCAATCATGGAAATCGCTCAGGGACCCCGAACCAGTGAGTAGTAGTCCATGAAAAGGGCCAGAATCGGCCAAAATTGTGAGTTTTGATAACCGACATGTAAACGCACTACGGGGATCGTCGATCGTGGAAATCGCTTGGGGACCACAAAACGGTGAGTAATAGTGCATGAAACAGACCAGAATCGGCCAATTTTGCGAGCGTTCACAACGGACACGTAAACGCACCCCGGGGTTCATCATCGTGGTAATCACTCCGGGACCCCAAAATAGTGAGTAATAGTCCAAGAAACTTGCCAGAACCGGCCCAAGTTGCGAATCCTGACGACCAACAAGTAACCACATCATGGGGTTCAACAACAATGAAAATCGCTTTGGGACCCCAAAACGTTGAGTAATAGTCCATGAAAGAGCCCAGAATCGGACAAACCAAGGATTATTGATGAACAAGGCATAAATGTACCCCGGGGTTCGTCAATCATGGAAATCACCCAGGGACCCCAAATCAGTAAGTAATAGTCCACGAAACGGCCAAAATCAGCCAATAGTGTGAGAGTTGATGACCAACACGTAAACCCACCCTAGGGATCGTCAATCGTGGAAATCGCCCTGGGACCCCAAAATGGCGAGCAATAGTGCATCAAACGGTCCAGAATCGGCCGAAGCTGTGAGTGTTGACGATGGACACTTAAACAAACTCCAGGGTTCATCCATCATGGAAATCAGTCCGGGACCCCAAAACAGTAAGTGGTAGTCCAATAAACGGGCCAGAACCGGCCCAAACTGCGACTCCTAACGACATACACGTTAGCACACCTTGGGGGTTCAACAACCAGGGAAATCGCTTTGGGACCCCAGAACGGTGAGTAATAGTCCACGAAAGAGCCCAGAATCGAACAAACCTATTATTATTGATGAACGATACAAAAACGCACCCCGGGGTTTGTCAATCATGAAAATCGCTCAGGGATCCCAAATCATTGAATAATAGTCCACGAAACGGGCTAGAATCGGCCAAAACTGTGATTGTTGATAACTGACATGTAAACGCACCCCGGGGATCGTCAATCATGGAAATCGCACTGGAACCACAAAATGGTGAGTAATATTGCATGAAACGGACCAGAATCGGCCGGATTTGCGAGTGTTCAAGACGGACACATAAACGCACGCTACGGTTTGTCATCGTGGTAATCACTCTGAGACCCCAAAATAGTGACTAATAGTCCAAGAAACGGGCCAGAACCGGCCCAAATTGTGACTCCTCACGAACAACACGTAAGCACACCTTGGGGTTCAACAACCATGGAAGTCGCTTTGGGACCCCAAAACAGTGAGTACTAGTCCATGAAAGAGCCCAGAATCGGACAAACCTATTATTATTGAGGAACGATAAAAATGCACCCCTGGGTTCGTCAATCATGGAAATCGCTCAGGGACCCCAACTCAGGGAGTAGTAGTCCATGAAACGGGCCAGAATCAGCCAAAACTATGAGCGTTGATAACCGACATGTAAACGCACCCCGGGGATCGTCAATCGTGGAAAATGCTTTGGGACCACAAAATAGTGAGTAATAGTGCATGAAACGGACTAGAATCGGCCAAAATTGCGAGTGTTGACGACGGACACGTAAACGCACCACGGGTTCGTCATCATGGTAATCACTCCGGGACCCCCAAAATAGTAAGTAATAGTCCAAGAAACGGGCCACAACTGGCCCAAACTGCGAGTCTTGACGACCAACACGTAAGCACATCTTGGGGTTCAACAACCATGGAAATCGCTTTGGGACCTCAAAACAGTGAGTAATAGTCCACGAAATAGCCCAGAATCGGACAAACCGAGAATTATTGATGAATGAGACATAAACGTACCCCGAGATTCGTCAATCATGGTAATACCTCTGGGACCCGAAATTAGTAAGTAATAGTCCACGAAACAGGCCAGAATCGGCCAAAATTGCGAGTGTTGATGACGGACACGTGAGCACACCTTGGGGTTCAACAACCATGGAAATCACTTTGGGGCACCAAAACGGTGAGTAGTTGTCCATGAAAGAGCCCAGAATCTGACAAACCTAGGACTATTAATGAACAAGACAGAAACGTACCTTGGGGTTCGTCAATCATGGAAATCGCTCACGGACCCCAAATTAGTGAGTAATAGTCCATGAAACGGGCCAGAATTGACCAAAACTATGAGTGTTGATGACCGACACGTAAACGCACCACAGGGATCGTCAATCTTGGATGTCAATCTAGGACCCCAAAACAGTGAGTAAGTGCATGAAACGGACCAGAATCACCAAAAGTTGCAAGTGCTCACGACGGACACGTAAACGCACCCCAGGGTTCGTCAATCGTGGAAATCACTTCAGGACCCCAAAATAGTGAGTAGTAGTCCAAGAAACGGGCCAGAACCGGCCCAAGCTGCGAGTCCTGATGACCAACACATAAGCACACCTTGGGGTTCAACAACCATGGAAATCGCTTTGGGACCCCAAAGCGTGAGTAATAGTCCATGAAAGAGCACAGAATCGGACAAACCAAGGATTATTGATGAACGAGACATAAATGAACCCCGAGGTTCTTCAATCATGGAAATCGCTTAGGGACCCCAAAACAGAGAGTAATAGTACATAAAATGGACCAAGACCGGCGAAAATTGCGAGTGTCGACAATGGACACGTAAGCACACCTTGGGGTTCAACAACCATGGAAATCACTTTGTGACCCCAAAACGGTGAGTAATAGTCCATGAAAGAGCCTAGAATCTGACAAACCTAGGACTATTAATGAACGAGACATAAATGTACCTTGGGGTTTGTCAATCATGGAAATCGCTCGGGGACCTCATATTAGTGAGTAATAGTCCATCAAACGGGGCAGTATCGGCCAAAACAGTGAGTGTTGATGACCAACACGTAAATGCACCACGGGGATCGTCAATCGTTGAAATCGATCTAGGATCCCAAATGGTGAGTAAGTGCACGAAACAAACTAGTATCGGCCAAAATTGCAAGTGTTGACGACAGAGACGTAAACGCACCCCGGGGTTCGTCAATCGTGGAAATCATTCCGGGACCCCAAAACAGTGAGTAGTAGTCCAAGAAACGGGCCAGAACCGGCCCAAACTGTGAGTCCTGACGACCAACATGTAAGCACGCCTTCGGGTTCAACAACCATGCAAATCGCTTTGGGACCCCAAAGCGGTGAGTAATAGGACATAAACGGACCCCGAGGTTCTTCAATCATGGAATCGCTCAGGGACTCCAAAACAGAGAGTAATAATACATAAAATGGACCAGGACCGGCCAAAATTGCGAGTGCTACTGACAGACACGTAAACAAACCTTGGGGTTCAACAACCATGGAAATCGCTTTAGGGCCCCAAAACGGTGAGTAATAGTCCATGAAAGAACCCCAAATCTGACAAACAAAGGACTATTAATGACCGAGACATAAACGTACCCTGGAGTTTATCCATCATGGAAATCGCTCGGGGACCACAAATGAATGAGTAATAGTTCATGAAGCGGGCCACGGGGATCGTCAATCGTGGAAATCGATCTGGGACCCCAAAACGACGAGTAAATGCATGAAACGAACCAGAATCGGCCAAAATTGCAAGTGTTGACGACGGACACGTAAACACACGTGCGGATTTGTCCATCGTGGGAATCACTATGGGACCCTAAAACAGTGAGTAGTAGTCCAAGAAACACACCAGAACCAGCCCAAACTGTGAGTCCAAAGACCAACACGTAAGCACACCTAGGGGTTCAACAACCATTGAAATCGATTTCGAACCCCAAAACGGTGAGTAATAGTCCATGAAAGAGCCCAGAATCGGACAAACCTAGGATTATTGATGAACAAGACATAAACGTACCCCGGGGTTCGCCAATAATGGAAATCGCTTAGGGACCCCAAATCTGTGAGTAATAGACATGAAACGGGCCAGAAACGCCCAAAACTATGAGTGTTGATGACCGACACGTAAACGGACCACGGGGATCATCAACCGTGGAAATCGATCTAGGACCCCAAAATTGTGAGTAAGTGCATGAAATGGACCAGAATCAGCCAAAATTGCAAGTGTTGACGACAGACACGTAAACGCACCCCGGGGTTCGTCAATCGTGGAAATCCATCCAGGACCCCAAAACAGTGAGTAGTAGTCCAAGAAACGGGCCAGAACCGGCCCAAACTGCGAGTCCTGACGACCAACACGTAAGCACCACTTGGCGTTCAACAACCATGGAAATCGCTTTGGGACCCCAAAGCGGTGAGTAATAGTCCATGAAAGAGACCAGAATCGGACATACCAAGGATTTTTTATGAACGAGACTTAAACGCACCCCGAGGTTCTTCAATCAAGGAAATTGCTCAGGGACCCCATAACAGAGAGTAATAGTACATCAAACGGACCAAGACCGGCCAAAATTGCGAGTGTTGACAATGGACACGTAAGCGGACCTTGGGGTTCAACAACCATGGAAATCGCTTTGTGATCCCAAAACAGTGAGTAATAGTCCATGAAAGAGCCCAGAATCTGACAAACCTAGGACTATTAATGAACTAGACATAAACGTACCCTGGTGTTTGTCAATCATGGAAATCGCTCGGGGACGCCATATTAGTGAGTAATAGTCCATCAAACGGGCCAGTATCGGCCAAAACTGGGAGTGTTGATGACCAACACGTCAATGCACTACGGGGATCGTCAATCGTTGAAATCGATCTAGGATTCCAAACGGTGAGTAAGTGCATGAAACGGACTAGTATCGGCCAAAATTGCAAGTGTTGACGACAGACACGTAAATGCACCCCAGGGTTCGCCAATCGTGGAAATCATTCCGGGACCCCAAAACAGTGAGTAGTAGTCCGAGAAACGGGCCAGAACCGGCCCAAACTGTGAGTCCTGACGACCAACACGTAAGCACGCCTACGGGTTCAACAACCATGCAAATCGCTTTGGGACCCCAAAGCGGTGAGTAATAGTACATAAACGGACCCCGAGGTTTTTCAATCATGGAATCGCTCAGGGACCCCAAAACAAAGAGTAATAGTACATAAACGGACCAGGACCAGCCAAAATTGTGAGTGCTGACGACGGACACGTAAGCACACCTTGGGGTTCAACAACCATGGAAATCGCTTTGGGACCCCAAAACGGTGAGTAATAGTCCATGAAAGAGCCCCAAATCTGACAAACCTAGGACTATTAATGAACGAGACATAAACGTACCCTGGGGTTTGTCAATCATGGAAATCGCTCGGGGACCCCAAATCTGTGAGTAATGGTCCATGAAACGTGCCATGGAGATCGTCAATCGTGGAAATTGATCTGGGACACCAAAACGGTGAGTAAGTGCATGAAACGGATCAGAATCGGCCAAAATTGCAATTGTTGACAACGGACACGTAAATGCACCCCGGGATTTGTCAATCGTGGAAATCACTACGGGACCTCAAAACAGTGAGTAGTAGTCCAAGAAACGACCAGAACCGGCCCAAACTGTGAGTCCTGAAGACGAACACGTAAGCACACCTTGGGGTTCAACAATCATTGAAATTGCTTTGGGACCCCAAAACAGTGAGTAATAGTCCATGAAAGAACATAGAATCGGACAAACCTAGGATTATTGATGAACGAGACATAAACACACCCCGGGGTTCGCAATCATGGAAATCGCTTAGGGACCCAAATTTGTGAGTAATAGCCCATGAAACGGGCCAGAATCGGCCAAAACTGTGAGTGTTGATGACTGACACGTAAATGCACCACGGGGATCATCAATCATGGAAATCGATCTTGGACCCCAAAACTATGAGTAAGTGCATGAAACAGACCAGAATCGAACAAAATTGCAAGTGTTGACGACGGACACGTAAACGCACCCCGGGGTTCATCAATCATGGAAATCACTCCGGACCCCAAAACAGTGAGTAGTAGTCCAAGAAACGGGCCAGAACCGGCCCAAACTAATAGTCCTGACGACCAATACATAAGCACTCTTGGAGTTCAACAACCATGGAAATCGCTTTGGGACCCCAATACGGTGAGTAATAGTGCATGAAAGAGCCCAAAATCGGACAAACCTAGGATTATTGATGAACAATACATAAACGTACCTCAGGGTTCGTCAATCATGGAAATCGCTCAGGGACCCCAAATCAGTGAGTAATAGTCCACGAAACAGGCCAGAATCGGCCAAAACTATGACTGTTGATGACCGACACGTAAATGCACCATGGGGATCGTCAATCGTGAAAATCGATCATGGACCCTAATACGGTGAGTAAGTGCATGAAACGGACCAGAATCAGCCAAAATTGCAAGTGTCGACGACAGACACGTAAACACACCTCGGGGTTCGTCGATCGTGGAAATCACTCCACGACCCCAAAACAGTGAGTAGTAGTCCAAGAAACGGGCCAGAACCGGCCCAAATTGCGAGTCTTGACGACCAAACCCCGAGGTTCTTCAATCATGGAAATCGCTCAGGGAGCCCAAAAATGAGAATAATAGTACATAAAACGGGCCAGGACCGGCCAAAATTGCGAGTGTTGACTACGGACACGTAAGCACACCTTGGGGCTCAACAACCATGGAAATCACTTGGGGACACCAAAACGGTGAGTAATAGTCCATGAAAGAGCCCAGAATCTGACAAACCTAGCACTATTAGTGAACAAGACATAAACGTACCCTGGGTTTTGTCAATCATGGAAATTGCTCAGGGACCCCAAATTAGTGAGTAACGGGCCAGAATCGACCAAACCTAGCACTATTAGTGAACAAGACATAAACGCACCCCGGGGTTCGTCAATAATGGAAATCGCTTAGGGACCCCAAATCTGTGAGTAATAGTCCACGAAAAGGGCCAGAATCGCCCAAAACTGTGAGTGTTGATGATCGACACGTAAACGCACCACGGGGATCGTCAATCGTGGAAAACAATCTTGGACCCCAAAACTATGAGTAAGTGCATTAAATGGACCAGAATCGGCCAAAATTGCAAGTGTTGACGAATGACAGTAAACGCACCCCGGGGTTCATCAATCGTCGATATCACTCCGGGACCCCAAAATAGTGAGTAGTAGTCCAAGAAACGGGTCAGAACCGACCCAAACTGCGAGTCCTGGTGACCAACACATAAGCACATCTTGGGGTTCAACAACCATGGAAATCGCTTTGGGACCCCAAAACGGTGAGTAATAGTCCATTAAAGAGCCCAGAATCAGACAAACCAAGGATTATTGATGAACGAGACATAAGCGGACCCCGAGGTTCTTCAATCATGGAAATTTCTCACGGACCCCAAAACAGAAAGTAATAATACATAAAACGGACCAAGACCGGCCAAAATTGCGAGTGTTGACAACGGACACGTAAGCACACCTTGGGGTTCAAGAACCATGGAAATCGCTTTGTAACCCCAAAACGGTGAGTAATAGTCCATGAAGGAGCCCGGAATCTGACTAACCTAGGACTATTAATGAACGAGACATAAACGTACCCTGGCGTTTGTCAATCATGGAAATCGCTCGAGGACCCCAAATTAGTGAGTAATAGTCCATCAAACGGGCCAGTATCGGCCAAAACTATGAGCGTTGACAACCAACACGTAAATGCACCACGAGCATCATCAATCGTTGAGATCGATCTAGGACCCTAAAACGGTGAGTAAGTGCATGAAACGGACTAGTATCGACCAAAATTGCAAGAGTTGACGACGGACACGTAAATGCACCCCGGGGTTCGTCAATCGTGGAAATCATTCCGGAACCCCAAAACAGTGAGTAGTAGTCTAGGAAACGGGCCAGAACCCGCCCAAACTGCGAGTCCTGATGACAAACACGTAAGCACACCTTACACGTAAGCACACCTTGGGGTTCAACAACCATCGAAGTCGCTTCGGGACCCCAAAGCGGTGAGTAATTGTCCATGAAAGAGCCCAGAATCGGACAAACCTAAGATTACTGATGAACGAGACATGAACGCACCCCGAGGTTCTTCTATCTTGGAAATCGCTCACGGACCCCAAAACAGAGAGTAATAGTACATAAAACGGACCAGGACCGGCCAAAATTGCAAGTGCTTATGACAGACACGTAAACACACCTTGGGGTTCAACAACCATGGAAATCGCTTTGGGACCCCAAAACGGTGAGTTATAGTCCATGAAAGAGCCCCGAATCTGACAAACCTAGGACTATTAATGAACGAGACATAAACGTACCCTGGGGTCTGTCAATCATGGAAATCGCTTGGGGACCCCAAATCAGTAAGTAATAGTCCATGAAACGGGCCATGGGGATCGTTAATCGTGGAAATCAATCTAGGACACCAAAACGGTGAGTAAGTGCATAAAACGGACCAGAATCGGCCAAAATTGCAAGTGTTGACGGTGGACACGCAAATGCACCCCGGGATTTGTCAATCACGGAAATCACCACGGGACCCCAAAATAGTGAGTAGTAGTCCAAGAGATGAACCAGAACCGGTCCAATTAATCACCACTGGACCAACACGTAAGCACACCTTGGTGTTCAACAATCATTGAAATCGCTTTGGGACCCCCAAAACGGCGAGTAATAGTCCATGAAAGAGCCCAGAATCGGACAAAGCTAGGATTGTTGATGAACAAGACATAAACACACCCCGGGGTTCGCAATCATCGAAATCGCTTAGGGACCCAAATCTGTGAGTAATAGTCCATGAAACGGGCCAGAATTAGCCAAAACTGTGAGTATTGATGACTGACATGTAAATGCACCAAGGGATTGCCAATCGTGGGAATCGATCTAGGACCCCAAAACTACGAGTAAGTGCATGGAACGGACCAGAATCGGACAAAATTGCAAGTGTTGATGACGGACACGTAAACGCACCCCGGGGTTCATCAATCGTGGAAATCACTCTGGGACCCCAAAACAGTGAATAATAGTCCAAGAAACGGGCCAAAACTGGCCCAAACTACGAGTCCTGACGACCAACACATAAGCACATCTTGGGGTTCAACAACCATGGAAATCGCTTTGGGACCCCAAAACGGTGAGTAATAGTCCATGAAAGAGCCCAAAATCAGACAAACCAAGGATTATTGATGAACGAGACATAAACGCACCCCGAGGTTCTTCAATCATGGAAATCGCTCAGGGACCCCAAAAAAGAGAGTAATAGTACATAAAACGGGCCAGGACCGGGCAAAATTGAGAGTGTTGACGACGGACACGTAAGCACACCAAAACAACCATGGAAATCACTTTGGGACACCAAAACGGTGAGTAATAGTTCATGAAAGAGCCCAGAATCTGACAAACCTAGGACTATTAATGAACGAGACATAAACGTACCCTGGGGTTTGTCAATCATGGAAATTGCTCAGGGACCCCAAATTAGTGAGTAATAGTCCATGAAACGAGCCAGAATCGACCCAAACTATGAGTGTTGATAACCGACACGTAAACGAACCACGGGGATCGTCAATCTTGGAAATCGATCTAGGACCCCAAAACGGTGAGTAAGTGCATGAAATGGACAAGAATCGGCAAAAGTTGCAAGTGTTGACGACGGACACGTAAATGCACCCCGGGCTAGAACCGGCCCAAACTTGAGTCCTGACGACCAACACGTAAGCACACCTTGGGGTTCAACAACCATCGAATTCGCTTTGGGACCCCAAACGGTGAGTAATAGTCTATGAAAGAGCCTAGAATCAGACAAACCAAGGATTATTGATGAACGATACATATACGCACCCAGAGGTTCATCAATCATGGAAATCGCTCAGGGACCCCAAAACCGAGAATAATAGTGCATAACACGGACCAGGACCGGCCAAAATTGTGAGTGCTGACGACGGACGCGTAAGCACCCCTTGGGGTTCAACAACCATGGAAATCGCTTTGGGACCCCAAAACGATGAGTAATAGTCCATGAAAGAGCCCAGAATCTGACAAATCTAGGACTATTAATGAACGACACATGAATGTACCCTGGGGTTTGTCAATCATGGAAATCGCTCGGGCACCCCAAATCAGTGAGTAATAGTCCATGAAACGGGCCACGGGGATCGTCAATCATGGAAATCGATCTGGGTCCCCAAAACGGTGAGTAATTGCATGAAATGGACCAGAATCGGCCAAAATTGCAAGTGTTGATGACGGACACGTAAACGCACCCTCGGATTTGTCAATCGTGGGAATTTCTATGGGACCCCAAAACAGTGAGTAGTAGTCCAGTAAACGGGCCGGAACCGACCCAAATTGTGAGTCATGAAGACCAACACGTAAGCACACCTTGGGGTTCACCAACCATTGAAATCGATTTGGGACCCAAAAACACTGAGTAATAGTCCATGAAAGAGCCCAGAATCGGACAAACCTAGGATTATTGATGAACAAGACATAAACGCACCCCGGGGTTCGTCAATAATGGAAATCGCTTAGGGACCCCAAATCTGTGAGTGTTGAAGACCGACACGTAAACGGACCACGGGGATCGTCAACCGTGGAAATTGATTTAGGACCCCAAAACTATGAGTAAGTGCATGAAACGGACCAGAATCGGCCAAAATTGCAAGTGTCGACGACGGACACGTAAACGCACCCCAGGGTTTGTCAATCGTGGAAATCACTTTGGGGCCCCAAAACAGTGAGTAGTAGTCCAAGAAACGGGCCGGAACAGGCCCAAACTGAAGTCCTGGCGACCAACATGTAAGCACATCTTGGGGTTCAACAACCATGAAAATTGATTTGGGACACAAAAGCGGTGAGTAATAGACCATGAAAGAGCCCAGAATCGGACAAACCAAGGATTATTGATGAACAACACATAAACGCGCCCCGAGGTTCTTCAATCATGGAAATCGCTTAGAGACCCCAAAACTGAGAGTAGTAATACATAAAACGGACCAGGACCGGCCAAAATTGCGAGTGCTGACGACGGACACGTAAGGACACCTTGGGGTTCAACAACCATGGAAATCGCTTTGGGACCCCAAAAGGGTGAGTAATAGTCCATGAAAGAACCCCGAATCTGACAAACCTAGGACTATTAATGAACAAGACATAAACGTACCCTGGGGTTTGTCAATCATGGAAATCGCTCGGGGACACCAAATTTGTCAGTAATAGTCCATGAAATGGGCCACGGGGATCTTCAATCATGGAAATCGATCTGGGACCCCAAAACGGTGAGTAAGTGCATGAAACGGACCAGAATCGGCCAAAATATCAAGTGTTGACGACGGACACGTAAACGCACCCCGGGATTTGTCAATCGTTGAAATCACTACGGGACCCCAAATCAGTGAGTAGTAGTCCAAGAAACAGGCCAGAACTGGCCCAAACTGTGAGTCCTAAAGACCAACACGTAAGCACACATTGGGGTTCAACAACCATTTAAATCGCTTTGGGACCCCAAAACGGTGAGTAATAGTCCATGAAAGAGCCCAGAATCGGACAAACCTAGGATTATTGATGAACGTGACATAAACGCACCCCGAGGTTCTTCAATCATGGAAATCGCTCAGGGATCCCAAAACAGAGAGTAATAGTACATTAAACGGACCATGTCGGGCCAAAATTGCGAGTGCTGACGACGGACACGTAAGGACACCTTGGGGTTCAACAACCATGGAAATCGCTTTGGGACCCCAAAACGGTGAGTTATAGTCCATGAAAGAGCCCCAAATCTGACAAACCTAGGATTATCCATGAATAATACACAAACACACCCCGGGGTTCCTCAATCATGGAAATCGCTCTGGGACCAAAACTATGAGTGTTGATAACCGACATGTAAACGCACCCCGGGGATTATCAATCGTGGAAATCACTCTGGGACCCCAAAACGTTGAGTAGTAGTGCATGAAATGGACCAGAAACGGCCAAAATTGTGAGTGTTCATGACCGACATGTAAATGCACTCCGGGTATCGTCAATCGTGGAAATCACTCTAGCACCCCAAAAGGGTGAGTAATAGTTTATGAAATGGACAACAATCTGCCAAAATTGCGAGTGTTGATGACAGACACGTAAACACAATCTAGGGGTTGTCAATCGTGGAAATCACTTCGGGACCCCAAAATAGTGAGTAATAGTCCAAGAAACCGGACAGAACTGGCCCAAACTGCGAGCCCTAACGACCAACACGAAAGCACATCTTGGGGTTCAACAACCATGGAAATCACTTTGGGACCCCAAAAAGGTGAGTAATAGTCCATTAAAGAGCCCAGAATCGGCCATACCTAGGATTATTGATGAACGAGACATAAACGCACCCCGGGGTTCGCCAATCATGGGAATCGCTCCGGGACCCCAAATCAGTGAGTGATAGTCCATGAAATGGGCCATAATCGGCCAAAACTATGAGTGTTGATAACCGACATGTAAACGCGGCCCGGGGATCGTCAATCGTGGATATCGCTCTGGGACTCCAAAAGGGTGAGTAATAGTTCATGAAACGGACCAGAATTGGCCGAAATTGTGAGTGTTGACGACGGACACGGAAACACACTCCAGGGTTCGTCATCGTGGCAATCACTCCAGGACCCCAAAACAGTGAGTAGTAGTCCAAGAAACGGGCGAGAACCGCCCCAAACAGTGACTCCTGATGACCAACACGTAAGCACACCTTAGGGTTCAACAACCATGGAAATTGCTTTGGGACCCCAAAATGGTGAGTAATAGTGCATGAAGGAGCCAAGATTCGGAGAAACCTATGATAATTGATGAAGAGACATAAACGCACCCCGAGGTTCGTCAATCATGGAGCCCAAATCATTGAGTAATAGTCCATGAAACGGGCCAGAATCGGCCAAAACTATGAGTGTTGATAACCGACACGTAAACGCACCCTAGGGATCGTTAATCGTGGTTATCGTTCTAGGACCCCAAAACGGTGAGTAATCGTGCATGAAACAGACCAGAATCGGATAAAATTACGACTGTTGACGACGGACATGTAAACGCACCCCGGGGTACGTCTTCGTGGAAATCACTTCTGGACCCCAATTTTTAAACGGGCCAGAACCGACCCAAGCTGCGAGCCCTGACGACCAACACGTAAGCACACCTTGGTGTTCAACAACCAAGGAAATCGCTTTGGGACCCCAAAACGGTGAGTAATTGTCCATGAAACAGCCCAGAATCGGATAAACCTTAAACATTGAAATCGCTCAGGGACCCCAAAGCAGTGAGTAATAGTCCACGAAACGGGCCAGAATCGGCCAAAATTGTGAGTGTGGATAACCGACACGTAAACGCACCCCGGGGATCGTCAATTGTGGAAATCGCTCTGGGACCCGAAAACGGTGAGCAATAGTGCATGAAACGGACCACACTCGCCCAAAATTGCAAGCGTTGACGACGGACACGTAAACACACCCCGGGGTTCGTCAATCATGAAATCACTCCTGGACTCCAAAACAGAGAGTAGTAATCCAACAAACGGCCCAAACTACGACTCCTGACCAACACGTAAGCACACCTTCGGGTTCAACAACCATGGAAATCGCTTTGGGACCCCAAAATGGTGAGTAATAGTCCATGATAGAGCCCAGAATCAGACAAACCTAGGATTATTCATGAATAATACACAAACACACCCCGGGGTTCGTCAATCATGGAAATCCCTCAAGGACCCCAAATCAGTAAATAATAGTCCACAGAACGTTCCAGAATCGGCCAAAACTATGAGTGTTGATAACCGACATGTAAACGCACCCCGGGGATCGTCAATCGTGGAAATCACTCTAGGACCCCAAAACGGTGAGTAGTAGTGCATGAAACGGACCAGAATCGGCCAAAACTGTGAGCGTTCATGACCGACATGTAAACGCACCCCGGGTATCGTCAATCGTCGAAATCGCTCTAGGACCTCAAAACGTTGAGTAATAGTGTGTGAAACGGACAACAATCGGCGAAAATTGCGAGTGTTGACGACAGACACGTAAACACTACCTAGGGTTCGTCAATCGTGGAAATCACTCTGAGACCCCAAAATAGTGAGTAATAGTCCAAGAAACAGGCCAGAACCGACCCAAACTGCGAGCCCTAACGAAAAACACGAAAGCACATCTTGGGGTTCAACAACCATGGAAATCACTTTCGGACCCCAAAACGACGAGTAATAGTCCACGAAAGAGCCCAGAATTGGACATACCTAGGATTATTGATGAACGAGACATAAACGCACCCCGGGGTTCGTCAATCATGGGAATCGCTCAGGAACCCCAATTCAGTGAGTGATAGTCCACGAAATGGGCCATAATCGGCCAAAAATATGAGTGTTGATAACCGACATGTAAACGCGGCCCGGGGATCGTGAATCGTGGATATCGCTCTGGGACTCCAAAACGGTGAGTAATAGTTCATGAAACGGACCAGAATCGGCCAAAATTGCGAGTGTTGACGACGGACACGGAAACACACTCCAGGGTTCGTCATCGTGGAAATCACTCCAGGACCCCAAAACAGTGAGTAGTAGTTCAAGAAATGGGCTAGAACCGCCCCAAACAGTGACTCCTAATGACCAACGCGTAAGCACACCTTGGGGTTCAACAACCATGGAAATCGCTTTGGGACCCCAAAACGGTGAGTAGTAGTGCATGAAGGAGCCAAGATTCGGAGAAACCTATGATAATTGATGAAGAGACATAAACGCACCCCGAGGTTCGTCAATCATGGAAATCGCTCAGGGACCCCAAATCAGTGAGTAATAGTCCACGAAACGGGCCAGAATCGGCCAAAACTATGAGTGTTGATAACCGGCATGTAAACCACCTTGGGGATCGTCAAACGCAGAAATCGACCTAGGATCACAAAATGAAATTGTGTTGTCGACGGACACGTAAACGCACCTCAGGGACCCCAAAACGGTGAGTAATAGTGTTGTCGACGGACACGTAAACGCACCCCAGGGTTCGTCAATCGTGGATATCACTGCGGGAACCAAAAACAGTGAGTAGTAGTCCAAGAAACTAGCCAGAACCGGCCCAAACTGCGAGCCCTAGCGACCAATACGTAAGCACACCTTGGGGTTCAACAACCATGGAAATTGCTTTGGGACCCCAAAACGGTGAATAATAGTCCATGTAACAGCCCAGAATCGGACAAACCTTAAACATGGAAATCGCTCAGGGACCCCAAATCAGTGAGTAATAGTCCACGAAACGGGCCAGAATCGGCCAAAATTGTGAGTGTTGATAACCGACACGTAAACGCACCCAGGGGATCGTCAATTGTGGAAATCGCTCTGGGACCCGAAAACGGTGAGCAATAGTGCATGAAACGGACCACAATCGCCCAAAATTGTGAGCATTGACGAACGACACATAAACATACCCCAGGGTTCGTCAATCGTGAAATCACTCCTGGACAAGCAAAGCAAGAACCCGTCGGTCACCGAATGCTGGACGGCTACTTCCACATATGACGTGTACATGGTGGACTCACCGAAAGAGAATGACGACGATGGTGGGAAAGATCCAGATGAGAACAAGCCTTCTGAGGCACCACCAAAGTGTCGGTGTCAGCACACCTTGGGGTTCAACAACCATGGAAATCGCTTTGGGACCCCAAAACGGTGAGTAATAGTCCATGATAGAGCCCAGAATCAGACAAACCTAGGATTATACATGAATAATACACAAACACACCCCGGGGTTCGTCAATCATGGAAATCCCTCAAGGACCCCAAATCAGTGAATAATAGTCCACAGAATGTTCCAGAATCGGCCAAAACTATGAGTGTTGATAACCGACATGTAAACGCACCCCGGGGATCGTCAATCGTGGAAATCACTCTAGGACCCCAAAACGGTGAGTAGTAGTGCATGAAACGGACCAGAATCGGCCAAAACTGTGAGCGTTCATGACCGACATGTAAACGCACCCCGGGTATCGTCAATCGTCGAAATCGCTCTAGGACCTCAAAACGTTGAGTAATAGTGTGTGAAACGGACAACAATCGGCGAAAATTGCGAGTGTTGACGACAGACACGTAAACACTACCTAGGGTTCGTCAATCGTGGAAATCACTCTGAGACCCCAAAATAGTGAGTAATAGTCCAAGAAACAGGCCAGAACCGACCCAAACTGCAAGCCCTAACGAAAAACACGAAAGCACATCTTGGGGTTCAACAACCATGGAAATCACTTTCGGACCCCAAAACGACGAGTAATAGTCCACGAAAGAGCCCAGAATTGGACATACCTAGGATTATTGATGAACGAGACATAAACGCACCCCGGGGTTCGTCAATCATGGGAATCGCTCAGGAACCCCAATTCAGTGAGTGATAGTCCACGAAATGGGCCATAATCGGCCAAAAATATGAGTGTTGATAACCGACATGTAAACGCGGCCCGGGGATCGTGAATCGTGGATATCGCTCTGGGACTCCAAAACGGTGAGTAATAGTTCATGAAACGGACCAGAATCGGCCAAAATTGCGAGTGTTGACGACGGACACGGAAACACACTCCAGGGTTCGTCATCGTGGAAATCACTCCAGGACCCCAAAACAGTGAGTAGTAGTTCAAGAAACGGGCTAGAACCGCCCCAAACAGTGACTCCTAATGACCAATGCGTAAGCACACCTTGGGGTTCAACAACCATGGAAATCGCTTTGGGACCCCAAAACGGTGAGTAGTAGTGCATGAAGGAGCCAAGATTCGGAGAAACCTATGATAATTGATGAAGAGACATAAACGCACCCCGAGGTTCGTCAATCATGGAAATCGCTCAGGGACCCCAAATCAGTGAGTAATAGTCCACGAAACGGGCCAGAATCGGCCAAAACTATGAGTGTTGATAACCGGCATGTAAACCACCTTGGGGATCGTCAAACGCAGAAATCGACCTAGGATCACAAAATGAAATTGTGTTGTCGACGGACACGTAAACGCACCTCAGGGACCCCAAAACGGTGAGTAATAGTGTTGTCGACGGACACGTAAACGCACCCCAGGGTTCGTCAATCGTGGATATCACTGCGGGAACCAAAAACAGTGAGTAGTAGTCCAAGAAACTAGCCAGAACCGGCCCAAACTGCGACCCTAGCGACCAATACGTAAGCACACCTTGGGGTTCAACAACCATGGAAATTGCTTTGGGACCCCAAAACGGTGAATAATAGTCCATGTAACAGCCCAGAATCGGACAAACCTTAAACATGGAAATCGCTCAGGGACCCCAAATCAGTGAGTAATAGTCCACAAAACGGGCCAGAATCAGCCAAAATTGTGAGTGTTGATAACCGACACGTAAACGCACCCAGGGGATCGTCAATTGTGGAAATCGCTCTGGGACCCGAAAACGGTGAGCAATAGTGCATGAAACGGACCACAATCGCCCAAAATTGTGAGCATTGACGAACGACACATAAACATACCCCAGGGTTCGTCAATCGTGAAATCACTCCTGGACAAGCAAAGCAAGAACCCGTCGGTCACCGAATGCTGGACGGCTACTTCCACATATGACGTGTACATGGTGGACTCACCGAAAGAGAATGACGACGATGGTGGGAAAGATCCAGATGAGAACAAGCCTTCTGAGGCACCACCAAAGTGTCGGTGTCAGCACACCTTGGGGTTCAACAACCATGGAAATCGCTTTGGGACCCCAAAATGGTGAGTAATAGTCCATGAAAGAGCCTAGAATCGGAGAAACATAGGATTATTGATGAACGAGAAATAAATGCACCCCGGGGTTCGTCAATCATGGAAATCGCTCAGGGACCCCAAATCAGTGAGTAATAGTCCATGAAACGGGCCAGAATCAGTGAAAACTGTTGGTGTTGATGACCGATACGTAAACGCACCCCGGAGATCGTCAATCATGGAAATCGATCTAGGACCCCAAAACGGTGAGTAAGGCATGAAACGGACGAGAATCAGCCAAAATTGTGAGTGTTGACGACGGACACATAATAGCACCCGGGGGTTCGTCAATCGTGGAAATCACTCCGGGACCCCAAAACAGTGAGTAGTAGTCCAAGAAACAGGCCACAACCAGCCCAAACTGCGAGTCCTAACGACCAACACATAAGCACACCCTGGGGTTCAACAACCATGGAAATCGCTTTGGGACCCCCAAACGGTGAGTAATAGTCCATGAAAGAGCCCAGAATTGGACAAACCTACGATTAATTATGAACGATACAAAAACACACCCCAGGGTTCGTCAATCATGGAAATTGCTCAGGGACCCCGAATCAGTGAGTAGTAGTCCATGAAAAGGGCCAGAATTGGCCAAAACTATGAGTTTTGATAACCGACATGTAAACACACTACGGGGATCGTCGATCGTGGAAATCACTCAGGGACCACAAAACGGTGAGTAATAGTGCATGAAACAGACCAGAATCAGCCAATTTTGCGAGTGTTCACAACGGACACGTAAACGCACCTCGGGGTTCGTCATCGTGGTAATCACTCCGGGACCCCAAAATAGTGAGTAATAGTCCAAGAAACGGGCCAGAACCAGCCCAAATTGCGAGTCCTGATGACCAACACGTAAGCACATCATGGGGTTCAACAACCATGGAAATCGCTTTGGGACCCCAAAACATTGAGTAATAGTCCATGAAAGAGCCCAAAATCGGACAAACCTAGGATTATTGATGAATGAGACATAAACGTACCCCGGGGTTCGTCAATCATGGAAATCGCTCAGGGACCCCAAATCAGTAAGTAATAGTCCACGAAATGGCCAGAATCAGCCAATAGTGTGAGAGTTGATCACCGACACGTAAACCCACCCTAGGGATCGACAAACGTGGAAATCGCTCTGGGACCCCAAAATGCTTAGCAATAGTGCATGAAACGGACCAGAATCGGCCGAAATTGCGAGTGTTGATGATGGACACTTAAACACACTCCGGGGTTCGTCCATCGTGGAAATCACTCCGGGACCCCAAAACAGTAAGTGGTAGTCCAAGAAATGGGCCAGAACCGACCCAAACTGCGACTCCTGACGACCAACACGTAAGCACACCTTGGGGTTCAACAACCAGGGAAATCGCTTTGGGACCCCAAAACGGTGAGTAATAGTCCATGAAACAGCCCAGAATTGAACAAACCTATTATTATTCATGAACGATACAAAAACGCACCTCGGGGTTCGTCAATCATGGAAATCGCTCAGGGATCCCAAATCAGTGGATAATAGTCCACAAAACGGGCTAGAATCGGCCAAAACTGTGAGTGTTGATAACTGACATGTAAACGAACCCCGGGGATCGTCAATCGTGGAAATCGCGCTGGAACCACAAAACGGTGAGTAATAGTGCATGAAACGGACCAGAATCGGCCGAATTTGCGATAAGATAACTTCAAAGGGAAAACTCAATCCATTACAAGAGAGTAGAGGGCGAGAAACATCATAAAATCCAACTATAATAGCAAAGCTCACGATACATCAAGATCGTGCCGAATCAAGAACACGAGAGAGAGAGATCAAACACATAGCTACTGGTACATACCCTCAGCCCCGAGGGTGAACTACTCCCTCCTCGTCAGGGAGAGCGAGTGTTCAAGACGGACACGTAAACGCACGCTAGGGTTCATCATCGTGGTAATCACTCCGGGACCCCAAAATAGTGAGTGATAGTCCAAGAGACGGGCCAGAACCGGCCCAAACTGCGAGTCCTGACGACCAACACGTAAGCACACCTAAAGGTTCAACAACCATGGAAATCGCTTTGGGACCCCAAAACGGTGAGTAATAGTCCATGAAAGACCCAAAATCGGAAAAATCTAGGATTGTTGATGAACGAGACATAAACGCACCCCGGGGGTTCGTCAATCATGGAAATCGCAAAGGGACCCCCAAATTAATGAGTAATAGTCCATGAAACGGACCAGAATCGGCCAAAACTGTGAGTGTTGATGACCGACACGTAAACGCACCACGGGGATTGTCAATCGTGCAAATCGATCTGGGACCCCAAAACGGTGAGTAGTGGTCCTAGAAACTGGCTAGAATGGGCCAAAATTGTGAGTGTTGACGACGGACACGTAAACGGACCACGGGGTTCGTCAATCGTGGAACTCACTCCGGGACCCCAAAACAGTGAGTAGTAGTCCAAAAAACAGGCCAGAACCAACCCAAACTACGAGTCGAGGCGACCAACACATAAGCAAAACTTGGGGTTCAACAACCATGGAAATCGCTTTGGGAACCAAAAACGGTGAGTAATAGTCCATGAAAGAGCCCAAAATCTGACAAACCTAGGATTAGTGAACATATACGTACCCCGGGGTTCGGCAGTCGTGGAAATTGCTCGGGGAACCCAAATCAGTGAGTAATAGTCCAGAAAACGGGCCAGAATCGGCGAAAACTGTGAGTGTTGATGACGGACACGTAAACGCACCCCGGGGATCGTCAATCGTGAAAATTGCTCTGGGACCCCAAAACGGTGAGCAATAGTGCATGAAACAGACCAGAATCGGCCAAAATTACGAGTGTTCATGACGGACACGTATACGTACCCCGGGGTTCATCATCGTGGCAATCACTTCTGGACCCCAAAACAATGAGTAATAGCCAAGAAACGGGCCAGAACTTCCCAAACTGTGAGTCGTGACAACCAACATGTAAGCACACCTTGGGGTTCAACAACCATGGAAATCGCTTCGGGACCCCAAAATGGTGAGTAATAGTCCATGAAAGAGCATAGAACCGGATAAACCTAGGATTATTGATGAACGAGACATAAACGCACCCCGGGGTTCGTCAATCATGGAAATCGCTCAGGGACCAAAAATCAGTGAGTAATAGTCCATGAAACAGGCCAGAATCAGCCAAAATTGTTGGTGTTGATGACCGATACGTAAATGCATCCGGGGGAACGTCAACCGTGGAAATCGATCTGGGACCCCAAAACGGTGAGTAAGGCATGAAATTGATGAGAATCGGCCAAAATTGTGAGTGTTGACGACGGACACGTAAACGCACCCCGGGGTTCGCCAATCGTGGAAATCACTCCGGGGCCCCAAAATAGTGAGTACTAGTCCAAGAAACAGGCCAGAACCAGCCCAAACTATGAGTCCTAACGACCAACACGTAAGCACTCCTTGGGGTTTAACAACCATGGAAATCGCTTTGGGACCCCAAAACGGTGAGTAATGGTCGATGAATGGGCCAAGAATCGGGCAAACCTATGACTACTGATGAACGATACATAAATACACCCCGGGGTTCAGCAATCATGGAAATCGCTCAGGGGCCCAAAATTAGTGAGTAATAGTCCATGAAATGGGCCAGAATCGGCCAAAATTGTGAGTGTTGTTGACCGACATGTAAACGCACCCCGGGGATCATCAATCGTGGAAATTGATCAGGGACCCCAAAATGGTGAGCAATAATGCACGAAACGGACCAGAATCGGCCAAAATTGCAAGTGTTGACGATCGACACGTAAACGCACCCTGGGTTCGTCAATCATGAAAATTAGGTTGGGACCGCAAAACAGTGAGTAGTAGTCCAAGAAAACGGGTCAAAACCGCCCAAACTGCAAGTCCTGACGACCAACACGTAAGCACACCTTGGGGTTCAACAGCCATGGAAATCGCTTTAGGATCTCAAAACGGTGAGTAATAGTCCATGAAAGAGCCGAGAACCGAACAAACCTATGATTATTGATGAACGATGCAAAAACGCACCCCGGGGTTTGTCAATCATGCAAATCGCTCAGGGACCCCAAATCAGTGAGTAATAGTCCACAAAACGGGCCAGAATCGGCCAAAACTGTGAGTGTTGATAATCGACATGTAAACGTGCCCCGAGGATCATCAATCGTGGAAATCGCTCTGGGACCACAAAATGGTGAGTAATAGTGCATGAAACGGACCAGAATCGACCAAATTTGCGAGTGTTGACGATGGACACTTAAACGCACTCTGGGGTTTGTCAACCGTGGAAATCACTCCGGGACCACAAAACAGTGAGTAGTAGTCCAAGAAACGGGCCAGAACCGGCCCACATTGTGACTCCTCACGACCAACATGTAAGCACATCTTGGGGTTCAACAACCATGGAAGTCGCTTTGGGACCCCAAAACGGTGAGTACTAGTCCATGAAAGAGCCCAGAATCGGACAAACCTATTATTATTGAGGAACGATAAAAAACGCACCCCTGGGTTCGTCAATCATGGAAATCGCTCAGGGACCCCAACTCAGGGAGTAGTAGTCCATGAAACGGGCCAGAATCAGCCAAAACTATGAGTGTTGATAACCGACATGTAAACGCACCCCGGGGATCGTCAATCGTGGAAAACACTTTGGGACCACAAAATAGTGAGTAATAGTGCATGAAACGGACTAGAATCGGCCAAAATTGCGAGTGTTGACGACGGACAAGTAAACGCACCACGGGTTCGTCATCGTGGTAATCACTCCGGGACCCCCAAAATAGTAAGTAATAGTCCAAGAAACGGGCCAGAACCGGCCCAAACTTCGAGTCCTGACGACCAACACGTAAGCATATCTTGGGGTTCAACAACCATTGAAATCGCTTTGGGACCTCAAAACAGTGAGTAATAGTCCATGAAATAGCCCAGAATCGGACAAACCTAGAATTATTGATGAATGAGACATAAACGTACCCCGAGATTCGTCAATCATGGTAATACCTCTGGGACCCGAAATTAGTAAGTAATAGTCCACGAAACGGGCCAGAATCGGCCAAAATTGCGAGTGTTGATGACGGACACGTTAGCACACCTTGGGGTTCAACAACCATGGAAATCACTTTGGGACACCAAAACGGTGAGTAATTGTCCATGAAAGAGCCCAGAATCTGACAAACCTAGGACTATTAATGAACAAGACATAAACGTACCTTAGGGTTCGTCAATCTTGGAAATCGCTCAGGGACCCAAAATTAGTGAGTAATAGTCCATGAAACGGGCCGGAATCACCAAAAGTTGCAAGTGTTCACGACGGACACGTAAACGCACCCCAGGGTTCGTCAATCATGGAAATCACTTCAGGACCCCAAAACAGTGAGTAGTAGTCCAAGAAACGGGCCAGAACCGGCCCAAACTACGAGTCCTGACGACCAACACATAAGCACACCTTGGGGTTCAACAACCATGGAAATCGCTTTGCGACCCCAAAGCGGTGAGTAATAGTCCATGAAAGAGCCCAGAATCGGACAAACCATGGATTATTGATGAACGAGACATAAACGCACCCCGAGGTTCTTCAATCATGGAAATCGCTTAGGGACCCCAAAACAGAGAGTAGTAGTACATAAAACGGACCAGGACCGGCCAAAATTGCGAGTGCTGACGACGGACACGTAAACACACCTTGGGGGTTCAACAACAATGGAAATCGCTTTGGGGCCCCAAAACGGTGAGTAATAGTCCATGAAAGAGCCCCGAATCTGACAAACCAAGGGCTATTAATGACCGAGACATAAACGTACCCTGGGGTTTGTCCATCATGGAAATCGCTCGGGGACCCCAAATCAATGAGTAATAGTCCATGAAACGGGCCACGGGGATCGTCAATCATGGAAATCAATCTGGAACCCCAAAACGGTGAGTGAATGCATGAAACGGACCAGAATCGGCCAAAATTGCAAGTGTTGACGATGGACACGTAAACGCACCCGTGGATTTGTCAATCGTGGGAATCACTACAGGACCCTAAAACAGTGAGTAGTAGTCCAAGAAACGTGCCAGAACCATCCCAAACTGTGAGTCCCGAAGACCAACACGTAAGCACACCTTGGGGTTCAACAACCATTGAAATCGATTTGGGACCCCAAAACGGTGAGTAATAGTCCATGAAAGAGACCAGAATCGGACAACCCAAGGATTATTGATGAACGAGACATAAACGTACCCCGCGGTTCTTCAATCATGGAAATTGCTCAGGGACCCCATAACAGAGAGTAATAGTACATAAAACGGACCCAGACCGGCCAAAATTGTGAGTGTTGACAACAGACACGTAAGCACACCTTGGGGTTCAACAACCATGGAAATCGCTTTGTGACCCCAAAACGGTGAGTAATAGTCCATGAAAGAGCCAAGAATATGACAAATCTAGGACTATTAATGAACGAGACGTAAGCGTACCCTAGAGTTTGTTAATCATGGAAATCGCTCGGGGACCCCATATTAGTGAGTAATAGTCCATCAAACGGGCCAGTATCGGCCAAAACTGTGAGTGTTGATGACCAACAAGTAAATGCACCACGGGGATCGTCAATCATTGAAATCGATCTAGGATCCCAAAACAGTGGGAGTGCATGAAACGGACTAGTATCGGCCAAAATTGCAAGTGTTGACGAGAAACACGTAAACGCACCCCGAGGTTCGTCAATCGTGGAAATCATTCCGGGACCCCAAAACAGTGAGTAGTAGTCCGAGAAACGAGCCAGAACCGGCCCAAACTGTGAGTCCTGACGACCAACACGTAAGCACGCCTTCGGGTTCAACAACCATGCAAATTGCTTTTGGACACCAAAGCGGTGAGTAATATTACGTAGACCCCGAGGTTCTTCAATCATGGAATCGCTGAGGGACCGCAAAACAAAGAGTAATCGTACATAAACGGACCAGGACCGGCCAAAATTGCGAGTGCTGACGACGGACACGTAAGCACCCCTTGGGGTTCAACAACCATGGAAATCGCTTTGGGATCCCAAAATGGTGAGTAATAGTCCATGAAAGAGCCCCAAATCTGACAAACCTAGGACTATTAATGAACAAGACATAAACGTACCCTGGGGTCTGTCAATCATGGAAATCGCTCGGGGACCCCAAATCTGTGAGTAATAGTCCATGAAACGTGCCATGGGGATCGTCAATCATGGAAATTGATCTGGGACACCAAAACAGTGAGTAAGTGCATGAAACGGACCAGAATTGGCCAAAATTGCAAGTGTTGACAACGGACACGTAAATGCACCCGGGATTTGTCAATCGTGGAAATCACTACGGGACCCCAAAACAGTGAGTAGTAGTCCAAGAAACGACCAGAACCGGCCCAAACTGTGAGTCCTGAAGACCAACACGTAAGGGCACCTTGGGGTTCAACAATTATTGAAATCGCTTTGGGACCCCAAAACGGTGAGTAATAGTCCATGAAAGAACCCAGAATCGGACAAACCTAGGATTATTGATGAACGAGACATAAACACACCCTGGGGTTCACAATCATGGAAATCGCTTAGGGACCCAAATATGTGAGTAATAGTCCATGAAATGGGTCAGAATCGGCCAAAACTGTGAGTGTTGATGACTGACACGTAAATGCACCACGGGGATCATCAATCGTGGAAATCGATCTTGGACCCCAAAACTATGAGTAAGTGCATGAAACGGACCAGAATCGGCCAAAATTGCAAGTGTTGACGACGGACACGTAAACGCACCCCGGGGTTCATCAATCGTGCAAATCACTGGGACCCCAAAACAGTGAGTAGTAGTCCAAGAAACGAGACTGAACCAGCCCAAACTGCGAGCCCTGGCGACCAACACGTAAGCACATCTTGGGGTTCAACAAGGAAATCACTTTGGGACCCCCAAACGGTGAGTAATAGTCCATGAAAGAGCCCAGAATCGGACAAACCAAGGATTATTGATGAACGAGAGATAAACGCACCCCGAGGTTCTTCAATCATGGAAAATTTTCAGGGACCCCAAAACAGAGAGTAATAGTACATAAAACGGACAAAGACTGGCCAAAATTGTGAGTGTTGACGACGGACACGTAAGCACAACTTGGTGTTCAACAACCATGGAAATTGCTTTGTGACCCCAAAATGGTGAGTAATAGTCCATGAAGGAGCCCAGAATCCGACAAACCTAGGACTATTAATGAACGAGACATACACGTACCCTGGCGTTTGTCAATCATGGAAATCTCTCAGGGACCCCAAGTTAGTGAGTAATAGTCCGTCAACGGGCCAGTATCGGCCAAAACTATGAGTGCTGACGACCAACACGTAAATGCACCACGGGGATCGTCAATCGTTGAGATCTATCTAGGACCCAAAACGGTGAGTAAGTGCATGAAACAGGCTAGTATCGGCCAAAATTGCAAGTGTTGACGACGGACACGTAAACGCACCCCGGGGTTCGTCAATCGTGGAAATCATTCCGGGACCCCAAAACAATGAGTAGTAGTACAAGAAACGGGCCAAAACCCGCCCAAACTGCGAGTCCTGTCAACAAACACGTAAGCACACCTTGGGGTTCAAAAACCATCAAAATCGCTTTGGGACCCCCAAAGAAGTGAGTAATAGTCCATGAAAGAGCCCAGAATTGGTCAAACCTAGGATTACTGATGAACGAGACATAAACGCACCCCGAGGTTCTTCAATCATGGAAATCGCTCAAGGATCCCAAAACAGAGAGTAACAGTACATAAAACGGACTAGGACCGGCCAAAATTGCGAGTGCTGACGATGGACATGTAAGCACACTTGGGGTTCAACAACCATGGAAATCGCTTTGGGACCCCAAAACGGTGAGTAATAGTCCATAAAAGAGCCTCAAATCTGATAAACCTAGGACTATTAATGAACGAGACATAAACGTACCCAGGGGTCTGTCAATCATGGAAATCTCTCGGGGACCCCAAATCAGTGAGTAATAGTCCATGAAACGGGCCACGGGGATCGTCAATCAAGGAAATCGATCTGGCACACCAAAACGGTGAGCAGGTGCATGAAACGGACCAGAATCGGCCAAAATTGCAAGTGTTGACGACGAACACGTAAATGCACCCCGGGATTTGTCAATCATGAAAATCACCACGGGACCCCAAAATAGTGAGTAGTAGTCCAAGAAACGGACCAGAACCGGCCCAAACTATGAGTCCTGAAGACCAACACGTAAGCACACGTTTGGGTTCAACAATCATTGAAATCGCTTTGGGACCCCAAGACGGTGAGTAATAGTCCATGAAAGTGCCCAGAATTGGACAAACCTAGGATTATTGATGAACGAGACATAAACACACCCCGGGGTTCGCAATCATGGAAATCGCTTAGGGACCCAAATATTGGAGTAATAGTCCATGGAACGGGCCAGAATCGGCCAAAATGGTGAGTGTTGATGACTGACACGTAAATGCACCACGGGGATCGTCAATCGTGGGAATCGATCTAGGACCCCAAAACTACGAGTAAGTGCATGAAACGGACCAGAATCGGACAAAATTGCAAGTGTTGACGACGGACACGTAAATGCACTCCGGGGTTCGTCAACCGTGGAAATCACTCCGGGACCCCAAAACAGTGAGTAGTAGTCCAAGAAACAGGCCAGAACCGGCCCAAACTAATAGTCCTGACGACCAATACATAAGCACTCTTGGGGTTCAACAACCATGGAAATCGCTTTGGGACCCCAAAACGGTGAGTAATAGTCCATCAAAGAGCCAAAATCAGACAGACCAAGGATTATTGATGAACAAGACATAAACGCATCCCGACGTTCTTCAATCATGGAAACTGCTCAGGGACCCCAAAACAGAGAGTATTAGTACGTAAAACAGACCAAGATCGACCAAAATTGCGAGTGTTGACGACGGGCACGTAAGCACACCTTGGGGTTCAACAACCATGGAAATCGCTTTGTGACCCCAAAACGGTGAGTAATAGTCCATGAAAGAGCCCAGAATCTGACAAACCTAGGACTATTAATGAACGAGACATAAACGTACCCTGGGGTTTTTCAATCATGGAAATCGCTCGGGGACCCCAAATTAGTGAGTAATAGTCCATGAAATGGGCCAGAATCGGCCAAAACTGTGAGTATTGATGAACGACACGTAAGCACACCACGGGGAACGTCAATCATTGAAATTGATCTAGGACCCCAAAACTGTGAGTAAGTGCATGAAACGGACTAGAATCGGCCAAATTTTCAAGTGTTGACGACGGACACGTAAACGCACCCCGGGGTTCGTCAATCGTGGAAATCACTCCGGGACCCCAAAACGTGTGAGTAGTAGTCCAAGAAACGGGCCAGAACTAGCCCAAACTGTGAGTCCTGACGACAAACACCTTAGCACACCTTCGGGTTCAACAACTATGGAAATCGCTTTGGGACCCCCCAAACGGTGATTAATAGTCCATGAAAGAGCCCAGAATCAGAAAAACCAAGGATTATTGATGAACAAGATATAAACGCACCCTGAGGTTCGTCAATCATGGAAATCGCTCAAGGACCCCAAAACCAAGAGTAATAGTGCATAAAACGGACCAGGACCGGCCAATATTGCGATTGTTGTCGACGGACACGTAAGCACCCCTTGGAGTTCAACAACCATGGAAATCGCTTTGGGGCCCCAAAGCGGTGAGTAGTAGTCCTTGAAAGAGCCCAGAATCTGACAAACCTAGGACTATTAATGAAAAAGACATAAACGTACCGTGGGGTTTGTCAATCATGGAAATCGCTCGGGGCCCCAAATCAGTGAGTAATAATCCATGAAACGGGCCACAGGGATCGTCAATCGTCGAAATCGATCTGGGACCCCAAAACGTAGAGTAAGTGCATGAAACGGACCAAAGTCGGCCAAATTGCAAGTGTTGATGACGGACATGTAAATGCACCCTAGGATTTGTCAATCGTGGAAATCACTCCGGGAGCCCAAAACAGTGAGTAGTAGTCCAAGAAACGGGCCAGAACCGGCCCAAACTGTGAGTCCTGAAGACCAACACGTAAGCACACCTTGGGGTTCAACAACCATTGAAATCGCTTTGGGACCCCAAAACAGTGAGTACTAGTCCATGATAGGTTCCAGAATCAGACAAACCTAGGATTATTGATGAACAAGACATAAATGCCCCCCGGGGTTCGTCAATCATGGAAATCGCTTAGGGACCACAAATCTGTGAGTAATAGTCCACGAAACGGGCCAGAATCAGCCAAAACTGTGAGTGTTGATGACCGACACGTAAACGCACCCCGGGGATCGTCAATCGTGGAAATCGATCTAGGACCCCAAAATTGTCAGTAAGTGCATGAACCGGACCAGAATCGGCCAATATTGCAAGTGTTAACGACGGACACGTAAACGCACCCCGGGATTCGTCAATCGTGGAAATCACTCCTGGACCCCAAAACAGTGAGTAGTAGTCCATGAAAGAGCCCAGAATCGGACAAACCTAGGATTATTGATGAACGAGACATAAATGCACCCCGGGGTTCGTCAATCATGGAAATCGCTTAGGGACCACAAATCTGTGAGTAATAGTCCACGAAATGGGCTGGAATCGGCGAAAACTGTGAGTGTAGATGACCGACACGTAAACACACCCCGGGGATCGTCAATCATGGAAATAGATCTGGGACCCCAAAAGTATGAGTAAGTGCATGAAACGGACCTAAATCGGCCAAAATTGCGAGTGTTGACGATGGACACGTAAACGCACCCTGGGGTTTCAATCGTGGAAATCACCGCGGGGACACAAAATACTGAGTAGTAGTCCAAGAAACGGGCCTGAACTAGCCCAAACTGCAAGTCCTGACGACCAACATGTAAGCACTCCTTGGGGTTCAACAACCATGGAAATTGCCTTGGGACCCCAAAATGGTGAGTAATAGTCCATGAAAGAGCCCAGAATCAGAAAAACCTAGATTATTGATGAACGATACATAAATGCACCTAGGGTTTGTCAATCATCGAAATCACTCTGGGACCCCATAAAAGTGAGTAATAGTCCAAGAAATGGACCAGAACCGGCCCAAACTGCGAGTCATGACGACCAACACGTAAGCGCACCTTGGGGTTCAAAAACCATGGAACTCGCTTTGGGACCCTAAAACTGTGAGTTATAGTCCATGAAAGAGCCCAGGATTGGACAAACCTAGGATGATTGATGAACAAGACATAAACGTACCCCAGGGTTCATCAATCATGGAAATCACTCAAGGACCACAAATCAGTGAGTAATAGTCCATGAAACAGGCTAGAATCAGCCAAAACTGTGAGTGTTGATGACGGGCACGTAAACGCATTCCGGGGATCGTCAATCGTGGAAATCGATCTAGGACCCCAAAACAGTGAGTAACTGCATCAAACGGACCAGAATCAGCCAAAATTGCGAGTGTTGAAGACGGACATGTAAACGCACCCCAGTGTTCGTCAATCATGGAAATCACATCGGGACCTGAGGGAGCCCTGGATTACGGGGTCCTCGGAGGGCCGGCCTATGTGCTATGGGCTGGACTAATGGGTCGTGGAGATGTGAGATCGACGAACTTCCCATGTGTCAGGATGGGACTCTCCTTTGCGTGGATGGCAAGCTTGGCGTTCGGATCATGCACCTTCCTTTCTCTGTAAACTGACTCTGTACAACCCTAGGCTCCTCCAGTGTCTATATAAGTCGGAGGGTTTAGTCCATAGAGGAGAATCATAATCATATTGGTTAGCCTTCTAGGGTTTAGCCATTACGATCTCGTGGTAGGTCAACTCTTGTAACCCCTATACTCATCAAAGTCAATCAAGCAGGAATTAGGGTATTACCCCCATCAAGAGGGCCCGAACCTGGGTAAAACATCGTGTCCCTGCCTCCTGTTACATTCGATCCTTAGATGCACAGTTTGGGACCCCCTACCCGAGATCTGCCAGTTTTGACACCGACATTGGTGCCTTCATTGAGAGTTCCACTGTGTCGTCACTAGAAGGCTCGATGGCTCCATCGATCATCCACAACAATACCGCCTTGAGGGAGACTGTCTCCCGACCAGATCTTCGTATTCGGCGGCTTCGCACTGCGGGCCAATTCGACTGGCCAGTTGGAGCAGATCAACAGCTACACCCCCGGTCACCAGATTAGTTTTGCAAACCTGAACTATGGCACTGATATCCGAGGAAACTTGATCTTCCAAGGGTTCACGGCTCCAACCACCGGTCTGGCCTTAGATCCGGAGCACATCACTAGGTCCGAAGATGGGAGTCTAGAGCCCACCAGACTCTCTATGGCTATAGAGCCGGACACTGGAGGACCGGAGGGGATCGCCTCACCGGTATGTCTGGAGTTGCACAAGGCTCCCTTCACCATTACGGAACCAGACTCGCCTCCGGACACTAGCCCCGAACTGTCGAGGTATGTGTTGTGTGAGTTCGGCCAGAGAACTTCTGCCCTGTCCAACTAACTGGACCCTCACTTCCCCGTCTGAACCTCGCTCTTAGACGAGGCCCTGGACCTGATGCGATCTCTTGCTATTATAGAAGGATCGCTGCCGAACTACGCCTAGCCCATCCTAGGGGCTGAGAGCAGAGAATTTTAGGTCCCACCCACCACCCACTTCATAGCCACTTTCAAGGACTTAACCGACATGCTCGACTATGACTCCAACGACATCAACGATATGGACGATGATGCCGGAGACAAGCAAAGACAGAACCCGTCGGCCACCGGATGCTGGAGGTTACTTCCACATATGATATGTACATGGTGGACAAACCAAAAGAGGATGACGATGGTGGGAAAGATCCAGATGAGGACAAGCCTTCCGAGGCACCACCAAAGCGTCGGCGTCAGCGGCACCGCTCGAAGTCACATCGCGAAAAAGACAGTAATACCGGCACCAGAGACAATAATACTCCGGAGAACACCAAATTCCAAGAAGCCCCTATCAAATAAACATTCGAACAGGAAATTTTGGATGAAGGGAAATTCAACCCCAACGATCCTATCCAGGACGAGGGCTCGGAGGACAGTAATTACCTACCGACCTCCGAAGAGGACGAGAGCCTCGTCAACGAAGGATTTATCATGCCAGAGGATCCCTGATGTTTACTACACAACCTTCTTCTTGTAGACGTTGTTGGGCCTCCAAGTGCAAAGGTTTGTAGGACACTAGCAAATTTCCCTCAAGTGGATGACCTAAGGTTTATCAATCCGTGGGAGGCGTAGGATTAAGATGGTCTCTCTCAAACAACCCTGCAACCAAATAGCAAAGAGTCTCTTGTGTCCCCAACACACCCAATACAATGGTAAATTGTATAGGTGCACTAGTTCGGTGAAGAGATGGTGATACAAGTGCAATATGGATGGTGGATAAAGGTATTTGTAATCTGAAATTATAAAAATAGCAAGGTAACAAATGGAAAAAGTGAGCGTAAACAGTATTGCAATGGTAGGAAACAAGGCCTAGGGTTCATACTTTCACTAGTGCAAGTTCTCTCAACAACAATAACATAATTGGATCATATAACTATTCCTCAACATGCAACAAAGAGTCACTCCAAAGCCACTAATAGTGAAGAACAAACGAAGAGATTATGGTAGGGTACGAAACCACCTCAAAGTTATCCTTTTTGATCTATCTATTCAAGAGTCTGTAGTAAAATAACATGAAGCTATTCTTCCCGTTCGATCTATCATAGAGTTCATACTAGAATAACACCTTAAGACACAAATCAACCAAAACCCTAATGTCACCTAGATACTCCATTGTCACCTCAAGTATCCGTGGGCATGATTATACGATATGCATCACAGAATCTCAGATTCATCTATTCAACCAACACAAAGTACTTCAAAGAGTGCCTCGAAGTTTCTACCGGAGAGTCAAGACGAAAACGTGTGCCAACCCCTATGCATAAGTTCACAAGGTCACTGAACCCGCAAGTTGATCACCAAAACATACATCAAGTGAATCACGTGAATATCCCATTGTCACCACAGATAAGCACGGCAAGACATACATCAAGTGTTCTCAAATCCTTAAAGACTCAATCCGATAAGATAACTTCAAAGGGAAAACTCAATCCATTACAAGAGAGTAGAGGGGGAGAAACATCATAAAATCCAACTATAATAGCAAAGCTCACGATACATCAAGATCGTGCCAAATCAAGAACACGAGAAAGAGAGATCAAACACATAGCTACTGGTACATACCCTCAGCCCCGAGGGTGAACTACTCCCTCCTCGTCAGGGAGAGCGAGTGTTCAAGACGGACACGTAAACGCACGCTAGGGTTCATCATCGTGGTAATCACTCAGGGACCCCAAAATAGTGAGTAATAGTCCAAGAGACGGGCCAGAACCGGCCCAAACTGCGAGTCCTGACGACCAACACGTAAGCACACCTAGAGATTCAACAACCATGGAAATCGCTTTGGGACCCCAAAACGGTGAGTAATAGTCCATGAAAGACCCAAAATCGGACAAATCTAGGATTGTTGATGAACGAGACATAGACGCACCCCGGGGTTCGTCAATCATGGAGATCACAAAGGGACCCCCAAATTAGTGAGTAATAGTCCATGAAACGGACCAGAATCGGCCAAAACTGTGAGTGTTGATGACCGACACGTAAGCGCGCCCCGGGGAATGTCAATCGTGCAAATCGATCTGGGACCCCAAAACGGTGAGTGGTGGTCCAAGAAAGAGGCTAGAACCGGCCAAAATTGTGAGTGTTGACGACGGACACGTAAACAGTGAGTAGTTGTCCAAGAAACAGGCCAGAACCAACCCAAACTACGAGTCGAGGCAACCAACACATAAGCAAAACTTGGGGTTCAGCAACCATGGAAATCGCTTTAGGAACCCAAAACGGTGAGTAATAGTCCATGAAAGAGCCCAAAATCTGACAAACCTAGGATTAGTGAACATATACGTACCCCAGAGTTCAGCAGTCATGGACATTGCTCGGGGAACCCAAATCAGTGAGTAATAGTCCACAAAACGGGCCAGAATCAGCCTAAACTGTGAGTGTTGATGACCGACACGTAAACGCACCCCGGGGATCGTCAATCGTGGAAATTGCTCTGGGACCCCAAAACGGTGAGCAATAGTGCATGAAACATACCAGAATCGGCCAAAATTACGAGTGTCCATGACGGACACGTATACGTACCCCGGGGTTCATTATCGTGGTAATCACTTCTCGACCCCAAAACAGTGAGTAATAGCCAAGAAACGGGCCAGAACCGGCCCAAACTGTGAGTCGTGACAACCAACACGTAAGCACACGTTGGGGTTCAACAACCATGGAAATCACTTTGGGACCCCAAAATGGTGAGTAATAGTACATGAAAGAGCATAGAATCGGATAAACCTAGGATTATTGATGAACGAGACATAAACGCACCCCGGGGTTCGTCAATCATGGAAATCGCTCAGGGACCAAAAATCAGTGAGTAATAGTCCATGAAATAGGCCAGAATCGGCCAAAATTGCTGGTGTTGATGACCGATACGTAAACGCATCCCGGGGAACGTCAACCGTGGAAATCGATCTGGGATCCCAAAACGGTGAGTAAGGCATGAAATGGACGAGAATCGGCCAAAATTGTGAGTGTTGACGACGGACACGTAAACGGACCCCGGGGTTCGTCAATCGTGGAAATCACTCCGGGACCCCAAAATAGTGACTACTAGTCCAAGAAACAGGCCAGAACCGGCCCAAACTACGAGTCCTAATGACCAACACGTAAGCACTCCTTGGGGTTCAACAACCATGGAAATCGCTTTCGGACCCCAAAACGGTGAGTAATGGTCCATGAATGAGCCCAGAATCGGGCAAACCTATGACTACTGATGAACGATACATAAATACACCCCGGGGTTCAGCAATCATGGAAATCGCTCAAGGACCAAAAATCAGTGAGTAATAGTCCATGAAATGGGCCAGAATCGGCCAAAATTGTGAGTGTTGTTGACCGACATGTAAACGCATCCCGGGGATCGTCAATCGTGGAAATTGATCTGGGACCCCAAAATGGTAAGCAATAACGCATGAAACGGACCAGAATCGGCCAAAATTGCGAGTGTTGACGATCGACACGTAAACGCAACCTGGGTTCGTCAATCATGAAAATTAGGTCGGGACCGCAAAACAGTGAGTAGTAGTCCAACAAAACGGGTCAAAACCGGCCCAAACTGCAAGTCCTGACGACCAACACGTAAGCACACCATGGGGTTCAACAACCATGGAAATCGCTCTGGGATCCCAAAACGGTGAGTAATAGTCCATGAAAGAGCCGAGAACCGGACAAGCCTACGATTATTGATGAACGATACAAAAATGCACCCCGGGGTTTGTCAATCATGCAAATCACTCAGGGACCCCAAATCAGTGAGTAATAGTCCACAAAACGGGCCAGAATCGGCCAAAACTGTGAGTGTTGATAACCGACATGTAAACGTTCCCCGGGGATCGTCAATCATGGAAATCGCTCTGGGACCACAAAATGGTGAGTAATAGTGCATGAAATGGACCAGAATCGACCAAATTTGCGAGTGTTGACGATGGACACTTAAACACACTCTGGGGTTTGTCAACCGTGGAAATCACACCGGGACCACAAAACAGTGAGTAGTAGTCCAAGAAACGGGCCAGAACCGGCCCAAATTGTGACTCCTCACGAACAACACGTAAGCACACCTTGGGGTTCAACAACCATGGAAGTCGCTTTGGGACCCCAAAACGGTGAGTACTAGTCCATGAAAGAGCCCAGAATCGGACAAACCTATTATTATTGAGGAACGATAAAAATGCACCCCTGGGTTCGTCAATCATGGAAATCGCTCAGGGACCCCAACTCAGGGAGTAGTAGTCCATGAAACGGGCCAGAATCAGCCAAAACTATGAGTGTTGATAACCGACATGTAAACGCACCCCGGGGATCGTCAATCGTGGAAAACGCTTTGGGACCACAAAATAGTGAGTAATAGTGCATGAAACGGACTAGAATCGGCCAAAATTGCGAGTGTTGACGACGGACACGTAAACGCACCACGGGTTCGTCATCATGGTAATCACTCCGGGACCCCCAAAATAGTAAGTAATAGTCCAAGAAACGGGCCACAACTGGCCCAAACTGCGAGTCTTGACGACCAACACGTAAGCACATCTTGGGGTTCAACAACCATGGAAATCGCTTTGGGACCTCAAAACAGTGAGTAATAGTCCACGAAATAGCCCAGAATCGGACAAACCGAGAATTATTGATGAATGAGACATAAACGTACCCCGAGATTCGTCAATCATGGTAATACCTCTGGGACCCGAAATTAGTAAGTAATAGTCCACGAAACAGGCCAGAATCGGCCAAAATTGCGAGTGTTGATGACGGACACGTGAGCACACCTTGGGGTTCAACAACCATGGAAATCACTTTGGGGCACCAAAACGGTGAGTAGTTGTCCATGAAAGAGCCCAGAATCTGACAAACCTAGGACTATTAATGAACAAGACAGAAACGTACCTTGGGGTTTGTCAATCATGGAAATCGCTCACGGACCCCAAATTAGTGAGTAATAGTCCATGAAACGGGCCAGAATTGACCAAAACTATGAGTGTTGATGACCGACACGTAAACGCACCACAGGGATCGTCAATCTTGGATGTCAATCTAGGACCCCAAAACAGTGAGTAAGTGCATGAAACGGACCAGAATCACCAAAAGTTGCAAGTGCTCACGACGGACACGTAAACGCACCCCAGGGTTCGTCAATCGTGGAAATCACTTCACGACCCCAAAATAGTGAGTAGTAGTCCAAGAAACGGGCCAGAACCGGCCCAAGCTGCGAGTCCTGATGACCAACACATAAGCACACCTTGGGGTTCAACAACCATGGAAATCGCTTTGGGACCCCAAAGCGTGAGTAATAGTCCATGAAAGAGCCCAGAATCGGACAAACCAAGGATTATTGATGAACGAGACATAAATGAACCCCGAGGTTCTTCAATCATGGAAATCGCTTAGGGACCCCAAAACAGAGAGTAGTAGTACATAAAATGGACCAGGACCGGCCAAAATTGCGAGTGCTGACAACGGACATGTAGACACACCTTGGGGTTCAACAACAATGGAAATCGCTTTGGGGCCCCAAAACGGTGAGTAATAGTCCATGAAAGAGCCCCGAGTCTGACAAACCAAGGACTATTAATGACCCAGACATAAACGTACCCTGGGGTTTGTCCAACATAGAAATCGCTCGGGGACCCCAAATCAATGAGTAATAGTCCATGAAACGGGCTATGGGGATCGTCAATCGTGGAAATCGATCTGGAACCCCAAAACGGTGAGTAAATGCATGAAACGGACCAGAATCGGCCAAAATTGCAAATGTCGACGACGGACACGTAAATGCACCCACGGATTTGTCAATCGTGGGAATCACTACGGGACCCTAAAACAGTGAGTAGTAGTCCAAGAAACGTACCAGAATCGTCCCAAACTGTGAGTCCTGAAGACCAACACTTAAGCACACCTTGGGGTTCAACAACCATGGAAATCGCTTTGGGACCCCAAAGCGTGAGTAATAGTCCATGAAAGAGCCCAGAATCAGACAAACCTAGGATTATTCATGAACAAGACATAAACGCACCCCGGGTTTCGCCAATAATGGAAATCGCTTAGGGACCCCAAATCTGTGAGTAATAGTCCATGAAACGGGCCAGAATCGCCCAAAACTATGAGTGTTGATGACCGACATGTAAACGGACCACGGGGATCATCAACCGTGGAAATCGATCTAGGACCCCAAAATTGTGAGTAAGTGCATGAAACGGATGAGAATCGGCCAAAATTGCAAGTGTTGATGACGGACACGTAAACGCACCCCGGGGTTCGTCAATCGTGGAAATCACTCCGGGACCCCGATATAGTGAGTAGTAGTCCAAGAAACGGGCCAAAATCGGCCCAACTGTGAGTCCTGACGACCTACACATAAGCACAACTTGGCGTTCAACAACCATGGAAATCGCCTTGGGACCCCAAAGCGGTGAGTAATAGTCCATGAAAGAGACCAGAATCGGACAAACCAAGGACTATTGATGAACGAGACATAAACGCACCCCGAGGTTCTTCAATCATGGAAATTGCTTAGGGACCCCATAACAGAGAGTAATAGTACATAAAACGGACCCAGACCAGCCAAAATTGTGAGTGTTGACAACGGACACGTAAGCACACCTTGGGGTTCAACAACCATGGAAATCGCTTTGTGACCCCAAAACGGTGAGTAATAGTCCATGAAAGAGCCCAGAATCTGACAAACCTAGGACTATTAATGAACGAGACATACACGTACCCTGGGGTTTGTCAATCATGGAAATTGCTCGAGGACCCCATATTAGTGAGTAATAGTCCATCAAACGGGCCAGTATCGGCCAAAACTGTGAGTGTTGATGACCAACACGTAAATGCACCACGGGGTCGTCAATCGTTGAAATCGATCTAGGATCCCAAAATGGTGAGTAAGTGCATGAAACGGACTAGTATCGGCCAAAATTGCAAGTGTTGACGACAAACACGTAAACGCACCCCGGGGTTTGTCAATCGTGGAAATCATTCCGGGACCCCAAAACAGTGAGTAGTAATCCGAGAAATGGGCCAAAACCGGCCCAAACTGTGAGTCCTGACGACCAACACGTAAGCACGCCTTCGGGTTCAACAACCACACAAATCGCATTGGGACCCCAAAGTGGTGAGTAATAGTACATAAACGGACCCCGAGGTTCTTCAATCATGGAATCGCTCAGGGACCCCAAAACAAAGAGTAATAGTACATAAACGGACTAGGACCGACCAAAATTGCGAGTGCTGACGATGGACACGTAAGCACACCTTGGGGTTCAACAACCATGGAAATCGCTTTGGGACCCCAAAACGGTGAATAATAGTCCGTGAAAGAGCCCCAAATCTGACAAACCTAGGACTATTAATGAACGAGACATAAATGTACCCTGGGGTCTGTCAATCATGGAAATCGCTCGGGGACCCCAAATCTGTGAGTAATAGTCCATGAAACGTGCCATGGAGATCGTCAATCGTGGAAATTGATTTGGGACACCAAAACGGTGAGTAAGTGCATGAAATGGACCAGAATCGGCCAAAATTGCAAGCTTGACAACGGACACGTAAATGCACCCCGGGACTTGTCAATCGTGGAAATCACTACGGGACCCCAAAACAGTGAGTAGTAGTCCAAGAAACGACCAGAACCGGCCCAAACTATGAGTCCTGAAGACCAACACGTAAGCACACCTTGGGGTTCAACAATTATTGAAATCGCTTTGGGACCCCAAAACGGTGAGTAATAGTCCATGAAAGAACCCTGAATCGGACAAACCTAGGATTATTGATGAACGAGACATAAACACACCCTGGGGTTCGCAATCATGGAAATGGCTTAGGGACCCAAATCTGTGAGTAATAGCCCATGAAACGGGCCAGAATCGGCCAAAACTGTGAGTGTTGATGACTGACACGTAAATGCACCACGGGGATCATCAATCGTGGAAATCGATCTTGGACCCCAAAACTCTAAGTAAGTGCATGAAACGGATCAGAATCAGACAAAATTGCAAGTGTTGAGGACGGACACGTAAACGCACCCCGGGGTTCATCAATCGTGGAAATCACTGGGACCCCAAAACAGTGAGTAGTAGTTAAAGAAACGAGCCTGAATCGGCCCAAACTGTGAGCCCTGGCGACCAACACGTAAGCACATCTTGGGGTTCAACAAGGAAATCGCTTTGGGACCCCCAAACGGTGAGTAATAGTCCATGAAAGAGCCCAGAATCGTACAAACCAAGGATTATTGATGAACGAGACATAAACGCACCCAGAGGTTCATCAATCATGGAAATCGCTTTGGGACCCCAAAACCGAGAATAATAGTGCATAAAACAGACCAGGACCGGCCAAAATTGCGAGTGCTGACGACGGGCACGTAAGCACCCCTTGGGGTTCAACAACCATGGAAATCGCTTTGGGATCCCAAAACAATAAGTAATGGTCCATGAAAGAGGCCAAAATCTGACAAACCTAGGACTATTAATGAACGAGACATCAATGTACCCTGGGGTTTGTCAATCATGGAAATCGCTTGGGGACCCCAAATCTGTTAGTAATAGTCCATGAAATGGGCCACGGGGATCTTCAATCGTGGAAATCGATCTGGGACCCCAAAACGGTGAGTAAGTGCATGAAATGGACCAGAATCGGCCAAAATTGCAAGTGTTGACGGCGGACACGTAAACGCAGCCCGGGATTTGTCAGTCGTGGAACTCACTACGGGACCCCAAATCAATGAGTAGTAGTCCAGGAAATGGGCCAGAACTGGCCCAAACTGTGAGTCCGGAAGACCAACACGTAAGCAGAAATTGGGGTTCAACAACCATTGAAATCGCTTTGGGACCCCAAAACGGTGAGTAATAGTCCATGAAAGAGCCCAGAATAGGACAAACCTAGTATTATTGATGAACAAGACATAAACGCACCCCGGGGTTCGTCAATAATGGAAATCGCTTACGGACCCCAAATCTGTGAGTAATAGTCCATGAAACGGGCCAGAATCGGCCAAAATTGTGAGTTGATGATGACCGACACGTAAATGCACCACGGGGATCATCAATCATGGAAAACAATCTAGGACCCCAAAATTGTGAGTAAGTGCATGAAATGGACCAGAATCGGCCAAAATTGCGTGTTGACGACGGACAGTAAATGCACCCCGGGGTTCATCAATCGTCAAAATCACTCCGGGACCCCAAAACAGTTAGTAGTAGTCCAAGAAATGGGCCAGAACCGACCCAAACTGCGAGTCCTGGCGACCAACACATAAGCACACCTTGGGGTTCAACAACCATGGAAATCGCTTTGGGACCCCAAAACGGTGAGTAATAGTCCATCAAAGCGCCCAAAATCAGACAGACCAAGGATTATTGATGAACAAGACATAAACGCAACCCAACGTTCTTCAATCATGGAAACTACTCAGGGACCCCAAAACAGAGAGTATTAGTACGTAAAACAGACCAAGATCGACCAAAATTGCGAGTGTTGACGACGGACACGTAAGCTAACCTTGGAGTTCAACAACCATGGAAATCGCTTTGTGACCCCAAAACGGTGAGTAATAGTCCATGAAAGGGCCCAGAATCTGACAAACCTAGGACTATTAATGAATGAGACATAAACGTACCCTGGGGTTTTTCAATCATGGAAATCGCTCAGAGACGCCAAATTAGTGAGTAATAGTCCATGAAACGGGCCAGAATCGGCCAAAAATGTGAGTATTGATGACCGACACGTAAACACACCACGGGGAACGTCAATCATTGAAATTGATCTAGGACCCCAAAACTGTGAGTAAGTGCATGAAACGGACTAGAATCGGCCAAAATTGCAAGTGTTGACGACGGACACGTATACGCACCTCGGGGTTCGTCAATCGTGGAAATCACTCCGAGACCCCAAAACGGGTGAGTAGTAGTCCAAGAAACGGGCCAGAACCAGCCCAAACTGTGAGTCCTGACGACAAACACATAAGCACACCTTCGGGTTCAACAACCACGGAAATCGCTTTGGGACCCCCAAACGGTGAGTAATAGTCCATGAAAGAGCCCAGAATCAGACAAACCAAGGATTATTGACGAACGAGATATAAACGCACCCTGAGGTTCGTCAATCATGGAAATCGCTCAGGGACACCAAAACCAAGAGTAATAGTGCATAAAACGGACCAGGACCGGCCAATATTGCGATTGTTGACGACGGACACGTAAGCACCCCTTGGAGTTCATCAACCATGGAAATCGCTTTGGGACCCCAAAATGGTGAGTAGTAGTCCTTGAAAGAGCCCAGAATCTGACAAACCTAGGACTATTAATGAAAAAGACATAAACGTACCGTGGGGTTTGTCAATCATGGAAATCGCTCGGGGACCCCAAATCAGTGAGTAATAGTCCATGAAACGGGCCACGGGGATCGTCAATCGTGGAAATCGATCTGGGACCCCAAAACGTAGAGTAAGTGCATGAAACGGACCAAAGTCGGCCAAATTGCAAGTGTTGATGACGGACACGTAAATGCACCCTGGGATTTGTCAATCGTGGAAATCACTCCGGGAGCCCAAAACAGTGAGTAGTAGTCCAAGAAACGGGCCAGAACCGGCCCAAACTGTGAGTCCTGAAGACCAACACGTAAGCACACCTTGGGGTTCAACAACCATTGAAATCGCTTTGGGACCCCAAAACAGTGAGTACTAGCCCATGATAGATTCCAGAATCGGACCAACCTAGGATTATTTATGAACAAGACATAAACGCCCCCCGGGGTTCGTCAATCATGGAAATCGCTTAGGGACCACAAATCTGTGAGTAATAGTCCACGAAACGGGCCAGAATCGGCCAAAACTGTGAGTGTTGATGACCGACACGTAAACGCACCCCGGGGATCGTCAATCGTGGAAATCGATCGAGGACCCCAAAACTGTAAGTAAGTGCATGAAACGGACCAGAATCGGCCAATATTGCAACTGTTAACGACGGACACATAAACGCACCCCGGGATTCATCAATCGTGGAAATCACTCCGGGACCCCAAAACAGTGAGTAGTAGTCCATGAAAGAGCCCAGAATCGGACAAACCTAGGATTATTGATGAACGAGACATAAATGCACCCCGGGGTTCGTCAATCATGGAAATCGCTTAGGGACCCCAAATCTGTGAGTAATAGTCCTCGAAATGGGCTGGAATCGGCGAAAACTGTGAGTGCTGATGACCGACACGTAAACGCACCCCGGGGATCGTTAATGATGGAAATCGATCTGGGACCCCAAAACTATGAGTAAGTGCATGAAACGGACCTAAATCGGCCAAAATTGCGAGTGTTGACGATGGACACGTAAACGCACCCTGGGGTTTCAATCGTGGAAATCACTGCGGGGACCCAAAATAGTGAGTAGTAGTCCAAGAAACGGGCCTGAACTAGCCCAAACTGCGAGTCCTGACGACCAACATGTAAGCACACCTTGGGGTTCAACAACCATGGAAATTGCCTTGGGACCCCCAAAATGGTGACTAATAGTCCATGAAAGAGCCCAGAATCGGAAAAACCTAGGATTATTGATGAACGATACATAAATGCACCTAGGGTTTGTCAATCATCAAAATCACTCTGGGACCCCATAACAGTGAGTAATAGTCCAAGAAATGGACCAGAACCGGCCCAAACTGAGAGTCATGACGACCAACACGTAAGCACAACTTGGGCTTCAAAAACCATGGAACTCGCTTTGGGACCCTAAAACGGTGAGTTATAGTCCATGAAAGAGCCCAGGATCGGACAAACCTAGGATGATTGATGAACAAGACATAAACGTACCCCAGGGTTCGTCAATCATGGAAATCACTCAAGGATCACAAATTAGTGAGTAATAGTCCACGAAACAGGCCAGAATCAGCCAAAACTATGAGTGTTGATGACGGGCACGTAAACGCATTCCGGGGATCGTCAATCGTGGAAATCGATCTAGGACCCCAAAATAGTGAGTAACTGCATCAAACGGACCAGAATCGGCCAAAATTGCGAGTGTTGAAGACGGACATGTAAACGCACCCCAGTGTTCGTCAATCATGGAAATCACATCGGGACCTGAGGGAGCCCTGGATTACGGGGTCCTCGGAGGGCCGGCCTATGTGCTATGGGCCGGACTAATGGGCCGTGGAGATGTGAGATCAAAGAACTTCCCATGTGTCAGGATGGGACTCTCCTTTGCATGGATGGTAAGCTTGGCGTTCGGATCATGCACCTTCCTTTCTCTGTAAACTGACTCTGTACAACCCTAGGCCCCTCCAGTGTCTATATAAGCCGGAGGGTTTAGTCCATAGAGGAGAATCATAATCATATAGGCTAGCCTTCTAGGGTTTAGCCATTACGATCTCGTGGTAGGTCAACTCTTGTAACCCCTATACTCATCAAAGTCAATCAAGCAGGAAGTAGGGTATTACCCCCATCAAGAGGGCCCGAACCTAGGTAAAACATCGTGTCCCTACCTCCTGTTACATTCGATCCTTAGATGCACAGTTTGGGACCCCCTACCCGAGATCTGCCAGTTTTGACACCGACATTGGTGTCTTCATTGAGAGTTCCACTGTGTCATCACTAGAAGGCTCGATGGCTCCATCGATCATCCACAACAATACCACCTTGAGGGAGACTTTCTCCCGGCCAAATCTTCGTATTCGGCGGCTTCGCACTGCGGGCCAATTCGATTGACCAGTTGGAGCAGATCAACAGCTACGCCCTCGGTCACCAGATTAGTTTTGCAAACCTGAACTATGGCGCTGATATCCAAGGAGACTTGATCTTCCAAGGGTTCACGGCTCCAACCACCGGTCTGGCCTTAGATCCGGAGCACATCACCAGGTCCGAAGACGGGAGTCTAGAGCCCACCAAACTCTCTATGGCTATAGAGCCGGACACTAGAGGACCGGAGGGGATCGCCTCACCGATATGTCTGGAGTTGCACCAGGCTCCCTTCACCATTACGGAACCAGACTCGCCTCCGGACACTAGCTCCAAACTCTCAAGGTATGTGTTGTGTGAGTTCAGCCAGAGAACTTCTGCCCTACCCAACTAACTGGACCCTCACTTCCCCGTCTGAACCTCGCTCTTAGACGAGGCCCTGGACCTGATGCGATCTCTTGCTATTATAGAAGGATCGCTGCCGAACTACGCCCAGCCCATCCCAGGGGCTGAGAGCAAAGAATTTTATGTCCCACCCGCCAGCCACTTCATAGCCACTGTCGAGGACTTAACCGACATCCTCGACTATGACTCCGATGACATCAACGGTATGGACGATGATGCCGGAGACAAGCAAAGACAGAACCCGTCGGCCACCGGATGCTGGATGGTTACTTCCACATATGATATGTACATGGTGGACACACCAAAAGAGGATGACAACGATGGTGGGAAAGATCCAGATGAGGACAAGCCTTCCGAGGCATCACCAAAGCGTCGGCGTCAGTGGCACCGCTCGAAGTCACATCGCGAAAAAGACAGTAATACCGGCACCAGAGACAATAATACTCCGGAGAACGCCGAATTCCAAGAAGCCCCAATCAAATAAACATCCGAACAGGAAATTTTGGATGAAGGGAAATTCAACCCCAACAATCCTATCCAGGATGAGGGCTCGGAGGACAGTAATTACCTACCGACCTCCGAAGAGAATGAGAGCCTCGGCAACAAAGGATTTATCATGCCAGAGGATCCCTGATGTCTACTACACAACCTTCTTCTTGTAGACGTTGTTGGGCCTCCAAGTGCAAAGGTTTGTAGGACAGTAGAAAATTTCCCTCAAGTGGATGACCTAAGGTTTATCAATCTGTGGGAGGCGTAGGATGAAGATGGTCTCTCTCAAACAACCCTGCAACCAAATAGCAAAGAGTCTCTTGTGTCCCCCAACACACCCAATACAATGATAAATTGTATAGGTGCACTAGTTCGGTGAAGAGATGGTGATACAAGTGCAATATGGATGGTAGATAAAGGTATTTGTAATCTGAAATTATAAAAATAGCAAGGTAACAAATGGAAAAAGTGAGCGTAAACAGTATTGCAATGGTAGGAAACAAGGCCTAAGGTTCATACTTTCACTAGTGGAAGTTCTCTCAACAATAATAACATAATTGGATCATATAACTATCCCTCAACATGCAACAAAGAGTCACTCCAAAGCCACTAATAGGGAAGAACAAACGAAGAGATTATGGTAGGGTACAAAACCACCTCAAAGTTATCCTTTTTGATCTATCTATTCAAGAGTCTGTAGTAAAATAACATGAAGCTATTCTTTCCGTTCGATCTATCATAGAGTTCATACTAGAATAACACCTTAAGACACAAATCAACCAAAACCCTAATGTCACCTAGATACTCCATTGTCACCTCAAGTATCTGTGGGCGTGATTATATGATATGCATCACACAATCTCAGATTCATCTATTCAACCAACACAAAGTACTTCAAAGAGTGCCCTGAAGTTTCTACCGGAGAGTCAAGATGAAAACGTGTGCCAACCCCTATGCATAAGTTCACAAGGTCACTGAACCCGCAAGTTGATCACCAAAACATACATCAAGTGAATCACGTGAATATCCCATTGTCACCACAGATAAGCACGGCAAGACATACATCAAGTGTTCTCAAATCCTTAAAGACTCAATCCGATAAGATAACTTCAAAGGGAAAACTCAATCCATTACAAGAGAGTAGAGGGGGAGAAACATCATAAGATCCAACTATAATAGCAAAGCTCACGATACATCAAGATCGTGCCAAATCAAGAACACGAGAGAGAGAGAGAGAGAGAGATCAAACACATAGCTACTGGTACATACCATCAGCCCCGAGGGTGAACTACTCCCTCCTCTTCATGGAGAGCGTCGGGATGATGAAGATGGCCACCGGTGAGGGACCCCCCCTCCGACAGGGTGCCGGAACAGGGTCCCAATTGGTTTTTGGTGGCTACAGAGGTTTGCGGCGGTGGAACTCCCGATCTATCTTCCCCATCGATGTTTTTAGGGTATATGGGAATATATAGGTGAGAGAAGTCGGTCAGGGGACGCTCGATGGGCCCACGAGACAGGGGGCGCGCCAAGTAGGGGGGCGCCCCCCACCCTCGTGACTTCCTCGAAGCTTCTCTGACGTGAACTCTAAGTCTCCTAGATCATGTTCGTTCCAAAAATCACGCTCCCGAAGGTTTCATTCCATTTGGACTCCGTTTGATATTTTTTTTCTTCGAAACATTGAAATAGGCCAGAAAACACAAATATGGGCTGGGCCTCCGGTTAGTAGGTTAGTCCCAAAAGTAATATAAAAGTGTATAATAAAGCCCATAATCATCCAAAATAGATAATATAATAGCATGAATGCTTCATAAATTATAGATACGTTGGAGACCTATCAGCATCCCCAAGCTTAATTCCTGCTCGTCCTCGAGTAGGTAAATGATAAAAGAAAGAATTTATGAAGTGTGAATGCTAGCAGGTGCATAAGTTTGATCAATGATAATTTCAATCACCTTTTCTAGCATGATTATATGTCATAACAGTAGTTCATCTCATAAAACTTCTCACAATCAAGTAACAAGCTATTCACATGTTAAAGCATAGACCATAAACTTTCTTGAGAACTAGCAAACTTTATTCTCAGTCATCAAACAATTACAATTCATCTTATTTTCAGGAAGGGTCTATGTCAGAGCTTTAATTTAGCAAACTCCACATACTCAACTATCATATAGTCTTCTACAATTGCTAACACTCACGCAATACTTATGGTTATGGAGTTTTAATCGGACACTTAGAAAGATAGGGGCTTATAATTTCGCCTCCCCACGTATTCATCTTTGGGTGATGTCAACAATAATAGTTCATGCTAACTTACATCCAATTAGATATATATATCAGGATCTTTCCAACACGAGGTGCTTGCCAAAGGATAAAATGAAAAAGGGAAAGGTGAAGATCACCTTGACTCTTTCATAAAGTAAAAGACATAAAATAAAAGAGAGGCCCTTCGCAGAGGGAAGCAGAGGTTGTCATGCGCTTTTATGGTTGGATGCACAAAATCTTAATGCAAAAGAACGTCACTTTATATTTCCACTTGTATATGGACCTTTATTATGCAGTCCGTCGCTTTTATTGCTTCCATAACAAGATCGTATAAAGCTTATTTTCTTCACACTAATAAGTCATACATATTTAAAGAGAAATTTTTATTGCATGCACCGATGAAAACTTACTTGAAGGATCTTACTCAATCCGTAGGTAGGTATGGTGGACTCTCATGGCAAAAACTGGGTTTAAGGATATTTTGAAGCACAAGTAGTATCTCTACTTGGTGCAAGGAATTTTGGCTAGCATGAGGGGTGTCGGTGTCAAAACCGGCGGATCTCGGGTAGGGGGTCCCGAACTGTGCGTCTAGGCGGATGGTAACAGGAGACAAGGGACACGGTGTTTTTACCCAGGTTCGGGCCCTCTCGATGGAGGTAAAACCCTACTCCTACTTGATTAATATTGATGATGTGGGTAGTACAAGAGTGGATCTACCACGAGATCAGAGAGGCTAAACCCTAGAAGCTAGCCTATGGTATGATTGTTGTTCGTCCTACGGACTAAAACTCTCCGGTTTATATAGACACCGGAGAGGGCTAGGGTTACATAGAGTCGGTTACAATGGGGGGAGATCTTCATATCGTATCGCCAAGCTTGCCTTCCACGCCAAGGAAAGTCCCATCCGGACACGGGACAGAGTCTTCAATCTTGTATCTTCATAGTCCGGGAGTCCGGCCAAAGGTCATAGTCCGGCCATCCGGACACCCCCTAATCCAGGACTCCCTCAGTAGCCCCTGAACCAGGCTTCAATGACGACGAGTCCGGCGCGCAAGTTGTCTTCGGCATTGCAAGGAGGGTTCCTTCTCCGAATACCTCATAAAAGATGTTTGAACACCAGGATAGTGTCCGGCTTTGCAAAATAAATTCCACATTCCACCGTAGAGAGAATAATATCTGCACCGATCAAATCTGCTGACATATTACACAACATGACATCATGCCACAGCCAGGTTGTTATTCACTATACCATTCCACCCCAGCATGTTTAGCGAGGCAGTTTCCCTGGCACATCTTGTCAAAACAGACATTGTGTCCCCTTATTCTGGGATTCTCATCAATACGGGCGTGGGTAACCCAACCGCGCCATTAACCACGGCGCTTGGGAGATAAGCGAGTTTTACTAGGCTGGTGGGGGCTCGTAGCTTCGGCTGCCCATATAAGGGGATAAGAATCCACCCTTTCCATTCACGCCTTCTTCCTCCTTTGCTTATTCGTCCCTGCGCGCTCGAGCCCCAACGCCCAAGCCCGCACTTCCCACCTCAACCTCCTCCAATCATGTCTGGAGCGGGAGGTAGATGGATGGCTTCCTCCGTCACGGAGGGGCAAATCAAAAAGCTGAGGAAGGTCGGATACTTGTCTGACGACATCGCGCACCGGCTTCCAGATGAGGGGCAACTCATCCCCACCCCTAGGCCCCATGAGAGGGTTGTATTTATCCCCCATTTCCTCCGTGGACTGGGTTTTCCTCTTCACCTGTTCATCCGGGGGCTCATGTTCTACTACGGCCTGGACTTCCATGATCTGGTCCCGAACTTCATCCTCAACATTTCGGCGTTTATCGTCGTGTGTGAGGCCTTCCTCCGCATCTAGCCTCACTTTGGCCTATGGCTGAAGATCTTCAGCGTCAAGCCGAAGGTCGTGGGAGGCCGCCAAGCGGAGTGCGGAGGTGCCATGGTGGGCAAGATAGCCAACATTACATGGCTCGAGGGCGCCTTCGTAGAGACCATCAAAGGGTGGCAATCGGGGTGGTTCTATATCACCGAGCCGCGTGACCCTGAATGGGCAGCAGTCCCCGAATTCCGATCCGGTATCCCCACACGGCTCACATCTTGGAAAGAGACGGGCCTGTCGTGGGGTAGTTCGGCGGAAGTGACCGGACTTTAAACCTGCATCAAAGACCTGATCGGCAGGAAGGTTAAACTCGTCGACGTAGTCCAGGTCATGCTCTTCCGCCGGATTCTCTCATGTCAATGACGGGCTTTCAACTTGTGGGAGTTCGACCCAACCCAGCATCAGACTCCGTCCCGACTCTTCGACACAAAGCATGGGGACGCCTGAAAGGTGCTATTCAAGAGCTCTGAGGTCTCTCCTCCTGTCACCGAGGATCGCGGCTTCTGCGCCGAGCGCCAAGCCAGCGTGGTGAGCTTAATTTTCCCTTTACGGGGCATTTGTTTTTCATAGATTTGATTCTATGCGGGACCTAAACCCCCATCTCTTTAACAGGACTGGCAGAAAAAGGCCGGACAAATCAACTGTCCGGCTCCCTTGCCCGAAGACCCAGCAGACGCTCGCTTGACGAAGCTCCTAGTTCCGGCACCTCATGTGGTGCCGGAGAAGAAGGCCAAGAAGAAGGCCACGGGGACTCGAAAGAGTTCCCGGCGCCTGGTGGTGTCGGATTCATCGCCCGACAACCCCGAAGCACCTTCCGCCTCTGAGGACGAGGAGGAAGAAGAAGAAGCCTCTCCCCCTCCAACGGGGGAAGGGAAGAAAAGGAAATCCGCCCCAATTGGGGAGGCCAGAAGGTCCAAGAAGGGGAGAACCCTCCTTCCGGACTACACCTCCGATGCCGAAGACGGCGGGGAGGGATGGCCATCCAGGGTCAAGCCCCTGGCAAAATCGTAAGCATCCGGTCATCCGAATAACTTATGATGCCCCTCCATTATTTGGCATTTGCTGATGCCGTATTTGATCATGCAGTCCGCCCAAGGCTCAGCTCGACGATTCGACGAGCGGCTCTTTGGATTCATCGGATGTGAATAGCGCTTCACTTCCGACGGCCTCCTCCCCTCTCCCTACGAATGACGCCGAGGTGGAGTCCCGAAAGGGACTAAACCAGGAGGAGGTGGTCCTGGAGGCGCCGCAAGGCGACCTCCCGGACTCCAGGCCCAAAGGGGGGAAGCCCCGGAGGGATCTAAGTCCGTCCCCGGGCCGGACACTGCTCCGGAACCATCAATGGTTCCAGAGTCTGGCAGGTGGCTCCTTCATAAGAAGGGCAAGCCTATGACGCCGGCGACCTCCATCCATCCGGAGGCGCCGGACAATTTGCTGGAGGTGCTTAACAGCGCCTCCATCGACGAGGAACACCGCGCTGTTATGAGTGTGGTGATTCAGAAGGTTCAGTCCGCCAAGAGCGGGCTGACAGAAGCCTGTACAAGTCTGTTAACAGGCTTTGAGGTATGTGTTCAAAAACATATAAAAATGTTACCGCATAGACAGTAACCCCTGATGCTCAGTTCGGCATTCGGAAAGAAAAGTCGAGCTGAGGATCTAAAAAGATATACGCAGGAGTCTAATAGAAGTGCGTCAATATGCGAATGCAGGCTGCGCTGCTGACCTCTGCCGCACTGACTGCGGAGGTCAATGCATTGAAGGAAAGCCTCGGGCGGTCTGAGAGGGAGCTCGGCCGTGCCAAGAAGCAGCTCAAGGATAAAGAGGGTACGTAGTACCGCATGTCAATGTATATAGAAATACTTGGTTGCAAATAATGACAGGACCAACGTAAATGTTGCAGGGGCCACGACCGAGGTGGCGACCCTGAAGGAGGCGGTCTCCAAGGCCGAAAGCAGTGCGGCCTTGGAGCGCACTGAGCGAGAGAAGCAGGAGGCGCGGGTGGCGGAGGTGCAGCAAGAGCTCCAGGCTCTCGTGAAAAAACATGAGAGTTTGGAGCGTGACTCGAAGACTCGAGAGTCTGAGCTTGCCTTGGCTCTTGAGAGTGCAAGACCGCTAAGGCCGAAGCCCAGAAGGCCCTTCAGGAGATCGAGGCGATGAAGAAGATAGTGGCGGGAAAGGCATTCTTTATGCAAAGGAAGAATATAAAAGTAAATTATCGGTTACTTACCCGAATCCGGAGCTCTCCAGGAGCGTTCGCCGATCTGCCCCATAGTGTGTCTAATGCTGCCGCATTCTACCGAGCCGAAGAGGGGAGCTTGACGGAGAAGGTGTTCTGGTCTCAATATGCTGAGGCCGGACATCTGGTGCCCCTGAGCGACCAACTGAAGCAGTTGGTCGAGCTCCACAAGGTGGCCGAATAGGCCATGACGGGCCTCGTAGTTCGGCTATGGCCTAGGGAAGCCATGCCTGGGAGCTACTTCGGTTTGGTGCGGCGGCTGGTGGACGCTTGTCCGTGGATCAAGGTCATCAAGCGCTCCGTCTGCATTGAAGGTGCCCGTCGGGCCCTTGCCCGTGCTAAGGTGCACTGGGGCAAGCTAGACGCGGAGAAGCTTTTGACGGACGCGCCACCGCCGGGCAAGGAGTATCGCACGCCAGAGATGTATTATAATGGCATCCTGAAGGGTGCCCGCCGTATAGCGGATGAGTGCTTCAAAGATGTAATTTTTGAGTAGACTCGCATTTGTTATCCTGTACGCTGAAACTTTGTTCATATGCGTTAAGCAACGCTTGTTAATTTAAAATATTACCTTTTGTGCGGTTGTTTATCAAATCTGAGAGATGCAAGTCGTCGGCTTCGACCCCCATGCCACGAGTGCTGGGGTGTTCGGGATAAACCTGAGCGCTCTTGTTCCCATTCTTGGGTCCATCTAGGGAGGCGTTCAGCACAACGAACCAGGCCGTCGGACTTATAATGCTTTATCACTCTCACTTAGCCATAGAATTCTATAAGAAGCCCCTAGTATTCGGAAGACCGAGTTCGGGGCGCTATCCACGCCTAGGCCGGATAAGTCCAGTTCCTCGCTCTAAGCGGCATAAGTCTTTAAGGACTCGAAAAACCTCGCGAACAGCGACCGGTCTCTCGCACTATAATGATGGTCAGTTTTAGCTTTCTCTACTGAGGTGTTAATCCAGCTCAACTAGGGCACAATCACAGTAGTTCTTCCAGCGCTACCTTAGCCAACAGTGCGGAACGTAAGGTACCAAAACATGGGAGCCGGGCAAACCCAACTATTGACCAAAGACATGATTCGGAGCCGATGCATATAGTGCTATAAGTTCGGGGTGCCGCACTCATGAGAGTGTTCGGTCTTCTCACACCATGTTATGGGGTGTTTTAAGCCCCTGGTGTATTGTCCGTACCAAAGTGTACGGTTGCAGAATGTCATGACTGAACATATTTGTATATGAAAAATAGATGAGTACATTAATAGATAAGAGCAATGTATTGTTTATTAAAAAAGGGCTGCTATGAAAGCAGAACGATACAAGTAGTGCGATAAGCAAGAGATGGGATTATCTGACATGTCCCCCTCCAGGGGCAAGCTGCGGGACTTTAAATAGAACAGGTATTAAGCTCGTTATAGAGACCACCTGGACATTTGACGCGGCTTGATCTCTCCCTGGCTGTTGCATCATGTGTTCGGCGAGTGTATTGCCGGATAGGCCTTCCGAATAGTTGGGTCCTGAAAGTGTGAAAAAAGGAAACGGTTGAGCCGCATTCTGGGTGTGTCGTAGTTGTGCCCCTCCCCTTATGCCCATGGTATCTCTAAGGCGTAGTTATGTACGCGTGGTACTGATATCACCATTTGGCGAGGGCTAGGGTTGGGGCCGCACTGCTATGCTTGCTCGAAGCGTGCCAGCCGGGTTTGTTGTAGGTTACTTCGGGCTCGCTTGACGTTATCCAGACGCTTGACACCTGGATTGGAGAGTTGCCTTGAAAGGCTACTCTGTACTTCCGCCGCTAGGGCCGCCGTGTGCTCCTCCGTTCGGAGAGAGCTTTGGTGTTTCCATTTACCGTGATGACTCCGCGAGGTCCTGGCATCTTGAGCTTGAGATATGCGTAGTGCAGCACCGCGTTGAATTTTGCAAATGCGGTTCGTCCAAGCAGGGCATGATAGCCACTGCGGAATGGGACTATGTCGAAGATTAACTCTTTGCTCCGGAAATTATCCGGGGATCCGAAGACCACTTCGAGTGTAACCGAGCCTGTACAGCTGGCCTCTACAGCTGGTATGACGCCTTTAAAGGTTGTCTTTGTGGGTTTAATCCTTGAAGGATCGATGCCCATTTTTTGCACTGTGTCCTGATAAAGCAGGTTCAGGCTGCTGCCGCCGTCCATTAGGACTCTGGTGAGGTGAAATCCGTCGATAATTGGGTCAAGGACCAATGCGGCAAATCCGCCGTGACGAATACTAGTGGGATGGTCCCTTCGATCAAAGGTGATCGGGCAGGAGGACCATGGGTTGAACTTTGGGGCGACTGGCTCCAACGCATAGACGTCCTTGAGAGCACGCTTCCGCTCCCTTTTGGGGATGTGGGTTGCATATATCATGTTCACCGTCCGAACTTGCGAAGGAAATCCCTTCTTTCCTTTGTTGTTCGGCGGCCGGGGCTCTTCCTCGTCATCGCTATGTAGCCCCTTGTCTCTGGTTTCGGCACTTAACTTGCCTGCCTGCTTGAACACCCAACAATCCCTGTTGGTGCGATTGGCTGGCTGTTCGGGGGTGCCGTGTATCTGGCACGAGCGATCGAGTATCCTGTCTAAGTTGGATGGGCCCAGGGGGTTCCTTTTGAATGGCTTCTTCCGTTGACCGGGTTTAGAGCCTCTGAATCCGGCGTTGACTGTCGTATCTTCAGTATTATCGCCGTTAATGCGGCGCTTATGCTTGTTACGACGTGACCTGCCATTGTTGTCCTTGGTATCCGAATTGCCAGGGCTCTTGGTTATGTTATTGCTACGAGCTAGCCAGCTGTCTTCTCCCGCACAAAAGCGGGTCATGAGTGTCATGAGGGCTGCCATAGGTTTCGGCTTTTCCTGTCCTAGGTGCCGGGCAAGCCATTCATCTTGGATGTTGTGCCTGAAGGCTGCAAGGGCCTCGGCGTCCGGACAGTCGAGTATTTGGTTTTTCTTGGTTAGGAACCGTGTCCAGAATTGTCTGGCCGATTCCTCTGGCTGCTAGATTATGTGGCTTAGGTCATCAGCGTCTGGTGGTCGCACATACGTGCCCTGGAAGTTGTCAAGGAATGCGGATTCTAGGTCCTCCCAACAACTAATTGACTCTGCTGGCAGGCTGTTAAGCCAATGTCGAGCTGGTCCTTTAAGCTTGAGCGGGAGGTATTTGATGGCGTGTAGATCATCACCACGGGCCATGTGGATATGAAGGAGATAATCCTCAATCCATACCGCAGGATCTGTTGTGCCATCGTATGATTCGATGTTTGCGGGTTTGAAGCCCTCGGGGATTTGATGATCCATTACTTCGTCTGTGAAGCATAGTGGGTGTGCGGCGCCCCTGTACTGGGCTATATCACGACGCAGCTCAGATGAGCTTGGTCTGTTGTGTTCGGCCGGGCCGTACTTATTATGTCCGGCGTGACGGTTAGCGTCACGTGAAGCGGGGCGCCCATGCGATCGGTAGATCGATCTTGTTTGCCTTGCCTTATTCTCCAAGATGTCTCGCAGGTCTGTTGCATCTCCCCGTACTCTGGTATTTTTTGAGCGGTGCCGGGGTGCGGCTTGGGTCGAGGGCCTGAAGGCCTCTCTATCGCTGCCACGGGGTGGCCGATCGGGCACATTGTACGCTGGTGATGTAGGTTTAGTTGCTTCCTCCTGAAGTTGGGGTAGCAGCCTGCGCTTTGGGTAGCTCTTGGATGGGCGTTCTAGTTTATACTCTTCGGTCACCAGGACTTCGGTCCATCTGTCGGCTAGCAAGTCTTGGTCAGCTCTAAGCTGCTGCTGTTTCTTCTTGAGGCTGCTTGCCGTGGCCACAAGCCTGCGTTTGAAATGCTCTTGTTCGACGGGATCCTCTGGCACGACGAATTCGTCGTCGTCGAGGCTTGCCTCGTCTTCGGAGGGAGGCATGTAATTGTCGTCCTCAACCTCTCTGTTGGCCGCTCTCTCATGAGGGCTGGCTCCTTCGTCCTCCTGCACTGAATCCTGCTGGAGGGGGTTGTCTTCGGCACTGTCAGCGTGTTGTTATCTCCGGTGCCGGAGTCGCCGTTTTTGCTTTGGCGGGACTTAGAGCAGCTCCGCTGACGTCGGCGCTTGGGTTGCTTCTTGGAGGGATCATCCTCCATTTTTTCCTCGCCATCCCCTCTTTAGGGGTGTCCACCATGTATATGTCATATGACGAGGTGGCTTTCTAGTTCCCTATAGGTGCTGGTTCTTGGTCGTCTCCTTCATCGACGTCCATGCCGTCGATGTCTTCGGAGTCAAAGTCGAGCATGTCGGTTAAATCGTCGACAGTGGCTATGAAGTGGGTGGTGGGTGGGCCTCGAATTTCTTCGTCGTCCGTATCCCAACCATGCTGGCCGTAGTTCGGCCAGGGCTCTCCTGACAAAGAGAGAGACTTTAATGAATTCAGGATATCGCCAAAAGGCGAGTGCTGAAAGACGTCCGCGACGGCGAACTCCATGACCAGAGCCCAATCAGGCTTGATCGGAAGAGGTGCAGGATTTACGGAGTCCGGAGCGGAGTCCGGCACCTTGGAGATTGCGGAGTCACGGGCCTTGCGAAGGACTAGGCTGGTATCCGGCTCTATCACCATAGAGATTGCAGTTTCCGAGGCGGCGTCCAACCGTCCATCCCCGACTAGCACAGTGGGCTCCGAGCTAATGGTCGGAGCGGACACCTGAGCGACGCTTTGAGCGTTGTCCGGCGGCAGAGCTAAATCATGCCCATCATGACAGTGCGACGCGCCCGGTCGTGGATCGAATCCGTCGAAGATCAAGTCCCCGCGGATGTCGGCCGTGTAGTTGAAGCTTCCAAACCTGACCTGATGGCCAGGGGCGTAGCTTTTGATCTGCTCCAGATGGCCAAACGAGTTGGCCCGCAGTGCGAAGCCGCCGGATACGAAGATCTGTCCGGGGAGAAAAGTCTCATCCCAGACCGCATCGCGGTTGACGAGCGAAGAAGCCATCGGGCCTAACGGCGACGACACAGAGGAACTCTCAATGAAAGCACCAATGTCGGTGTCAAAACCGGCGTATCTCGGGTAGGGGGTCCCGAACTGTGCGTCTAGGCGGATGGTAACAGGAGACAAGGGACACGATGTTTTTACCCAGGTTCGGGCCCTCTCGATGGAGGTAAAACCCTACTCTTGCTTGATTAATATTAATGATATGGGTAGTACAAGAGTGGATCTACCACGAGATCAGAGAGGCTAAACCCTTGAAGCTAGCCTATGGTATGATTGTTGTTCGTCCTACGGACTAAAACTCTCTGGTTTATATAGACACCGGAGAGGGCTAGGGTTACATAGAGTCGGTTACAATGGGGGGAGATCTTCATATCGTATCGCCAAGCTTGCCTTCCACGTCAAGGAAAGTCCCATCCGGACACGGGACGGAGTCTTCAATCTTGTATCTTCATAGTCAGGGAGTCCGGCCAAAGGTCATAGTCCGGCCATCCGGACACCCCCTAATTCAGGACTCCCTCAAGGGGGAAAGGCAAGCTCAACATGTTTGAATGATCCATGACAATATACTTTAACTGAGATGTGAGAAAACATAACCCACATTGTCTTCCTTGTCCAACATCAACTCTTTAGCATGTCATACTTAATGAGTGCTCACAATTATAAAAGATGTCTAAGATAGTATATTTATATGTGAAATCTCTCTTCCTTCAATATTCTTTCATGAATTGTTCAAATGACCAATACAATGCTTACTAACCTTCAATAAATTTACAACCTCTACTTCTTATATGTGAAGTCATTACTCCCCATGGCATAAGCATAGGAAGCATATATAATTTCAGATTTATGACATTCAACTCATTCAACCATTTACTCATACACTACAACAGGACCCTACCTATAGCAACGCTTTTTTCCGTATCTAAAAGTCCATATATGCGTTGCTACGGTCTTTACCAACGAATTGGGATGCGTAGCCTTATCCGGCGTTGCTAGCCCATAATGCAACGCTTATACTACCGTTGGTAAAAGGGACCGTTGCAAGGGTACAACACATAAAACCGGTTTTTACAACACTTTTATACATTGGTGTTAGTTTTGATTGCTAGGCAATAGAAAATTTCCAAGGCTTCAGGTGTTTGTGCATATATAATATAAACAATATTGTATAATGCCAGCAATTAAATTAATGCTCCACATAATAATGATAATTATGTGTATCAAGTGGGAAAAATAAGAGAATATACTCACAAGAGGAAGAAATCATATATTAGATAAAACTGTTGGATTACAATAATGGATATTACAGGAGGAACATCATCCAAATGTGACGCATAATCTAATATTTTCTTGACAGCAAAATCTAAACTAAAATCATCCATCAACATCCCTACAATTTAACTAAAACTAACTAAGGAACATTGTCCAACAGGAACGTCCCACAACTTAACTAAAATTGAAAGCATCCATCATCATGAACCAGAATATCATCATCATCATCGTTGCAGTATACTTGTTACGCACCCATATAATCATCCATATATCTTTTCAATCTACAAAGAAAATAACAAAATGAAATGTTAACACATAATGCATTGACATGATGCAAGTAGTGATAAAGGCAGGACATTAGACACGTACAAAGGTTGAAGGCCATGCAATATATTTTTTCTGCATTACCAATAGTTTTGCAGTTTTTGCGACTCTGTACCAAATCTTCGGTTTTCGCAAGTGTTGTATTACACTGCCCAAAATGTACTTTAATTTCAGCACCATCAAGTTTAAATTTAGGATCATAACTTAGAACTGTAGCAAACTACATCCCTGTTATGATTCTGAAAATATACCGGCATGAGTGTTCGTGATCATTGATGACTAATCCAGACGCCACAATATATGACATAGCCTGCAGAACAACATGGTTCAATAACACTATATGAACAGTAGCCTAAGCGCTATTGTGCATTCAAAGGCAATGTGAGTGACAGTACTACTTCTCTTCTCTTCTCCATTTAATTAGCAAACTGAACCAAAATAGTTTGTCATCGGAAACTGAACCAATACATTTAGCTCTTGTTGGTTTCAGTCATCCAACAGGAAATAGACAAACCTACATGTGCTCACCATGCTTTGGAACGAACGTACAGCCCCAAATCCACTGAAACGAATTTACATGGTCATCACCAGCCTAGAGATCCATTGCTAATTTTGTACACCTACAGTCAAACAGTTTTGTGTCAACCGACATATTTATTTATTGCTAAATATATCTACTAAAGCCTACAGCCCCAAGTCTTATAAATTTGCATCGACAACAGCATAGAGCCTAGCGTGGCTCAATGGTCAGGACACAATGAGCAGTAGTACAGTAGGGAGAGGGAGAGTGTATACCTTCCATGGTGTCCCCCTACAACAAGTGGTGCGTGCAGCTGCAAAGCCAAGGGGAAAAGGTTACAGGTGTCTCATGCATCTCTAGAACAGCGCAACACAAGTAAAGCTTCATCAAGCTCCATTCCTACTTAATAAAAGGAGATAATCTATATTCGTCCCGTTCTATGTGTCCTAGTTACTATCTTGGCAACTTTACATCTTACTCAATGAATTTATCCCTGAGTTAGTTAGACTAGTCATCAACCAATGCGTATGCACGACAATTTTAGTTGGCCATGTATAACTAGAATATTCTTATGTAAGAAAAAAATAAAACCATAAATTTTAAAAGAAGCATACTTTTAACTAATTGACAAATATTACATGTGATGTTGTGTTGGCTTCCATGTTGCTGAAATAAATTTATTTTCATAAAGGCATTTATACAAACTATTTACCATTCCTATAAATAAACTTTCCAAATTACCATTTATATTTAAAAATCTGTTTTCCATACTAATTGCCTCAAACACACTGGTTACTGCGTAGATGGGCTACAGAATCCCTCCCTATAATAATGTTACCCTAGAAAGAATATGCAGGCAGTGGTTGATTTCTAGCCACTACTGCTTGCAAGGCAGCAACATAGTAGGTGTATTGCCATGGTTGGAGGCCATGCCGACCTTCCCAGCCTCAACACATTGGGACTCAGTCCAGCATGTGGTTGTCCTCTGCTTTGACACTTTAGCAGAAAAACAAAATCAAATTGACCTCAACCAGCAGGCGGTTGATCCCAAGCTATAGAAAATCCTAACACCATCAGAACAAAAATTTCTCCTGATCTGCCACGAACCAGAGCAGAGGGAGGAATGGACCAACTCACCTGAAGCCGGAGGAGGAGGAAGCTCGTGGCTGCTTCATCCCGAGCCGCAGCAAGGTTGTCCACTGGACGTTCCTCCCCGTACGTCTACATGAGAAGTGAAGAGCAGAGGTTAGACAAGGGAGAGAGAGAGAGGATAAGGCCAGGGGAGGGGATGCACTCACCGGATGAGACGAGGACGACAACGACATGGCCACTGGCACCAGATCCGACGCATGGAACCCTAGCCATGGGGGATGGGTCGCGGGTGGGCTGTGGTGGACTCAAGCGCTGGATCTAGCTGGATGGGAGGGCTCCACGGATCGAAGGGACCTCGGCCTGTGCTTCGCGGTGGCGGGATTCGCCGGACATTACCTGATGGAGCCGCCGCACGTAGCAATTATGGATGGGACGCGAGAGGGGCGGTTGGGTGGGGATTTGGCGGATCTGGCAGCCTCCAGAGCTTTGAGGTGGGAGGTGGGGAGGGTCGGCGCAAGGGAGACGAGGCAATGGTGGCGGCGATTCGGGAGAGACGAGGGAGTCGTGAGCTCTGTTTCTCGCGCGTCTCCCTCTCCTTTCCTCATAGGGCTATGAGCTTCAAATCTACAACGCATATGCTACAACTCATATATGTGTATCTATTATGAATTTTACAACATATACTCAAAACGTTGTAGAATTTTCGTTGCTTTATCGGGGGTTTCCTTGTAGTGATAGGATATAAGTGAAGCACAAGAGTAAATGACAAACTACTCTAAAAAGATATAAGTGAAGATCAATGAGCAGTTAAATAATTATGTAACTATGTGAAGACTCTCTCTCATTTAAGAATTTCGGATCTTGGTATTTTATTCAAACAGCAAGCAAAGCAAAATAAAATGACATTGCAAGGATAGCACGACTCATGTGAAGAAGCAACAACTTAGGTTCAACCGATACTAACCGATAATTGTTGAAGAAGAAAGGTGGGATGCCTACCGGGGCATCCCCAAGCTTGGATGCTTGAGACTTCTTGAAATATTATCTTGGCGTGCCTTGGGCATCCCCAAGCTTGAGCTTTTGTGTCTCCTTAATTCCTTTTATATCTCGGTTTCCTAGATCTCGAAAGCTTCATTCACACCAAACTCAACAAGAACTCGTGAGATAAGTTAGTATAAAACAATGCAAAAACCTTATCATTTTCTACTGTAACAAATTACTAACATTATTATTCAACATTGCATACTAAATGTCTCTGCATATTTAATACTCCTATCCTAAAATAGAATCATTAAACAAGCAAGCATATGCAAACAATGCAAACATAACAGCAATCTGCCAAAACAGTATAGTCTGTAAAGAATGCAATATTCATCATACTTTCCTAACTCCAAAAATTATAAGAAAAATAATATGATGTAGAAGATTTATCAGATCTCAATATGCAAAAAGATTCAACATTATATCACTCTCTGACTTTTCTAGGGAATTTTTGCAACAGCGGTAAACTTTCTGTTTTGAAACAGCAACATGTATACTTGCAAAATAAGCATGGTAAAAGCTATCCTTGACATTTTTATTGAAAATAAAGATGCAAAACATTATTATAAATAACATCAAGCAAATACTAACAAAAAAATGACGCTCCAAGCAAAACACATATCATGTGGTAAATAAAAATATAGCTCCAAGTAAAGTTACCGATGAACGAAGACGAAAGAGGGTGTGCCATCCGGGGCATCCCCAAGCTTAGGCTCTTGCTTGTCCTTGGATATTACCTTGGGGTGACATGGGCATCCCCAAGCTTAGGCTCTTGCCACTCCTTATTCCATATTCCATCGAATCTTTACCCAAAACTTGAAAACTTCACAACACGAAACTCAACGCAAAACTCGTAAGCTCCGTTAGTGCAAGAAAGAAAAACCACCACATAAGGTACTGTAATGAACTCATTATTTATTTTTATTGGTGTTAAACCTACTGTATTCCAACTTCTCTATGGTTCATATCCTCCGATACTACTCATAGATTCACCAAAATGAGCAAACAACACATAGAAAACAGAATCTGTCAAAAACAGAACAGTCTGTAGTAATATGTATGAAACGTATACTTATGGAACTCCACAAATTATGAACTAAATTGGTGGACCTTAGGAATTTACCTATTAATCATCTGCAAAAAGAATCAACCTAAAATCACTGTCCAGTAAAAAATGGCAGCTAATCTCGTGAGCGCTAAAGTTTCTGTTTTTTACAGCAAGATCATATAGACTTCACCCAAGTCTTCCCAAAGGCTCTACTTGGCACTTTATTGAAACAAAAGCTATAAAACATGATTACTACAGTAGCATAATTATGTGGACACACAAAAACATTAAGGGTAAATATTGGGTTGTCTCCCAACAAGCGCTTTTCTTTAATGCCTTTCTAGCTAGGCATGATGATGACAATGATGCTCACATAAAAGATAAGAATTGAAACATAAAGAGAGCATCATGAAGAATATGACTAGCATATTTAAGTCTAACCCACTTCCTATGCATCGGGATTTTCTAATCAAACAACTTGTGGGAACAATAATCAACTAGCATAGGAAGGCAAAACAAGCATAACTTCAAAATTTTCAACACATAGAGAGGAAACTTGATATTATTGCAACTCCTACAAGCATATATTCCTCCCTCATAATAATTTTCAGTAGCATCATGAATGAATTCAACAATATAACCAACACCTAAAGCATTCTTTTCATGATCTACAAGCATAGAAAATTTACTACTCTCCACATAAGCAAATTTATTCTCATCAATAGTAGTGGGAGCAAACTCAACAAAATAACTATCATGTGAAGCATAATCCAATTGAAAACTAAAATCATGATGACAAGTTTCATGGTTATCATTATTATTAATAGCATACAAGTCATCACAATAATCATCATAGATAGCAACTTTATTCTCATAATCAATTGGAACCTCTTCCGAAATAGTGGATTCATCACTAAATAAACTCATGACCTCTCCAAATCCACTTTCATAATTATCACAATAATATTCAACATCCTCCAAAATAGTGGGATCATTACTTCCTAAAGTTGACACTCTTCCAAACCCACTTTCATTAATATAATCATCATAAATAGGAGGCATGCTTTCATCATAATAAATATTCTCATCAAAACTTGGGGGACTAAACATATCATCTTCATCAAACATAGCATCCCCAAGCTTCTGGCTTTGCATATCATTAGCATCATGGGTATTCAAAGAATTCACACTAACAACATTGCAATCATGCTCATCATTCAAAGATTTAGTGCAAAACATTTAATAGATTTCTTCTTCTAGCACTTGAGCACAATTTTCCTTACCATCATTCTTACGAAAGATATTTAAAAGATGAAGCGTATGAGGCAAACTCAATTCCATTTTTTTGGTAGTTTTATTTTATAAACTAAACTAGTGATAAAACAAGAAACAAAAAGATTCAATTGCAAGATCTAAAGATATACCTTCCAGCACTCACCTCCCCGGCAACGGCGCCAGAAAAGAGCTTGATGTCTACTACAAAACCTTATTCTTGTAGACGTTGTTGGGCCTCCAAGTGCGGAGGTTTGTAGGACAGTAGCAAGTTTCCCTCAAGTAGATGACCTAAGGTTTATCAATCCGTGGGAGGCGTAGGATGAAGATGGTCTCTCTCAAACAACCCTACAACCAAAGAGCAAAGAGTCTCTTGTGTCCCCAACACACCCAATACAATGGTAAATTGTATAGGTGCACTAGTTCGGCGAAGAGATGGTGATACAAGTGCAATATGGATGGTAGATAAAGGTATTTGTAATCTGAAATTATAAAAACAGCAAGGTAACAAATGGCAAGAGTGAGCGTAAACGGTATTTCAATGGTAGGAAACAAGGCCTAAGGTTCATACTTTCACTAGTGCAAGTTCTCTCAACAATAATAACATAATTGGATCATATAACTATCCCTCAAAATGCAACAAAGAGTCACTCCAAAGCCACTAATAGCGAAGAAAAACCGAAGAGATTATGGTAGGGTACGAAACCACCTCAAAGTTATCCTTTTTGATCTATCTATTCAAGAGTCCGTAGTAAAATAACATGAAGCTATTCTTTCCATTCGATCTATCATAGAGTTCATACTAGAATAACACCTTAAGACACAAATCAACCAAAACCCTAATGCCACCTAGATACTCCATTGTCACCTCAAGTATCCATGGGCATGATTATACGATATGCATCACACAATCTCAGATTCATCTATTCAACCAACACAAAGTACTTCAAAGAGTGCCCTGAAGTTTCTACCGGAGAGTTAAGACGAAAACGTGTGCCAACCCCTATGCATAAGTTCACAAGGTCACTGAACCCTCAAGTTTATCACCAAAACATACATCAAGTGAATCACGTGAATATCCCATTGTCACCACAGATAAGCACGGCAAGACATACATCAAGTGTTCTCAAATCCTTAAAGACTCAATCCGATAAGATAACTTCAAAGGGAAAACTCAATCCATTACAAGAGAGTAGAGGGGGAGAAACATCATAAGATCCAACTATAATAGCAAAGCTCGCGATACATCAAGATCGTGCCAAATCAAGAACACAAGAGAGAGAGAGAGAGAGAGAGAGAGAGAGAGAGAGATCAAACACATAGCTATTGGTACATACCCTCAGCCCCGAGGGTGAACTACTCCCTCCTTGTCATGGAGAGCACCGGGATGATGAAGATGGCCACCGGTGAGGGATCCCCCCTCCGGCAGGGTGCCAAAACAGGGTCTCGGTTGGTTTTTGGTGGCTACAGAGGCTTGCAGCGGCAGAACTCCCGATCTATCTTCCCCATCGATGTTTTTAGGGTATATGGGAATATATAGGTGAAAGAAGTCGGTCGGGGGACGCTCGAGGGGCCCATGAGACAGGGGGGCGCCCCCCACCCTCGTGGCTTCCTTGAAGCTTCTCTGACGTGAACTCCAAGTCTCCTGGATCATGTTCGTTCCAAAAATCACGCTCCCGGAGGTTTCATTCCGTTTGGACTCCGTTTGATATTCCTTTTCTTTGAAACACTAAAATAGGCCAGAAAAAAGCAATATGGGTTGGGCCTCCGGTTAGTAGGTTAGTCCCAAAAGTAATATAAAAGTGTATAATAAAGCCCATAATCATCCAAAACAGATAATATAATAGCATGAATGCTTCATAAATTATAGATACGTTGGAGACGTATCAATCCCCTTGAACAAGAGCGCTTTAAGCGCTGGCTAATTGCGACTGCAAGAAGCCTGAAAAAGAAGCAGCATCAGCTTCAAGCTAATCAGGATCTTCTCAATGACCGATGGACTAATGTCCTAGCAGCCGAGGAATACAGACTCGAGAGCCCAACCAAAATCTACCCAAAGCACAAGCTGCTACCCCAATTCGATGATGAGGCCCTGGAGCCCATACCGCCCAAGCGCAAAGCCGACAACGGACCTAACCGACCACCGCGTGGCCGGGACAGACCGGCAACTCAAGCCGAACACCAACCTGCACCACCCCGCCGTAAAAGCAGAGCAACATCAGCTGCAGGATACACTTACGACTTACGACAAGACCTGGACAGTAGAGCCTGTCAGACCAGCTCAATCTATGGATCAAGGGGTCATGCTCCAGCACGGGAAGATGTCCATGCCTGGCGTGACAAGCATAACCTTGCACGGGACGACCACCGCATCCGGACTCCATCCGAACTGCGTTGTGATGTTGCCCGATAGAGAGATGCTGCACACCCCTTGTGCTTCACCGATGAGGTAATGGAGCACCAGTTCCCAGAAGGGTTTAAAACCGTGAACATTGAATCATACGATGGCACAACGGATCCCGCGGTATGGATTGAAGACTTTCTTCTCCACATTAAAATTTCTTGCGGTGATTATTTACATGCCATCAACTACCTCCCCCTATAACTTAAGGGACCAACTCGACATTGGCTAAACAGTCTCCTAGAAAACTCTATTGGAACTTGGGAAGACCTGGAGGATGCCTTTAGAGACAACTTCCAAGCCACTTATATCCGGCTTCCGAACACCGATGACCTCAGTCACATAGTCCAACATCCCGGAGAGTCGGCCAGAAAATTCTGGACCAGGTTCTTAGTTAAAAAAACAAATTGTTGACTGTCCGGATGCCAAAGCTCTAGCAGCCTTTAAGAACAGCATCCGCGATGAATGGCTCGCCCGACACCTCGGCCAAGAAAAGCCGAAGTCCATGGCATCCCTCACAACACTCATGACACGCTTTTGTGCAGGCGAAGATAGTTGGCTAGCCCATAGCGGCAACCACACCAGCGACCCTGGCACTTCTAAAGCCAGGAACAGTAATGGCAGGCCCTAGTGCAACAAAAACAAGCGTCGGAGCAATACTGAAAATGCCAAAGACACGGCGGTCAACGTCGGATTCAGTGGATCCAAACCTAGTCAGCGGAAGAGGCCATTCAAAAGAAACAAAGAAGGTTCATCTAGCCTAGACCGAATACTTAACTGACCTTGCCAGATTCATGGCACCCCCGATAAGCCTGCTAACCATACCAACCTAAGTCATTGGATCTTTAAAAAGGCCAGTAAGTTAAACACCGAGAACACAGGGAAAGGGTCACCCAGCGAGGACGATGATGAGGAACCTCGCCCACCAAACACAGGGGGACAGAAGAAATTTCCCCCGTGAAGTCGAAACAGTGAACATGATATACGCTACGCACATCCCCAAGAGGGAGCGCAAATGTGCATTAAGGGACATCTACGCGATAGATCCAGTCGCCCCAAAATTCAACCCATGGTCAGCATGCCCGATCACTTTCGATCGCAGAGACCATCCGACCAGTATCCGTCATGGAGGTTCGGCAGTATTGGTCTTCGATCCAATTATCGATGGATTCCACCTCACGAGAGTCCTCATGGACGGCGGCAGTAGTCTTAATCTGCTCTATCAGGACACAATCTGTAAAATGGGCATTGATTCGTCAAGAATCAAGCCTACCAAAACTACCTTCAAAGGAGTAATTACTAGTATAGAGGCCCGCTGCACGGGCTCAATCACACTGGAAGTCGTCTTCGGTTTGCCAGACAACTTCCAAAGCAAGGACTTGATCTTCGACATCGTCCCTTTCCGCAGTGGCTATCACGCACTACTTGGACGAACTATGTTTTCCCGCTTCAATGTAGTCCCGCAGTATGCCTATCTAAAACTGAAGATGCCAGGACCACGCGGTGTTATAACAGTCCATGGAAACATGGATCGCTCCCTCCGTACTGAGGAACGCACCGCGACTCTCGCAGCAGAAGTCCAGGTCGGCCTTATCAAGCCAAACTCCACTTCGGCAGTCAAGCCTCCGGACTCTATTAAACGAGTCCGGACTATCCTACAAAATGATAGTCCAGCTCGTCAGGAGCTTGATTAGCTATTCGGCCTCTGTCTTAGCCCCAATATAGTTGCAGCATATGTACCGCGTGCACATAATTATGCACTAGAGATACCATGGGCAAAGACGGGGGCATATCAAAGATAAAGTCCACACGGCTCGACCCTACCCGGACTTTCTTACCCTTTTTCTCTTTATTTTCGTTTTTCTTTTTTCAGGTTCTTTAAAACCTACATCACCTTTTGATGGTGTCAAGGGCTCTTTATGACAACCCGGTCACTGATCCTCTAAAAGGATCACTTACCAAGGTGAAGAGAAGCGCGGGTGTACGGCAGAGTATCTAAAAGGATCCTTAAAGATCGCCTCTTCCCCTTTTTACCTGTATGCGGATTTCTCTTGTAATCGGCATGTAAAATAGCCTTGATGCTTATAGCATTATCTATTCAAGTATGTTTTGACGTATCAATCAGACTATAATGGAAGCAGTTTTTTGTCCAGGCTACTTGCTACTGGCTTATTCCTTAATATATACTCCATTCTTTTCCTTAGTCTGATTGTCATGTACACCTCGGCTTGACTTAAATCGCTAGGGGCTTCATTCAGCTGCGTACACTTCTTCACATACAATAAAGTCCGAACACTTTTTATAGTACAGTTCGGCATCTCGAATATAGCATTATATGCATCGGCTCCGAATCATGTCTTTGGTCAATAGTTGGTTTGCCCGGCTCCTGTGCTTGCTACCTTACGTTCCGCTGAATCGGCTAAGGTAGTAAAGGGAGAACTACTGCAATTGTGTTTCCAGCTCATCCGGATAAACAACTCAGTAGAGAAAGCCGAAAATTGTCTGTCATGATGCGTGAGAGCTGGTCAGCTATTCAGCGACTACTTAAAAATCTCTTGCCATTTTCTCCGCTTTAGGCGATGAACCGGTCTCTACCGGGATAGGCGTTTACAGCACCCATGTTTGGACTATCGAACAAATAACAGGGGCTGCGCCTACAATCCTATAGTCAAACTCCTATGGCTAAGTGAGAGTAATAAAGCCACATAGTACGATTGCCTGGTTCTCCGCACTAACACCTCCTTCAAGGACTAGGTCACTGGGTCAAGTGTGTTTTTGTGCTTTCCCGAACACCCCCGTACTATCTACGTTAGAGGTTGAAGCCGATGACTGGCCCACTCTCAGTTTAAATAAACGGCCGCACAGGAGAGGAAATAATTTAAGATGAAACAAGGAACATATTATACAAACGACTTGCTTTCATGAAATACAAAGTTTGGGCAGCACAGATACATTCATTCAAAAATTATGTCCTTCGAGCATTGGCTCTCTACAATGCGGGAACCTTCCAGGACGTCGTTGAAATATCGCTCTGGCGTACGATGCTCCTTGCCTGCGGGCGGTCCCTCAGTTGCAAGATTGGTGGCATTCATCTTCGCCCACTGCACTTTGACGCGAGTGAAGGCCATCTGGGCACCCTCGATACAAGCGGGCCGCTTTATAGCATCAAGTCATGGGCAGGCATCGACCAGCCGCTTTACAAGCCCAAAATAACCGTTGGGTATGGGTTCGGCTGGCCAAAGATGTATTATAACATCCTTCATGGCCAGTTTGGCCATCCTACGTAGTTCGATTAGCTGCTTCAGCTGATCACTGAGGAGCACTGGATGCTCTGGTGCAAGATATTGCGACCAGAATAGCTTCTCTGTTGAGCTTCCCTCTTTGGCTCGGAAGAAATCTGCAGCATCAGCAATACTTCAGGGAAGATCCGCAAACGCTCCTTGATAACTCCAAACGTGGGTCAGAAAGGTATACTTTTTTCTTACAAATTTGCTCTCCATAGTAAAATCCTTACCTGTCGCGATCTGTTTTGCCTCTTGTATCTCCCGACGGGCGCCTTGGGCTTCAACCCTGGACTCCCTTGCACTTTGGAGCACCATAAGCAATTCGGAGTCTTGATCCAACATCTTACGCTCCAAAGATTCACACTTGCTTACAACATCCTTAAGCTCTTGTTGGACTTCCTCCAACCTCGCTTCATGTCTTCGGCGGGAGGCTTGCTCCTCATCCACCTCCTTCCTCACCTCGGCCAGCGCTTCTTAAGGGCCTCGACCTCAGACGCGTCACCTGTGAGCATAATCCTCAAGTTCACATAGATAACAATTCGAAACTCATATCATTTCAAAGATATGTTTCGGTATCACATACCTTGCTTTTCATCCAACTTCCGCCTTAGTTCTCACACTTCGGGGGTATGCGAGGTCGCCGCTCGCATGGAAGCCTGGTCATTAAAAGAGACATGTGTTAGCACCTGTGAGGATTGATTCAATCCTTTGTTCGGCCTTTCTTCGCAAACGCCGAACAGAGTCTCGGGGGTACTATATGTATACAGGCATTCCTTTTGCAAATAAGCAAAAATATATTGTGTTACATACTTCAAAGCTTGCTAACAGGCTGGTATAGGCTCTATTTCAATCCGTTTTTAGCGGACCGAACCTTTTCAGCCACCGTACCCATAAGGGTATGATGTTACTCCACAATGGAAGCACTCTGAAGCGCTTCCACCAGAGTATCCGGCTCCTCCGGATTGATGGAGGATGTCGGTGGAGATGACGCGCCCTCTTCTCTCGAAGGAGGTTTGAGGGAGTTCCGGACTAGGGGGTGTCCGGATAGCCGAACTATCATCATCGGCCGGACTCCAAGACTATGAAGATACAAGATTGAAGACTTCGTCCCGTGTCCGGATGGGACTTTCCTTGGCGTGGAAGGCAAGCTTGGCGATACGGATATGTAGATCTCCTACCATTGTAACCGACTCTGTGTAACCCTAACCCTATGCAGTGTCTATATAAACCGGAGGATTTTAGTCCATAGGACGAACAACAATCATACCATAGGCTAGCTTCTAGGGTTTAGCCTCCTTGATCTCGTGGTAGATCCACTCTTGTAACACACATCATCAATATTAATCTAGCAGGACGTAGGATTTTACCTCCATCAAGAGGGCCCGAACCTGGGTAAAACATCGTGTCTCTTGTCTCCTGTTACCATCCGCCTAGACACACAGTTCGGGACCCCCTACCCGAGATCCGCCGGTTTTGACACCGACATTGGTGCTTTCATTGAGAGTTCCTCTGTGTCGTCACCGATAGGCCGGATGGCTCCTTCGATCATCAACAACGACGCGGTCCAGGGTGAGACTTTTCTCCCTGGACAGATCTTTGTGTTCGGCAGCTTTGCACTACGGGCCAATTCGCTTGGCCATCTGGAGCAGATCGAAAGCTACGCCCCTGGCCGTCAGGTCAGATTTGGAAGTTTAAACTATACGGCTGATATCCGCGGAGACTTGATCTTCGACGGATTCGAGCCGCAGCCAAGCGTGCCGCACTGTCTCGATGGGCATGATCTACCTCTGCAGCCGAACAGTGCCCTAGAGGCCGCACCAGTATCCGCTCTGACCTTTAATCCGGTGCCGGATTCCCCGACCGAGGACGAGTGGTTGGACACCGCCTCGGGGGCTACAATCTCTACGGTGATCGAGCTGAACTCCATCCCTGTCCTTTGCGAAGACTCCGACTCCAGGGTGTCGGACTCTTATCCGGACTCCGAACCCTCCGCGCCCTTGCCGATCGAATCCAATTGGGCGCCCGTTATGGAGTTCACGGCCGCAGACATCTTTCAGCACTCGCCTTTTGGCGACATCCTGAATTCACTAAAGTCTCTCTCTTTATCCGGAGAGCCCTGGCCGGACTATGGTCAGGAAGATTGGGATGCGGACGACGAAGAAATTCAACGCCTACCCACCACCCACTTGGTAGCCGCTGTCGACGATCTAACCGACATGCTAGACTACGACTCCGAAGACATCGACGGTATGGACGACGATGTCGAAGACGACCAAGACCCAGCGCCTACAGGGCACTGGAAGGCCACCTCGTCATACGACATATACATGGTGGACATCCCAAAAGATGGGAACGGCGATGGAACAACGGAGGATGACCCCTCCAAGAAGCAACCAAAGCGCCGGCGTCAGCGGCGCCGCTCTAAATCCCGCCACAGCAAGAATGAAGACTCCGGCACCGGAGACAACAATACACCGGACAATGCCGAAGACAATCCACTCCAGCAAGATCCAGCGCAGGAAGATGGAGACGCCAGCCCTCACGAGAGAGCGGTAGAAGAAGAGGTAGAGGATTATATGCCTCCCTCTGAAGACGAAGCAAGCCTCGACGACGACGAATTCGTCGTGCCCGAGAATCCCGTCGAACAAGAGCGTTTTAGACGCAGGCTTATGGCCACGGCGAACAGCCTCAAGAAAAAGCAGCAACAGCTTAGAGCTGATCAGGATCTGCTAGCCGACAGATGGACTGAAGTCCTCGCGGCTGAAGAGCATGAGCTCGAACGCCCCTCCAAAAGCTACCCTAAACGCAAGCTGCTCCCCCGATTAGAGGAGGAGGCTTACGAACCCGCATCACCAGGAGACAATACGGCTGACCGACCACCCCGTGGTCGCGACAGAGAGGCCTCTAGGCCCTTCACTAGAACCATACCCCGGCATCGCTCAAAAAGCACACGGCAGAAGGGGAACGCTCCGGACCTGCAAGACAATCAAGATCGATCTATGGATCGCGTGGGCACCCCACGGTACGTGACGACAACCATTGCGTCGGACACAGTAAGTCCGGCCGGGCCGAACAAAACAGACCAAGCTCTTTTGAGCTCCGTCGTGATATCGCCCAGTACAGAGGCGCCGCACACCCGCTATGCTTCATAGACAAAGTAATGGATCATCAAATCCCCTAAGGGTTTAAACCCGTCAATATTGAATCCTAGGACGGCACAACAGACCTCGCGGTTTGGATCGAAGACTATCTCCTTCACATCCACATGGCGCGGTGACGATCTTCACGCCATCAAATACCTCCCCCTCAAGCTTAAAGGACCAGCCCGGCATTGGCTCAACAGCTTGCCAGCAGAGTCAATTGGGAGCTGGGAGGACCTGGAAGCCGCATTCCCCGATAACTTCCAGGGCACTTATGTGCGACCACCAGACGCTAATGACCTAAGCCACATAATTCAGCAGCCAGACGAATCGGCCAGACAATTCTGGACACAGTTCTTAACCAAGAAAAACCAAATCATCGACTGTCCGGATGCGGAGGCCCTCGCGGCCTTCAAGCATAACATCCGCGACGAGTGGCTTGCCCGGCACCTAGGACAGGAAAAGCCGAAATCCATGGCAGCCCTCACATCACTCATGACCCGCTTCTGCGCGGGTGAGGACAGATGGCTAGCACGCAGCAACAACCTCAGCAAAAATTCTGGCAGTCCGGACTTCAAGGACCGAAATGGCAGGCCGCATCGCAACAAAAACAAACGCCGCATTAACGGCGACAATATTGAGGATATGGCAGTCAATGTCGAATTCAAAGGCTCTAAACCAGGTCAGCGGAAAAAGGCATTCAAACAAACTACTCCGGGTCCGTCCAATTTGGACCGAACACTCGACCGCTTGTGCCAGATACACGGCACCCTCGAAAAACCAGCTAACCACACCAACAGGGACTGTTGGGTATTCAAGCAGGCAGGCAAGTTAATTGTAGAAAACAATGACAAGGGGCTGCATAGAGATGACGAGGATGAGACCCAACCGCCGAACAATAGAGGATAGAAGGGTTTCCCCCCACAGGTGCTGACGGTGAACATGATATACGCAACGCACATACCCAAAAGGGAGCGGAAGCGTGCACTCAGGGATGTCTATGCGATGGAGCCAGTTGCCCTGAAGTTCAATCCATCGTCCTCCTGCCCGATCACTTTTGACCAAAGGGACCACCCCACCAGCATCCACCACGGCGGATTCGCCGCACTGGTCTTAGACCCAATCGTCGATGGATTTCACCTAACCAGAGTCCTGATGGACGGCGGCAGCAGCCTGAACCTGCTTTACCAGGATACAGTGCGCAAAATGGGCATAGACCCCTCAAGGATTAAACCTACCAAAACGACCTTTAAAGGCGTCATACCAGGTGTAGAAGCCAGTTGTACAGGCTCAATTACACTGGAAGTGGTCTTTGGATCCCCGGATAACTTCCGAAGCGAGGAGTTAATCTTCGACATAGTCTCGTTCCGCAGCGGCTATCATGCCTTGCTCGGACGTACCGCGTTTCCAAAGCTCAACGCGGTGCCGCACTACGCATACCTCAAGCTCAAGATGCCAAGCCCTCGAGGAGTCATTACGGTCAACGGAAACACTGAACGTTCTCTCCGCACGGAGGAACATACAGCGGCTCCCGCGGTAGAAGTGCAATGCAGCCTCTTAAGGCAATTCTTGAGTCCGGCCGTTAAGCGGCCGGACACAGCTAAGCGCGCCCGGAGTAACTTACAACAAGACCACCTGGCACGTTCAGAGCACGCGTAGCAGTGCGGCCCCAACCCCAGCCCCTGCGAAACGTCAAAGCAGGTCCTTCGCGTACACCATTACGCTCTGAAGATACCATGGGCATGGGGAGAGGGGCACGACCACGATAAACCCAGACTGCGGCTCGACCACACCAGGGGCTCTCACGTGTGTCGTTCCTTTTTCTTTTCTTTTTTTACCTTTTACTTTTTACCCACAGGACTCCGTTTGTCAGAAGCCCTGTCCGGCAGCAGACCTGCCGAACTCACGATGCAACAGCCAGGGAAGGATAAAGGCTACAACGAATATACAGGTGGTCTCCGTTACGAGCATTTTTCATACACCAATCTGCAGCCTACCCCTGGAAGGGGACATGTTTAAAAGTCTCCTACCTTGCTTATCGCACTATTTGTATCGTTCTGCATTCGTAGCAGCACTTACTGAATAAAACAATGCAGCACCTTTTTTGCTTATAATTGCATTTCTTTTTCATACATATGTACATTCACGACATGTTGCATCCGTACACTTTGGTACGGCTAATATACACCAGGGGCTTATGTTTCCCGCGATTGGTGTGATGAGTCCAAACACTTTCACAAGTGCGGCACCCCGAACTTATAGCACTATATGCATCAGCTCCGAATCATGTCTTGGGTCAATAGTTGGGTTTGCCCGGCTCCCGTGTTTTGGTACCTTACGTTCCGTTATATCGGCTAAGGTAGCACCGGGAGAACCACTGCGATTCCGCCCCAGTTCGGCTGGGTTAACGCCTCAGTGGAGAAAGCTAAAACTGACCGTCATGATGAGGTGAGAGACCGGTCGCTGTTCGAGAGGTTTTTTGCGAGTCCTTAAAGACTTACGCCGCTTAGAGCGAGGAGCCGGATACTGTCCGGCCAAGGCGTGGATAGCGCCCCAAATTCGGCCTTCCGAAGACTAGGGGCTTCGCCGAAATTTAAAATTATAGAATTCTATGGCTAAGTGAGAGTGTTCAAGCATTATAAGTCCGGTTGCCTTGTTCGATGTGTTGAGCGCCTCCCTAGATGGACCCAAAAATGGGAACAAGAGAGCTCAAGTTTATCCCGAACACCCCAGCACTCGTGGCATGGGGGCTGAAGCCGACGACTTGCCATCTCTCAGATTTGATAAACAGCCACACAGAAGGTAATATGTTAAATTAATAAGCGTTGCTTAGCGCTTATGAACTAAGTTTTCAGCGCACAGGATAACAAAATGCGAGTCTACTCAAATATTACATCTTTGAAGCACTCACCCGCAATAGTACGGGCGCCCTTCAGCACACTCTTATAATACATCTCGGGCATGCGATGCTCCTTGCCCTCTGGTGGCGGGTCCGTCACAAGCTTCTGGGCATCCATCTTGCCCCAGTGCACCTTTGCGCAGGCAAGGGCCCGACGGGCACCCTCAATACAAGCGGAATGCTTGATCACATCAACCCACGGGCACGCATCCATCAGCCGCCGCACCAGGCCGAAGTAGCTCCCAGGCATGGCCTCCTTAGGCCACAGCCGAACTATGAGGCCCTTCATGGCCTGTTCGGCCGCCTTGTGGAGCTCGACCAGCTGCTTCAGTTGGTCGCTAAGGGGCACCGGATGTCCGGCCTCAGCATACTCAGACCAGAAGACCTTCTCCGTCAAGCTCCCCTCCTCGGCCCGGTAGAATGCGGCAGCATCGGACACGCTGCGAGGAAGATCTGTGAACGCCCCTGGAGAGCTCCGAATTCGGGTAAGCAACAGGTAATTAACACTCACATGCTTACTCTGCATGAAAAATGCCTTACCCGTTGCTATTTTCTTCACCGCCTCAATCTCCTGGAGGGCCTTATAGGCTTCGGCCTTAGCGGCTTTGGCACTCTCAAGAGCCGTTGCAAGCTCGGACTCTCGAGTCTTCGAGTCACGCTCCAAGCTCTCATGTTTTTTCACGAGATCCTGGAGCTCTTGCTGTACCTCCGCCACCCGCACCTCCTGCTTCTCTCGCTCGGTGCGCTCCGCGGCCGCATTGCGTTCGGCCGCGGCCACCACCTCCTTCAGGGTTGCCACCTCGTTAGTGGCCCCTACAACACCCACATTATCCTTGTCATTTTTTCTTGCAACCAAATCCTTTTCTGTAAGGTACAATTTTTATAAGGTATTACTCACCTTCTTTTTCCTCGAGCTGCTTCTTGGCATGGCCGAGCTCGTTCTCGAACCGCTCGAGGTTTCCCTTCAAAGTATTGACCTCTGTAGTCAGTGCGGCGGAGGTCAGTAGCACAGCCTGCAATCCCATATTGACATATTTTTTATATGACACCTGCATTTATCTTTCTAAAAGATCCTCGGTCCGGCTTTTCTTTCCGAACACCGAACCAAGCATCAGGGGCTACTGTCTATGTGGTACCTGTCGGTGTCAAAACCGGCGGATCTCGGGTAGGGGGTCCCGAACTGTGCGTCTAGGCGGATCGTAACAGGAGACAAGGGACACGATGTTTTACCCAGGTTCGGGCCCTCTTGATGGAGGTAAAACCCTACGTCCTGCTTGATTGATATTGATATTGTGGATGTTTACAAGAGTGGATCTACCACGAGATCAAGGAGGCTAAACCCTAGAAGCTAGCCTACGGTATGATTGTAAGGGTTGATGTTGTTGGTTGTCCTACGGACTAGAGCCATCCGGTTTATATAGACACCGGAGAGGGCTAGGGTTACATAGAGTCGGTTACAATGGTAGGAGATCTACATATCCGTATCGCCAAGCTTGCCTTCCACGGCAAGGAAAGTCCCATCCGGACACGGGACGAAGTCTTCAATCTTGTATCTTCATAGTCTTGGAGTCCGGTCGACGATGATAGTCCGGCCGATGATAGTTCGGCCGATGGTGGTAGTCCGGCTATCCGGACACCCCCTAATCCAGGACTCCCTCAGTAGCCCCTGAACCAGGCTTCAATGACGATGAGTCCGGCGCGCATATTGTTCGGCATTGCAAGGCGGGTTCCTCCTCCGAATAATTCGTAGAAGATTGTGAACACCAGGATAGTGTCCGGCTCTGCAAAATAAATTCCACATTCCACCGTAGAGAGAATAATATATACACAAGTTCAATCTGTTGACGTTTTTTGCGGCATGACGTCACACCACTACCAAGCCATTACTTGAATCGTTTTTTATTTTACCACCTCAGCGCATTTAGCGAAGCGGTTTCCTTGGCATGTCTTGTCGAAGCAGAGATCGTGTTCCCCCTTAATCCGGGATTCTCATCAATACGGACGTGGGTAACCCAACCGCGCCATTGATGGTGATGCTTGGGAGATAAGCGAGTTTTACCAGGCAGGTGGGGACGCATAGTCTTTGTCCGCCTACATATAAGGGATAAGGATTCACCTTTTCACCTACGCCTTCTTCCTCCTTTGCTTATCCATCTCCGCGCACTCGAGCTCCAGCGCCCAAGCCTGCACATCTCGTCTCAACCTTCCCCAGCCATGTCTGGAGCGGGAGGCAAGTGGATGACCTCCTCCGTTATGGAGGAGCACATCGAAAGACTGCGCGGCACCGGCTATCTGTCCGGCGACATCGCGCACCGGCTGCCCGACAAGGGGCAGCTCATCCCCACCCCCAAGCCCCATGAGAGGGTTGTTTTTCTTCCCCACTTCCTCCGCGGACTGGGCTTTCCACTTCACCCCTTTGTCCGGGGGCTCATGTTCTACTACGTCCTGGATTTCCATGATCTGGCACCGAACTTCATCCTCAACATCTCGGCGTTTATCGTCGTGTGCGAGGCCTTCCTCTGCATCCAGCCCCACTTCGGCTTGTGGCTCAAGACCTTCAATGTCAAGCCGAAGGTAGTGAAGGGCACTCAAGCAGAGTGCGGAGGCGCCATGTTGGGCAAGATGCCCAACGTCCTTTGGTTCGAAGGGGCCTTCGTGGAATCCGTCAAGGGGTGGCAATCGGGGTGGTTCTATGTCACCGAGCCGCGCGACCCTACGTGGGCGGCGGCCCCCGAGTTCAGATCTGGTATCCCTACGCAGCTCACCTCCTGGAAAAAGAAGGGCTTGTTGTGGGGTAGTTCGGAGGAGGTGACGGGACTCCAAGCCTGTATCCAGAAGCTGGTGAAGAAGCTCAGGCTGGTTAACGTGGTCCAAGTCATGTTCGTCCGCCGGATTCTCCCATGCCAAGAGCGGGCATTCAATCTGTGGGAGTCCGATCCGGAACAACACCAAGCATTGAGCGGGCTCTTCGACATGACGTACGAAGGCGCCTGGAGGGTGCTGTTTAAGGGCGCCGAAGCCCCCGCATCCGCGACTGAAGATCGCGGATTTTGCTCACAGCACCAAGCTGACGAGGTAAGTGATTCTACCCCTTTACGGGACACTTGCTTTTCATAGTTTGACTCTATGCGGGTTTTAATTTCCCCTTTTCCTTTGACAGGACTGGATGAAGAAAGCGGAGCAGATCGTCTGCCAAAAAACCCAGTAGACGCCCGTCTAGCGAGGCTGCTGGTTCCGGCACCGCACGTGGTGCCGGAGAAGAAGGCCAAGAAGGAGGCCACGGGTACTCGAAAGAGTTCCCGTTTTCAGGTGTCCGACGACTCCGAGGAGGACTCCTCCCCCGAAAACGAGGAGGAGAAAGAGGACTCTCTCCCAGAGGAGGGAGAGAGGAAGAGGAAGGCTTCCCCAACAGGGGAGGCCGAAGGGTCCAAGAGGGGAAGGACTATTCCCCTGGACAGCTCCGCCAACATCAACGTTGGCGAGGAAGAATGGCCTTCAAGGGCCAGGCCTCCGGCGAGATCGTAAGCATCCAGATTCCTGAATGATTTATAATTTATTTTTATGTCACATAGCGTCCTTCTAATGCCGCATACTGCCTGCAGTCCGGCCGATGATGATCTCCCCGCTTCATCGAGCGGGCCGTTGGCTCCGTCGGATGTGGATTCCATCCCGACGGCCTCCACCCCTCGTGCCACTGAGGACGCCGAGGTGGGGTCCCAAGAAGGGACCCATCAGGGGGAGGCTCCGGAGGTGCCCCAAGGCGGCCTCCCGGACTATGCGCCGGACTCCACGTCGGAACCCGCAGTGGTTCCGGAGTCTGGCCGGCGGCCCCTTCGCAAGAAGGGCAAGACCATGACGCTGACGGCCTCCGTCCAACCGGAGGCGCCGGACAACTTGTTGGAGGTGCTCCAAGGCGCTTCCATCAAGGAAGAACACCGCACTATCATGAGTGCGGTGATTCAGAAGGTACAGCTCGCCAAGAGCAGGCTGACCGAAGCCTACAGTAGCCTTCTAACAGGCTTTGAGGTAAGAAGTTAAAATTATGCAATGTAATACCGCATAGACAGTAGCCCCTGATGCTCGGTTCGGTGTTCGGAAAGAAAAGCCGGACTGAGGATCTAAAAAGATATACGCAGGGTTGCTAAAAAGTTATGTCAATATGGGTTGCAGGTTGCGCTGCTGACCTCTGCCGCACTGACTGCGGAGGTCGGTGCTTTGAAGCCGGAGCTCGAGCGGTCCGAGCAAGAGCTCGGCCGTGCCAAGAAGCAGCTCGAGGACAAAGAAGGTGAGTAACACCACTTTGAATAGTTACCTTACAGAAAAGGATTTAGGTTGCAATAAAAGAACAACAAGGATAACATGGGTATTCCAGGGGCCATGAATGAGGTGGCAACCCTGAAGGAGGCCATGTCCACAGCCGAACGCAGTGCGGCCGCGGAACGGACAGAGTGAGAGAAGCAGGAGGCGCAGGTGGCGGCGGTTCGGCAAGAGCTCCAGGCTCTCATGGAAAAGCATGAGAGTTTGGAGCGTGACTCAAAGACTCAAGAGTCCGAGCTTGCCTCGGCTCTCGAAAGTGCCAAAGCCGCCAAGGCCGAGGCCCATAAGGCCCTTCAGGAGGTGGAAGATGTGAAGAAAATAGCGGCGGGTAAGGCATTTTTCATGCAAAGCAAGCATGTTAATGTAAACTACCTGACACTTACCCGAATTCGGAGCTCTCCAGGGGCGTTTGCAGATTTGCCTCGTAGTGTATCCGATGCCGCCGCATTCTATCGTGGTGAGGAGGGAAGCTCAACGGAGAAGGTCTTCTGGTCTCAGTATGCTTAGGCCGGCCATCCGGTGCCCCCTAGCGACCAGCTAAAGCAGCTGGTCGAACTCCACAAGGTAGCTGAGGAGGCCATGAAGGGCCTCATAGTCTGGCTGTGGCCTGGAGAGGCCATGCCTGGGAGCTACTTCGGCCTCGTGCGGCGGCTGGTGGATGCATGCCCCTGGGTGGAGGTCATCAAGCGCTCCGCCTGTATTGAAGGTGCTCGTCGGGCCCTTGCCCGCGCAAAGGTGCATTGGGGCAGGCTGGATGCGGAGAATCTAATCACTGACGCGCCACCAGCGGGCAAGGAATATCGTACGCCCGAGATGTACTATAGGACTGTCCTGAAGGGTGCCCGCAAGATTGCGGATGAGTGCCCCCGAGATGTAATTATTGAGTAAACTCGCTATGTATTATCCTGTGCGCTGAAAACTTTGTTCATATGCGCTAAGCAACGCTTGTTTAATTTAAAATATTACCTTTTGTGCGGCCGTTTATTAAATCTGAGAGATGGCAAGTCATCGGCTTCAACCCCCATGCCGCGAGTGCTGGGGTGTTCGGGATAAACTTGAGCACTCTTGTTCCCATTGTTGGGTCCATCTAGGGAGGCGCTCAACACAACGAACAAGGCAACCGGACTTATAGTGCTTGAACACTCTCACTTAGCCATAGAATTCTATAATTTTAAATTTCGGCGAAGCCCCTAGTATTCGGAAGACCGAATTCGGGGCGCTATCCACGCCTTCGTCGGATATTATCCGGAACTTCGCTCGAAGCGGCGTAGGTCTTTAAGGACCCGAAAAAACCTCTCGAACAGCGACCAGTCTCTCGCCTTATCATGACAGTCGGTTTTAGCTTTCTCCACTGAGGCGTTAACCCGGCTCAACTGGGGCGCAATTGCAGTGGTTCTCCCAGTGCTACCTTAGCCGATAGAATGGAACGTAAGGTGCCAAACATGGGAGCCGGGCAAACCCAACTATTGACCCAAGACATGATTCGGAGCCGATTCATATAATGCTATAAGTTCGGGGTGCCGCACTTGTGAAAGTGTTCGGACTTTATCACACCATAATACGGGGAACATAAGCCCCTGGTGTATTTGGCCGTACCAAAATATACGGATGCATCATGTCGTAAATGAACATATATATATAAAGTAATGCAATTATGGGCAAAAAGTGCTGCATTTTACTCAAGAAGGTCTGCTATGAGTGCGGAATGATACAAATAGTGCGGAAAGCAAGGGATTGGACGAATTAAAGGCGTCTCCCTCCAGGGGTAGGCCGCGGAATGGTGTATTTAACAAATTTAATGCTCGTAATGGAGACCACCTGAGTGTTCGTCGCAGCCTTTGTCCCTCCCTGGCTGTTGCATCATGAGTTCGGCAGGTTCGCCGCCGGACAGAGTCCTGTATATAAAAAAAGAGAAAAATAAAAGATAAAAAGAGCGACACACTTGGGAGCCCCTGGTGTGATCGAACCGCACTCTGGGTCTGTTGTGGTCGTGCCTCTTCCCCTATGCCCATGGTATTTCCAGGGCGTAATTATGTACGCGGAGAGTTTGTCTTGCAATTGTGCGAGGGCTGGGGTTGAGGCCGCACTGCTACGCATGCTCGGAACGTGCGAGGTGGTCTGTTGATGTTGCTCCGGGCGCGTTTGGCTGTGTCCGGTCGTTTAACGGCCGGACTCGAGAATTGCCTTAAGAGGCTGCTCTGTACTTCTGCTGCGAGAGCCGCTGTATGTTCCTCCGTTCAGAGGGAGCGTTCCGTGTTTCCATTGACCATGATGACTCCATGAGGGCCTGGCATCTTGAGCTTAAGGTATGCATAATGCGGCACCGCGTTGAATTTTGCGAACGCGGTTCATCCAAGTAGAGCGTGATAGCCACTGCGGAACGGGACTATATCGAAGATTAACTCCTCGCTTCGGAAATTATCCGGGGATCCGAAGACCACTTCCAGTGTGACTGAGCCCGTACAATTGGCCTCAACACCTGGTATGACGCCTTTGAAGGTCGTCTTTGTAGGTTTAATCCTTGAAGGGTCTATGCCCATCTTGCGCACTGTATCCTGATAAAGCAGGTTCAGGCTACTGCCGCCGTCCATCAGGACTCTCGTGAGGTGAAAACCATCAACGATTGGGTCTAAAACCAATGCGGCGAATCCGCCATGGCGGATACTGGTCGGATGGTCTCTTCGATTGAAGGTGATCGGGCAAGAGGACCATGGGTTGAATTTTGGGGCGACTGGCTCCATCGCGTATATGTCCCTTAGTGCATGCTTCCGCTCCCTCTTGGGTATATGCGTTGCGTATATCATATTTACCGTCCGAACTTGAGGGGGGAATCCCTTCTGTCCTCTGTTGTTCGGCGGCCGGGTCTCTTCCTCGTCATCGCTATGTAGCCCCTTGTCATTGTTTTCAGCAATTAATTTGCCTGCCTGCTTGAATACCCAACAATCTCTGTTGGTGTGGTTAGCTGGCCTTTTGGGGGTTCCATGTATTTGACAAGAGCGGTCGAGTATTCGGTCCAAATTGGACGGGCCCGGGGTAGTTCTTTTAAATGGCTTCTTCCGTTGACCGGGTTTGGAGCCTCGGAATCCGGCGTTGACTGCCGTATCCTCATTGCTGTCGCCGTTAATGCAGCGCTTGTTTTTGTTTCGACGCGACCTGCCATTGCGGTCCTTGGTATCCGGACTGCCAGCATTTTGCTGAGGTTGTTGCTGCGAGCTAGCCAGCTATCCTCTCCCACACAGAAGCGGGTCATGAGTGATGTGAGGGCTGCCATGGATTTCGGCTTCTCCTGTCCTAGCTGCCGGGCCAGCCACTCGTCGCGGATGTTATGTTTGAAGGCAGTGAGGGCCTCCGCATCCGGACAGTCGACAATTTGATTTTTCTTTGTTAAGAGCCGTGTCCAGAATTGCCTGGCCGATTCGTCTGGCTGCTGGATTATGTGGCTTAGGTCATCTGCGTCCGGTGGTCGCACATACGTGCCCTGGAAGCTGTCGAGGAATGCGGCTTCCAGGTCTTCCCAGCATCCAATTGACTCTGCGGGAAGGCTGTTAAGCCAATGCCGAGCTGGTCCTTTAAGCTTGAGCGGGAGATATTTGATGGCGTGAAGATCGTCGCCGCGGGCCATATGTATATGAAGGATATAATCCTCAATCCAAACCGCGGGGTCTGTTGTGCCATCATAGGATTCGATGTTAACGGGTTTAAACCCTTCAGGGATTTGATGATCCATTACTTCGTCAGTGAAGCATAGTGGGTGTGTGGCGCCTCTGTATTGAGCAATATCGCGACGTAGCTCAAGAGAGCGTTGTCTGCTGTGTTCGGCCCGGCCGGAGTGGTTGTATCCGGCGTGACGGTATTCGTCGTGGGTCTTGGGGCGCCCACGTGATCCATAGATAGATCTGGATTGTCTTGCCTTGCCTCCAATATGTCCCGCAAGTCCGGCGTGTTCCCCTGTGGCTTCGCGCTTTTTGAGCGGTGCTGGGGTACGGTTTTGGTGGAGGGCTTACATGCCTCTTTGTCGCGTCCACGAGGTGGTCGGTCTGCCGTATTGTGTGCTGGTGATGCCGGTTTGTATGCCTCCTCCTCTAGTCGGGGGAGCAACTTGCGTTTTGGGTAGCTTTTGGAGGGGCGTTCGAGTTCATACTCTTCGGCCGCGAGGACCTCGGTCCATCTGTCGGCCAACAGGTCTTGATCAGCTTGAAGCTGTTGCTGCTTTTTCTTTAGACTGTTTGTTGTGGCCATTAGCCTGCGTTTGAAACGCTCTTGTTCGAGGGGATCCTCAGGCACGACGAATTCGTTGTCGTCGTGGCTTGCCTCGTCTCCGGAGGGAGGTATGTAATTATCATCCTCGACCTCTTTGTCTGCCGCCCTCTCGTGAGGGCTTGCTTCTGCCTCCTCCTACGCTGAATCTTGCTGGAGGGGGTTATCTTCGGCACTTTCAGGGGTGTTATTATCTCCTGTGCCGGAATCTCCATTCTTGCTGTGGCGGGATTTAGAGTGGCACCGCTGACATTGGCGCTTGGGCTGTTTCTTTAAGGAATCTGCCTCCGCTGCTTCTTCGCCGTCCCCATCTTTTGGGGTGTCCACCATGTATATGTCATATGACGAGGTGGTCTTCCAGTGTCCCGTAGGCACTGGTTCTTGATAGTCTCCGGCATCGTCGTCCATACCGTCGATGTCTTCGGAGTCATAGTTGAGTACGTCGGTTAGATCGTCGATGGTGGCTACGAAGTGGGTGGTGGGTGGGCTCTGAATTTCTTCGTCGTCCGCGTCCCAACCATCCTGGCCATAGTCCGGCTAGGGCTCTCCGGATAGCGAGAGGTGCTTCAGCGAATTTAAGATGTCGCCGAAGGGTGAGTGCTAAAAGATGTCCGCAGCGGTAAATTCCATGATCAGCGCCCAATCGGATTCGACTGGCAGGGGCGCAGGAGGTTCGGAGTCCGGTAGGGAGTCCGGCACCTCGGAGTCATGAGCTTTGTGCGGGACAAGGTCAGTGTTTGGCTCCATCGCCGTAGAGGTTGCAGCTCCCGAGGCGGTGTCCAGCCATCCTTCCTCGATCTGCACGATCGGCTCCGGACTATGGGTCGGAGCGGATTCACGTGCGGCCTCCAAAGCGCTGTCCGGCGGTAGAGTTAGGTCGTGCCCATCGTGACAGTGCGGCACACTTGGCTGCGGCTCGGATCCATCGAGGATCAAGTCCCCGCGGATATCGGCCGTGAAGTTTAGACTTCCAAACCTGACCTGACGGCCAGGGGCGTAGCTTTCGATCTGCTCCAGATGGCCAAGCGAGTTGGCCCGCAGTGCGAAGCCGCCGAATACGAAGATCTGTCCGGGGAGGAAAGTCTCACCCAGGACTGCGTCATTGTTGATTGAAGAGGCCATCAAGCCTATCGGTGACGACACAGAGGAACTCTCAACGAAAGCACCAATGTCGGTGTCAAAACCGGCGGATCTCGGGTAGGGGGTCCCGAACTGTGCGTCTAGGCGGATGGTAACAGGAGACAAGGGACACGATGTTTTACCCAGGTTCGGACCCTCTTGATGGAGGTAAAACCCTACGTCCTGCTTGATTGATATTGATATTGTGGATGTTTACAAGAGTGGATCTACCACGAGATCAAGGAGGCTAAACCCTAGAAGCTAGCCTACGGTATGATTATAAGGGTTGATGTTGTTGGTTGTCCTACGGACTAGAGCCATCCGGTTTATATAGACACCGGAGAGGGCTAGGGTTACATAGAGTCAGTTACAATGGTAGGAGATCTACATATCCGTATCGCCAAGCTTGCCTTCCACGCCAAGGAAAGTCCCATCTAGACACGGGACGAAGTCTTCAATCTTGTATCTTCATAGTCTTGGAGTCCGGTCGATGATGATAGTCCGGCCGATGATAGTTCGGCCGATGGTGGTAGTCCGACTATCCGGACACCCCCTAATCTAGGACTCCCTCAGTACCATTTTACATATATTGAAATTTCTTACCTCAAAGCCTGTTAGAAGGCTACTGCAGGCTTCGGTCAGCCCGCTCTTGGCAAGCTGAACCTTCTGAATCACCGCACTCATAACAGCGCGGTGTTCCTCTTTGATGGAGGCGCTGTTGAGCGCCTCCAGCAAATTATCCGGCACCTCTGGTTGGACGGAGGCAGCCGGCGTCTCGGTCTTGCCCTTCTTACGAAGGGGTCGCCCGCCGGACTCCGGAGCCACTGTGGCCTCCGGGGCTAAGTTCGGTGCACAGTCCGGGAGCGTGTCCTGTGACACCTCCGGGGCCTCCTCCTCCTGGTGGGTCCTTTTCTGGGATCCCACCTCGGCGTCGTCCACGGCACAGGGGGTGGAGGCAGTCGGAAGGGAATCCATATCCGACGCACCCAAGGACCCGCTCGACGAAACGGGAAGATCATCCTTGGGAGGACTGCAGGGTTGTATGCGGCATTAGAAAGACATTATGTGGCGAAAACAAAAACCTTGAAGTTATTCGGGAGTCCGGATACTTACGATATCGCCAGGGGCTTGGCCCTTGGATGCCAGTCTTCGTCGTCGTCACTGGCGTTGGCGGAGCAGTCCGGAGGAGGAGCTTTTCCCTTCTTGGACCCTTCGGCCTCCCTTGTTGGGGAGGCCTTCCTTTTCTTCCCTCCCCCCGCTGGGGGAGAGGCTTTCTTCTTCTCCTCCTCACCTTGGTGGGAGGAGTCGGCCTCGGATTCATCATCCGATAGCACCAGAAAACGGGAACTCTTCCGAGTCCTCGTGGCCGTCTTCTTGGCCTTCTTCTCCGGCACCACGTGGGGTGCCGGAGCCAGCAGCCCCGTTAGGCGGGCGTCTGCTGGGTCCTCTGGCAATGGGGCCGGACAGGTAATCCGTTCGGCCTTCGCCAGCCAATCCTGTCAAAGGTAAAGGGAGTTTAGATCCCGCATAGAGCCAAACGGTGGAAAACAAGTGGTGAAATCACTTACCTTGTCAGTTGGACGCTGCGAGCAAAATCCGCGATCTTTGGTAGCGGATACGGGAGCTTCGGCGCCCTTGAACAGCACCTTCCAGACATCTTCGTAAGTAGTATCAAAGAGCCCGCTCAGGGTCTGGTGCTGCGCCGGATCAAACTCCCACATATTAAAGCCCCGTCGGTGGCACGGGAGAATCCGGCGGATAAGCATGACCTGGATTACGTTGACAAGCTTGAGCTTCTTGTCCACCAGCTTCTGGATACAGGCTTGGAGTCCGGTCAGCTCCTCCGAATCCCCCCAAATCCGGCCACTCTCTTTCCAGGAGGTGAGCCGTGTGGGGATGCCAAATCTGAACTCGGGGGCCGCTGCCCAATCAGGGTCACGCGGCTCGGTGATGTAGAACCACCCCGATTGCCACCCCTTGATGGTTTCCACGAAAGTGCCCTCCAGCCACGTAACGTGGGACATCCTGCCCACCATGGCGCCTCCGCACTCCGCTTGGCTGCCCTTCACAACCTTCGGCTTGACACTAAAGGTTTTGAGCCACAAGCCGAAGTGGGGTTGGATGCAGAGGAATGCCTCGCACACGACGATAAACGCCGAGATGTTGAGGATGAAATTCGGGGCCAGATCATGGAAATCTAGGCCGTAGTAGAACATGAGCCCCCGGACAAAGGGATGAAGCGGGAAGCCCAGTCCGCGGATGAAATGGGGAAGAAATTGAAGGAAATATGTCCTAGAGGCAATAATAAAGTTATTATTTATTTCCTTATAATCATGATAAATGTTTATTATTCATGCTAGAATTGTATTAACCGGAAACATAATACATGTGTGAATACATAGACAAACAAAGTGTCACTAGTATGCCTCTACTTGACTAGCTCGTTAATCAAAGATGGTTATGTTTCCTAACCATGAACAATGAGTTGTTATTTGATTGACGAGGTCAAATCATTAGTTGAATGATCTGATTGACATGACCCATTCCATTAGCTTAGCACCCGATCGTTTAGTATGTTGCTATTGCTTTCTTCATGACTTATACATGTTCCTATGACTATGAGATTATGCAACTCCCGTTTGCCAGAGGAACACTTTGGGTGCTACCAAACGTCACAACGTTACTGGGTGATTATAAAGGAGCATTACAGGTGTCTCCAAAGGTAGATGTTGGGTTGGCGTATTTCGAGATTAGGATTTGTCACCCCGATTGTCGGAGAGGTATCTCTAGGCCCTCTCGGTAATACACATCACATAAGCCTTGCAAGCATTACAACTAATATGTTAGTTGTGAGATGATGTATTACGGAACGAGTAAAGAGACTTGCCAGTAACGAGATTGAACTAGGTATTGGATACCGACGATCGAATCTCGGGCAAGTAACATACCGATGACAAAGGGAACAACGTATGTTGTTATGCGGTCTGACCGATAAAGATGTTCGTAGAATATGTAGGAGCCAATATGGGCATCCAGGTCCCGCTATTGGTTATTGACCGGAGACGTGTCTCGGTCATGTCTACATTGTTCTCGAACCCGTAGGGTCCGCACGCTTAAGGTTACGATGACAGTTATATTATGAGTTTATGCATTTTGATGTACCGAAGGTTGTTCGGAGTCCCGGATGTGATCACGGACATGACGAGGAGTCTCGAAATGGTCGAGACGTAAATATTGATATATTGGAAGCGTTGGACATCGGAAGTGTTCCGGGTGAAATCGGGATTTTACCGGGTTACCGGGAGGTTACCGGAACCCCCCGGGAGCCATATGGGCCTTCATGGGCCTTAGTGGAAAGGAGAAAGGGGCAGCCCAAGGGGGCTGCGCACCTCCCCCCTCCCCTAGTCCTATTAGGACTAGGAGAAGGTGGCCGGCCCCCCTCTCCCTCTTTCCCCCTTTGGGGAATCCTAGTTGGAATAGGATTGGGGGGGAGTCCTACTCCCGGAAGGAGTAGGACTCCTCCTGCGCCCTCCTCCCTTGGCCGGCACCCCCTCCCCCCTTGGCTCCTTTATATACTGAGGCAGAGGCACCCCAGAAAGACACAAGTTGATCCACGTGATCTATTCCTTAGCCGTGTGCGGTGCCCCCTGCCACCATATTCCTCGATAACACTATAGCGGAGTTTAGGTGAAGCCCTGCTGCTGTAGTTCATCAAGATCGTCACCACGCCGTCGTGCTGACGGAACTCTTCCCCGACACTTTGCTGGATCGGAGTCCGGGGATCGTCATCGAGCTGAACGTGTGCTCGAACTCGGAGGTGCCGTAGTTTCGGTGCTTGATCGGTTGGATCGTGAAGATGTACGACTACTTCCTCTACGTCGTGTCATCGCTTCCGCAGTCGGTCTGCGTTGGGTACGTAGACAACACTCTCCCCCTCGTTGCTATGCATCACATGATCTTGCGTGTGCATAGGAAAATTTTTGAAATTACTACGAAACCCAACAGTGGCATCCGAGCCTAGGTTATTTATGTTGATGTTATATGCACGAGTAGAACACAAGTGAGTTGTGGACGATACAAGTCATACTGCCTACCAGCATGTCATACTTTGGTTCGGCGGTATTGTTGGACGAGACGACCCGGACCAACATTACGCGTACGCTTACGCGAGACCAGTTCTCCCGACGTGCTTTGCACACAGGTGGCTTGCGGGCGACTGTCTCTCCAACTTTAATTGAACCAAGTGTGGCTACGCCCGGTCCTTGCGAAGGTTAAAACGGAGTCTATTTGACAAACTATCGGTGTGGTTTTGATGCGTAGGTGAGATTGGTTCTTGCTTAAGCCCGTAGCAGCCACGTAAAACTTGCAACAACAAAGTAGAGGACGTCTAACTTGTTTTTGCAGGGCATGTTGTGATGTGATATGGTCAAGGCATGATGCTAAATTTTATTTTATGAGATGGTCATGTTTTGTAACCGAGTTATCGGCAACTGGCAGGAGCCATATGGTTGTCGCTTTATTGTATGCAATGCAATCGCGATGTAATGCTTTACTTTATTACTAAATGGTAGTGATAGTCGTGGAAGCATAAGATTGGCGAGATGACAACGATGCTACGATGGAGATCAAGGTGTCGCGCCGGTGACGATGGTGATCATGACGGTGCTTCGGAGATGGAGATCACAAGCACAAGATGATGATGGCCATATCATATCACTTATATTGATTGCATGTGATGTTTATCTTTTTATGCATCTTATCTTGCTTTGATTGACGGTAGCATTATAAGATGATCTCTCACTAAATTATCAAGAAGTGTTCTCCCTGAGTATGCACCGTTGCCAAAGTTCGTCGTGCCCAGACACCACGTGATGATCGGGTGTGATAAGCTCTACGTCCATCTACAACGGGTGCAAGCCAGTTTTGCACACGCAGAATACTCAGGTTAAACTTGACGAGCCTAGCATATGCAGATATGGCCTCGGAACACGGAGACCGAAAGGTCGAGCGTGAATCATATAGTAGATATGATCAACATAAACGATGTTCACCATTGAAAACTACTCCATCTCACGTGATGATCGGTCATGGTTTAGTTGATTTGGATCACGTAATCACTTAGAGGATTAGAGGGATGTCTATCTAAGTGGGAGTTCTTAAGTAATATGATTAATTGAACTTAAATTTATCATGAACTTAGTACCTGATAGTATCTTGCTTGTTTATGTTGATTGTAGATAGATGGCTCGTGCTGTTGTTCCGTTGAATTTTAATGCGTTCCTTGAGAAAGCAAAGTTGAAAGATGATGGTAGCAATTACACGGACTGGGTCCGTAAATTGAGGATTATCCTCATTGCTGCACAGAAGAATTACGTCCTGGAAGCACCGCTGGGTGCCAGGCCTGCTGCTGGAGCAATACCAGATGTTATGAACGTCTGGCAGAGCAAAGCTGATGACTACTCGATAGTTCAGTGTGCCATGCTTTACGGCTTAGAATCGGGACTTCAACGACATTTTGAACGTCATGGAGCATATGAGATGTTCCAGGAGTTGAAGTTAATATTTCAAGCAAATGCCCGAATTGAGAGATATGAAGTCTCCAATAAGTTCTATAGCTGCAAGATGGAGGAGAACAGTTCTGTTAGTGAGCATATACTCAAAATGTCTGGGTATAATAATCACTTGATTCAATTGGGAGTTAATCTTCCGGATGATTGCGTCATTGACAGAATTCTCCAATCACTGCCACCAAGCTACAAGAGCTTCGTGATGAACTATAATATGCAAGGGATGAACAAGACTATTCCCAAGCTCTTCGCAATGCTGAAAGCTGAGGAGGTAGAAATCAAAAAGGAGCATCAAGTGTTGATGGTTAACAAAACCACTAGTTTCAAGAAAAAGGGCAAAGGGAAGAAGAAGGGGAACTTCAAGAAGAACGGCAAGCAAGTTGCTGCTCGGGAGAAGAAACCCAAGTCTGGACCTAAGCCTGAAACTGAGTGCTTCTACTGCAAGCAGACTGGTCACTGGAAGCGGAACTGCCCCAAGTATTTGGCGGATAAGAAGGATGGCAAGGTGAACAAAGGTATATGTGATATACATGTTATTGATGTGTACCTTACTAGAGCTCGCAGTAGCACCTGGGTATTTGATACTGGTTTTGTTGCTAATATTTGCAACTCAAAACAGGGACTACGGAATAAGCGGGCACTGGCAAAGGACGAGGTGACGATGCGCGTGGGAAACGGTTCCAAAGTCGATGTGATCGCGGTCGGCACGCTACCTCTACATCTACCTTCGGGATTAATATTAGACCTAAATAATTGTTATTTGGTGCCAGCGTTGAGCATGAACATTATATCTGGATCTTGTTTAATGCGAGACGGTTATTCATTTAAATCAGAGAATAATGGTTGTTCTATTTATATGAGTAATATCTTTTATGGTCATTCACCCTTGAAGAGTGGTCTATTCTTATTAAATCTCGATAGTAGTAATACACATATTCATAATGTTGAAACCAAAAGATGCAGAGTTGATAATGAAAGTGCAACTTATTTGTGGCACTGTCATTTAGGTCATATCGGTGTAAAGCGCATGAAGAAACTCCATACTGATGGACTTTTGGAACCACTTGATTATGAATCACTTGGTACTTGCGAACCGTGCCTCATGGGCAAGATGACTAAAACACCGTTCTCCGGTACTATGAAGAGAGCAACAGATTTATTGGAAATCATACATACCGATGTATGTGGTCCGATGAATATTGAGGCTCGTGGCGGATATTGTTATTTTCTCACCTTCACAGATGATTTAAGCAGATATGGATATATCTACTTAATGAAACATAAATCTGAAACATTTGAAAAGTTCAAAGAATTTCAGAGTGAAGTTGAAAATCATCTTAACAAGAAAATAAAGTTTCTACGATCTGATCGTGGTGGAGAATATTTGAGTTACGAGTTTGGTGTACATTTGAAAAACTGTGGAATAGTTTCGCAACTCACGCCACCCGGAACACCACAGCGTAATGGTGTGTCCGAACGTTGTAATCGTACTTTACTAGATATGGTGCGATCTATGATGTCTCTTACTGATTTACCGCTATCGTTTTGGGGTTATGCTCTAGAGACGGCTGCATTCACGTTAAATAGGGCACCATCAAAATCCGTTGAGACGACGCCTTATGAACTGTGGTTTGGCAAGAAACCAAAGTTGTCGTTTCTTAAAGTTTGGGGCTGCGATGCTTATGTGAAAAAGCTTCAACCTGATAAGCTCGAACCCAAATCGGAGAAATGTGTCTTCATAGGATACCCAAAGGAAACTGTTGGGTACACCTTCTATCACAGATCCGAAGGCAAGACATTCGTTGCTAAGAATGGATCCTTTCTAGAGAAGGAGTTTCTCTCGAAAGAAGTGAGTGGGAGGAAAGTAGAACTTGACGAGGTAATTGTACCTGCTCCCTTACTGGAAAGTAGTTCATCACAGAAAACTGTTTCAGTGACACCTACACCAGTTAGTGAGGAAGCCAATGATAATGATCATGAAACTTCAGATCAAGATACTACTGAACCTCGTAGATCAACCAGAGTAAGATCCGCGCCAGAGTGGTACGGTAATCCTGTTCTGGAAGTCATGCTACTAGATCATGATGAACCTACGAACTATGAAGAAGCGATGGTGAGCCCAGATTCCGCAAAGTGGCTTGAAGCCATGAAATCTGAGATGGGATCCATGTATGAGAACAAAGTATGGACTTTGGTTGACTTGCCCGATGATCGACAAGCAATTGAGAATAAATGGATCTTTAAGAAGAAGACTGACGCTGATGGTAATGTTACTGTCTACAAAGCTCGACTTGTCGCAAAAGGTTTTCGGCAAGTTCAAGGGATTGACTACGATGATACCTTCTCACCCGTAGTGATGCTTAAGTCCGTCCGAATCATGTTAGCGATTGCCGCATTTTATGATTATGAAATTTGGCAGATGGATGTCAAAACTGCATTCCTGAATGGATTTCTGGAAGAAGAGTTGTATATGATGCAACCGGAAGGTTTTGTCGATCCGAAGGGAGCTAACAAAGTGTGCAAGCTCCAGCGATCCATTTATGGACTGGTGCAAGCCTCTCGGAGTTGGAATAAACGTTTTGATAGTGTTATCAAAGCATTTGGTTTTATACAGACTTTCGGAGAAGCCTGTATTTACAAGAAAGTGAGTGGGAGCTCTGTAGCATTTCTGATATTATATGTGGATGACATATTGCTGATTGGAAATGATATAGAATTTCTGGATAGCATAAAGGGATACTTGAATAAAAGTTTTTCAATGAAAGACCTCGGTGAAGCTGCTTACATATTAGGCATTAAGATCTATAGAGATAGATCAAGACGCTTAATTGGACTTTCACAAAGCACATACCTTGACAAAATTTTGAAGAAGTTCAAAATGGATCAAGCAAAGAAAGGGTTCTTGCCTGTGTTACAAGGTGTGAAGTTGAGTAAGACTCAATGCCCGACCACTGCAGAAGGTAGAGAGAATATGAAAGATGTTCCCTATGCATCAGCCATAGGATCTATCATGTATGCAATGCTGTGTACCAGACCTGATGTGTGCCTTGCTATAAGTTTAGCAGGGAGGTACCAAAGTAATCCAGGAGTGGATCACTGGACTACGGTCAAGAACATCCTGAAATACCTAAAAAGGAATAAGGATATGTTTCTCGTATATGGAGGTGACAAAGAGCTCACCGTAAAAGGTTATGTTGATGCAAGCTTTGACACTGATCCGGACGATTCTAAATCGCAAACCGGATACGTGTTTACATTAAACGGTAGAGCTGTCAGTTGGTGCAGTTCTAAACAAAGCGTTGTAGCGGGATCTACATGTGAAGCGGAGTACATAGGTGCTTCGGAAGCAGCGAACGAAGGAGTCTGGATGAAGGAGTTCATATCCGATCTAGGTGTCATACCTAGTGCATCAGGTCCAATGAAAATCTTTTGTGACAATACTGGTGCAATTGCCTTGGCAAAGGAATCCAGATTTCACAAAAGGACCAAACACATCAAGAGACGCTTCAATTCCATCCGGGATCTAGTCCAGGTGGGAGACATAGAGATTTGCAAGATACATACGGATCTGAATGTTGCAGACCCGTTGACTAAGCCTCTTCCACGAGCAAAACATGATCAGCACCAAGGCTCCATGGGTGTTAGAATCATTACAGTGTAATCTAGATTATTGACTCTAGTGCAAGTGGGAGACTGAAGGAAATATGCCCTAGAGGCAATAATAAAGTTATTATTTATTTCCTTATAATCATGATAAATGTTTATTATTCATGCTAGAATTGTATTAACCGGAAACATAATACATGTGTGAATACATAGACAAACAAAGTGTCACTAGTATGCCTCTACTTGACTAGCTCGTTAATCAAAGATGGTTATGTTTCCTAACCATGAACAATGAGTTGTTATTTGATTAACGAGGTCAAATCATTAGTTGAATGATCTGATTGACATGACCCATTCCATTAGCTTAGCACCCGATCGTTTAGTATGTTGCTATTGCTTTCTTCATGACTTATACATGTTCCTATGACTATGAGATTATGCAACTCCCGTTTGCCAGAGGAACACTTTGGGTGCTACCAAACGTCACAACGTTACTGGGTGATTATAAAGGAGCATTACAGGTGTCTCCAAAGGTAGATGTTGGGTTGGCGTATTTCGAGATTAGGATTTGTCACCCCGATTGTCGGAGAGGTATCTCTGGGCCCTCTCGGTAATACACATCACATAAGCCTTGCAAGCATTACAACTAATATGTTAGTTGTGAGATGATGTATTACGGAACGAGTAAAGAGACTTGCCAGTAACGAGATTGAACTAGGTATTGGATACCGACGATCGAATCTCGGGCAAGTAACATACCGATGACAAAGGGAACAACGTATGTTGTTATGCGGTCTGACCAATAAAGATCTTCGTAGAATATGTAGGAGCCAATATGGGCATCCAGGTCCCGCTATTGGTTATTGACCGGAGACGTGTCTCGGTCATGTCTACATTGTTCTCGAACCCGTAGGGTCCGCACGCTTAAGGTTACGATGATAGTTATATTATGAGTTTATGCATTTTGATGTACCAAAGGTTGTTCAGAGTCCCGGATGTGATCACGGACATGACGAGGAGTCTCGAAATGGTCGAGACGTAAAGATTGATATATTGGAAGCCTATGTTTGGACATCAGAAGTGTTCCGGGTGAAATCGGGATTTTACCGGGTTACCGGGAGGTTACCGGAACCCCCCGGGAGCCATATGGGCCTTCATGGGCCTTAGTGGAAAGGAGAAAGGGGCAGCCCAAGGGGGCTGCGCACCTCCCCCCTCCCCTAGTCCTATTAGGGCTAGGAGAAGGTGGCCGGCCCCCCTCTCCCTCTTTCCCCCTTTGGGGAATCCTAGTTGGAATAGGATTGGGGGGGAGTCCTACTCCCGGAAGGAGTAGGACTCCTCCTGCGCCCTCCTCCCTTGGCCGGCGCCCCCTCCCCCCTTGGCTGCTTTATATACTGAGGCAGAGGCACCCCAGAAAGACACAAGTTGATCCACGTGATCTATTCCTTAGCCGTGTGCGGTGCCCCCTGCCACCATATTCCTCGATAATACTGTAGCGGAGTTTAGGCGAAGCCCTGCTGCTGTAGTTCATCAAGATCGTCACCACACCGTCGTGCTGACGGAACTCTTCCCCGACACTTTGCTGGATCGGAGTCCGGGGATCGTCATCGAGCTGAACATGTGCTCGAACTCGGAGGTGTCGTAGTTTCGGTGCTTGATCGGTTGGATCGTGAAGACGTACAACTACTTCCTCTATGTCGTGTCATCGCTTCCGCAGTCGGTCTGCGTTGGGTACGTAGACAACACTCTCCCCCTCGTTGCTATGCATCACATGATCTTGCGTGTGCGTAGGAAAATTTTTGAAATTACTATGAAACCCAACAGAAATACTACCCTCTCATGGGGCCTGGGGTTGGGAATGAGCTCCCCCTCGTCGGGGAGCCGATGTGCGATGTTGCTGGACAAATATCCGGCGTCGCGCAGCTTCTGGATCTGCCCCTCCATGACGGAGGAGGCCATCCACTTGCCTCCCGCTCCGGACATAGTTGGAGAAGGTTGAGGTGAGGAGTGCGGACTTGGGCGCTGGAGCTCGAGTTCGCGGAGATGGATAAGCCAAGGAGGAAGAAGGCGCAGGTAAAAGGGTTGAATCCTTATCCCCTTATATGGGCGGGCAAAAACATATGTCCCTACCGGCCTGGTAAAACTCGCTTATCTCCCAAGCGTCACAATCAATGGCGCGGTTGGGTTACCCATGTCCGTATTGATGGGAATCCCGGAATAAGGGGAACACGATCTCTGCTTCGACAAGACATGCCAAGGAAACCGCTTCGCTAAACGCGCTGAGGTGGAACAATAAAAACAATTTGAAGAAAGGCTTGGTAGTGGTGCGACGTCACGCCACAAAATACGTCAGCAGATTGATCTTGTGTAATATTATTCTCTCTACGGTGGTATGTGGAATTTATTTTTGCAGAGCTGGACACTATCCTGGTGTTCACAATCTTCTATGAATTTTTCGGAGGAAGAACCCACCTTGCAATGCCGAAGAAAACATGCGCGACGGACTTGTCGTCATTGAAGCCTGGTTCAGGGGCTACTGAGGGAGTTCCGGACTAGGGGGTGTCCGGATAGCCGAACTATCATCATCGGCCGGACTCCAAGACTATGAAGATACAAGATTGAAGACTTTGTCCCGTGTCCGGATGGGACTTTCCTTGGCGTGGAAGGCAAGCTTGGCGATACGGATATGTAGATCTCCTACCATTGTAACCGACTCTGTGTAACCCTAACCCTATCCGGTGTCTATATAAACCGAAGGGTTTTAGTCCGTAGGACGAACAACAATCATACCATAGGCTAGCTTCTAGGGTTTAGCCTCCTTGATCTCGTGGCAGATCCACTCTTGTAACACACATCATCAATATTAATCTAGCAGGACGTAGGGTTTTACCTCCATCAAGAGGGCCCGAACCTGGGTAAAACATCGTGTCCCTTGTCTCCTGTTACCATCCGCCTAGACGCACAGGTCGGGACCCCCTACCCGAGATCCGCCGGTTTTGACACTGACAAGGTTGTTCTGTTGGAAATATGCCCTAGAGGCAATAATAAAAGTGTTATTATATTTCTTTGTTCATGATAATAGTCTTTTATTCATGCTATAACTGTATTATCCGGAAATCGTAATACACGTGTGAATACATAGACCACAATATGTCCCTAGTGAGCCTCTAGTTGACTAGCTCGTTGTGATCAACAGATAGTCATGGTTTCCTGGCTATGGACATTGGATGTCGTTGATAACGGGATCACATCATTAGGAGAATGATGTGATGGACAAGACCCAATCCTAAGCCTAGCACAAAGATCGTGTAGTTCGTATGCTAAAGCTTTTCTAATGTCAAGTATCTTTTCCTTAGACCATGAGATTGTGCAACTCCCGGATACCGTAGGAATGCTTTGGGTGTACCAAACGTCACAACGTAACTGGGTGGCTATAAAGGTGCATTACAGGTATCTCCGAAAGTATCTGTTGGGTTGGCACGAATTGAGACTGGGATTTGTCACTCCGTGTAAACGAAGAGGTATCTCTGGGCCCACTCAGTAGGACATCATCATAATGTGCACAATGTGACCAAGGGGTTGATCACGGGATGATGTGTTACGGAACGAGTAAAGAGACTTGCCGGTAACGAGATTGAACAAGGTATCGGTATACCGACGATCGAATCTCGGGCAAGTACAATACCGCTAGACAAAGGGAATTGTATACGGGATTCATTGAGTCCTTGACATCGTGGTTCATCCGATGAGATCATTGTGGAACATGTGGGAGCCAACATGGGTATCCAGATCCCGCTGTTGGTTATTGACCGGAGAACGTCTCGGTCATGACTACATGTCTCCCGAACCCGTAGGGTCTACACACTTAAGGTTCGATGACGCTAGGGTTATAAAGGAAGTTTGTATGTGGTTACCGAATGTTATTCGGAGTCCCGGATGAGATCCTGGATGTCACGAGGAGTTCCGGAATGGTCCGGAGGTAAAGATTTATATATGGGAAGTCCTGTTTTGGTCGCCGGAAAAGTTTCGCACTTTATCGGTATTGTACCGGGAGTGCCGAAAGGGGTCCGGGGGTCCACCGGGGGGGTCCACCTGCCCCGGGGGGGCACATGGGCTGTAGGGGGTGCGCCTTGGCCTATATGGGCCAAGGGCACCAGCCCCAAGAGGCCCATGCGCCAAGGAAACTTGGGGAGGGAAGAGTCCTCAA
>NC_041381.1:1287242-1294097 GCF_002162155.2 Triticum dicoccoides
TGCGCCTCCCCCCTCTCCCTTGCCCCTATATATAGTGGAGGGGAGGGAGGGCATCCATACCTGAAGCCCTGGCGCCTCCCTCCCTCCCGTGACACCTCCTCCTCTCCCGCAGGTGCTTGGCGAAGCCCTGCAGGATTGCCACGCTCCTCCACCACCACCACGCCGTTGTGCTGCTGCTGGATGGAGTCTTCCTCAACCTCTCCCTCTCTCCTTGCTGGATCAAGGCGTGGGAGACGTCACCAGGCTGTACGTGTGTTGAACGCGGAGGTGCCGTCCGTTCGGCACTAGGATCTCCGGTGATTTGGATCACGACGAGTACGACTCCTTCAACCCCGTTCTCTTGAACGCTTCCGCTTAGCGATCTACAAGGGTATGTAGATGCACTCTCCTTCCCCTCGTTGCTGGTTTCTCCATAGATAGATCTTGGTGACATGTAGGAAAATTTTGAATTTCTGCTACGTTCCCCAACAGTGGCATCATGAGCTAGGTCTATTGCGTAGATTCTTTGCACGAGTAGAACACAAAGTAGTTGTGGGCGTTGATCTTGTTCAATATGCTTACCGTTACTAGTCCAATCTTGTTTCGACGGTATTGTGGGATGAAGCGGCCCGGACCGACCTTACACGTACTCTTACGTGAGACAGGTTCCACCGACTGACATGCACTTGGTGCATAAGGTGGCTAGCGGGTGCCAGTCTCTCCCACTTTAGTCGGAACGGATTCGATGAAAAGGGTCCTTATGAAGGGTAAATAGCAATTGGCATATCACGTTGTGGTTTTGCGTAAGTAAGAAACGTTCTTGCTAGAAACCCATAGCAGCCACGTAAAACATGCAAACAACAATTAGAGGACGTCTAACTTGTTTTTGTAGGGTATGCTATGTGATGTGATATGGCCAAGAAGAATGTGATGAATGATATGTGATGTATGAGATTGATCATGTTCTTGTAATAGGATTCACGACTTGCATGTCGATGAGTATGACAACCGGCAGGAGCCATAGGAGTTGTCTTTATTTATTATATGACATGCGTGTCATTGAACAACGCCATGTAATTACTTTACTTTATTGCTAACCGGTAGCCATAGTAGTAGAAGTAATAGTTGGTGAGATAACTTCATGAAGACACGATGATGGAGATCATGATGATGGAGATCATGATGTCATGCCGGTGACGATGATGATCATGGAGCCCCGAAGATGGAGATCAATGGAGCTATATGATATTGGCCATATCATGTCACTACTATATAATTGCATGTGATGTTTATTATGTTTATGCATCTTGTTTACTTAGAACGACGGTAGTAAATAAGATGATCCCTTACAACAATTTCAAGAAGTGTTCTCCCCTAACTGTGCACCGTTGCTAAAGTTCGTCGCTTCTAAGCACCACGTGATGATCGGGTGTGATGGATTCTTACGTTCACATACAACGGGTGTAAGATAGATTTACACACGCGAAACACTTAGGGTTAACTTGACGAGCCTAGCATGTACAGACATGGCCTCGGAACACAGAGACCGAAAGGTCGAGCATGAGTCGTATAGTAGATACGATCAACATGAAGATGTTCACCGATGATGACTAGTCCGTCTCACATGATGATCGGACACGGCCTAGTTGACTCGGATCATGTAATCACTTAGATGACCAGAGGGATGTCTATCTGAGTGGGAGTTCATAAGATGAACTTAATTATCTTGAACATAGTCAAAAGACCTTTTGCAAATTATGTCGTAAGCTCGCGCTTTAGTTCCACTGTTTAGATATGTTCCTAGAGAAAATATAGTTGAAAGTTGATAGTAGCGATTATGCAGACAGTAGAAAGCTTATGTCCTTAATGCACCGCTCAGTGTGCTGAACCCCAAACGTCGTCTGTGGATGTTGCGAACATCGGACATACACGTTTTGATAACTACATGATAGTTCAGTTAAATGACTTTAAATAGGGCACCAAAGACGTTTTTCGAAACATCGCGGAACATATGAGATGTTTCGAGGGCTGAAATCAGGCTCGTGCCCACGTCAAGAGGTATAAGACCTCCGACGATTTTCTTAGCCTGCAAACTAAGTGAGAAAGCTCAATCGATGAGCTTGTGCTCAGATTGTCTGAGTGCAACAATCACTTGAATTGAGTGGGAGTTGATCTTCCAGATGAGATAGTGATGTTTCTCCAAAGTCATTGCCACCAAGCTGCTAGAGCTTCGTGATGAACTATAACATATCAGGGATACATATGATGATCCTTGAGGTATTCGCGATGTTTGACACCGCGAAAGTAGAAATCAAGAAGGAGCGTCAATTGTTGATGGTTGATGAAACCACTAGTTTCAAGAAGGGCAAGGGCAAGAAGGGATACTTCATGAAACGGCAAATCAGCTGCTGCTCTAGTGAAGAAACCCAAGGTTGAACCCAAACCCGAGACTAAGTGCTTCTGTAATAAGGGGAACAGCCACTGGAGCAGAATTACCCTAGATACTTGGTAGATAAGATGGCTGGCAAGGTCGATAGAAGTATATTGGATATACATTATGTTAATGTGTACTTTACTAGCACTCCTAGTAGCACCAGGGTATTAGATACCGGTTCGGTTGCTAAGTGTTAGTAACTCGAAATAAAAGAGCTACGGAATAAACGGAGACTAGCTAAAGGTGAGCTGACGATATGTGTTGGAAGTGTTTCCAAGTTTGATGTGATCAAACATCGCACGCTCCCTCTACCAACGAGATTGGTGTGAAACCTAAATAATTGTCATTTGGTGTTTGCGTTGAGCATAGACATGATTGGATTATGTCTATCGCAATACGGTTATTCATTTAAGGAGAATAACGGTTACTCTATTTATTTGAATAATACCTTCAATGGTCTTGCACCTAAAGGAGTGGTTTATTGAATCTCGATCGTAGTGATACACATTTTCATGCCAAAAGATATAAGATAGTAATGATAGTACCACCTACTTGTGGCACTGCCATGTAAGTCATATTGGTATAAAACGCATGAAGAAGCTCCTTGTTGATGGATCTTTGGACTCACTCATTTTTGAAAAGTTTGAGACATGCGAACCATGTCTATTGGTGTATATGCATGAAGAAACTCCATGCAGATGGATCGTTTGGACTCACTTGATTTTGAATCACTTGAGATATGCAAATCATACCACATGGGCAAGATGACTAAAAAGCCTCGGTTTCAGTAAGATGGAACAAGATAGCAACTTGTTGGAAGTAACACATTTTGATGTGTGCAGTCCAATGAGTGCTGAGGCATGCAGTGAATATCGTTATGTTCTTACTTCATAGATGATTCGAGTAGATGTTGAGAATATTTACTTGATGAAACACAAGTCTGAATTATTGAATGGTTCAAGTAATTTCAGAGTGAAGTAGAAGATCATTGTGACAAGAGGATATAATGTCTATGATATGATCATAGAGATGAATATCTGAGTTACGAGCTTTGGCACACAATTAAGACATTGTGGAAATTGTTTCACAATTAATACCGCCTGGAACACCATAGTGTGATGGTGTGTCCGAACATCATAGTTGCACCCTATTGGATATGGTGCGTACCATGATGTCTCTTATCGAATTATCACTATCGTTCATGGGTTAGGCATTAGAGACAACCGCATTCACTTTAATAGGGCACCACGTAATTCTGTTGAGATGACACCGTATGAACTATGGTTTAGAGAAACCTAAGCTGTCATTTCTTAAAGGTTTGGGGCTGCGACGCTTATCTGAAAAAGTTTCAGGTTGATAAGCTCGAACCCAAAGCGGATAAAATGCATCTTCATGGGACACCCAAAACAGTTGGGTATACCTCCTAATTCAGATCCGAAAGCAATAGGTATTGTTTCTTGAATCGGGTCCTTTCTCGAGGAAAGGTTTCTCTCGAAAGAATTGAGTGGGAGGATGGTGGAGACTTGATGAGGTTATTGAACCGTCACTTCAACTAGTGTGTATCAGGGCACGGGAAGTTGTTCCTGTGGCACCTACACCAATTGAAGTGGAAGCTTATGATAGTGATCATGAAGTTTCGGATCAAGTCACTACCGTATCTCGTAGGGTGACAAGGATACGTACTACTTCAGAGTAGTACAGTAATCCTGTCTTGAAGGTCATGTTGCTAGACAACAATGAACCTACGAGCTATGGAGAAGCGATGGTGGGCCCATATTCCAACAAATGGTTAGAAGCCATGAAATCCGAGATAGGATCCATAACAAAGCATGGACCTTGGTGGACTTTTGCCCGATGATCGGCAAGCCATTGAGATAAATGGATCTTTAAGAAGAAGACGGACGTGGACGGTAATATCACCGTCTATGAAGCTTGACTTGTGGCGAAGAGTTTTTTCACAAGTTCAAGGAGTTGACTACGATGAGATTTTCTCATCCGTAGCGATGCTTAAGTCCGTCGGAATCATGTTAGCATTAGCTGCATTTATGAAATCTGGCAGATGGATGTCAAGACAAGTTTCCTTACCATTTTTCGTAAGGAAAGGTTGTATGTGATACAATCAGAAAAGTTTTATCGATCCTAAGGATGCTAAAAGGTATGCTGGCTCCAGCAATCCTTCTAAGGATTGGAGTAAGCATCTTGGAGTTGGAATGTACGCTTTGATAAGATGATCAAAGATTTTGGGTCTATACAAAGTTTATGAGAAACTTGTATTTCCAAAGAAGTGAGTGGGAGCACTATAGAATTTCTGATGAGTATATGTTCTTGACATATTGTTGATCAGAAATGATGTAGAATTTCTGGAAAGCATATAGGGTTATTTGAAAAGTGTTTTTCAATAGAAAACCTAGATTAAGCTACTTGAACATTGAGCATCAAGATCTATGAGGATAGATCAAAAACGCTTAATGATACTTTCAAATGAGCATATACCTTGACATGATCTTGAAGGTGTTCAAGATGGATCAGTCAAAGAAGGAGTTCTTGCCTGAGTTGTAAGGTATGAAGTTAAGACTTGAAGCTCGACCACGGCAGAAAAGAGAGAAAGGACGAAGGTCGTCCCCTATGCTTTAGACGTAGGCTCTACAGTATGCTATGCTAAGTACCGCACCGGTTGTGTGCCTTGCTACATATCTGGCAAGAGAGTATAAAGGTGATCAAGGAGTAGATCACCAGATAGCGGTCAAAATTGTCCTTGGAGTAATAAGGACATGTTTCTTGATTATGGAGGTGATAAAGAGTTCGACGTAAAGAGTTGCGTCGATGCAAGCTTTAACACCTATCCGAATGACTCTGAGTAGCAAACCGGATACATATAGTGAAGCAACCATTTGGAATAGCTCCAAGTGGAGCGTGGAAGCAGCATTTACAATATGACCTAGAGATTTGCGAAGTACATACGGAACTGAATGTTGCAGACCCGTTGACTAAAACCTCTCTCACAAGCAGAACATGATCAAACCCCAGATCTCATTGAGTCTTAATCACATGATGATGTGAACTAGTTTAGTGACACTAGTAAACTCTTTGGATGTTGGTCACATGGTGATGTGACCTGTCAGTGTTAATCACATGGTGATGTGAACTAGATTATTGACTCTAGTGCAAGTGGGAGACTATTGGAAATATGCCCTAGAGGCAATAATAAAAGTGTTATTATATTTCTTTGTTCATGATAATAGTCTTTTATTCATGCTATAACTGTATTATCCGGAAATCATAATACACGTGTGAATACATAGACCACAATATGTCCCTAGTGAGCCTCTAGTTGACTAGCTCGTTGTGATCAACAGATAGTCATGGTTTCCTGGCTATGGACATTGGATGTCGTTGATAACGGGATCACATCATTAGGAGAATGATGTGATGGACAAGACCCAATCCTAAGCCTAGCACAAAGATCATGTAGTTCGTATGCTAAAGCTTTTCTAATGTCAAGTATCTTTTCCTTAGACCATGAGATTGTGCAACTCCCGGATACCGTAGGAATGCTTTGGGTGTACCAAACGTCACAACGTAACTGGGTGGCTATAAAGGTGCATTACAGGTATCTCCGAAAGTATCTGTTGGGTTGGCACGAATCGAGACTGGGATTTGTCACTCCGTGTAAACGGAGAGGTATCTCTGGGCCCACTCAGTAGGACATCATCATAATGTGCACAATGTGACCAAGGGGTTGATCACGGGATGATGTGTTACGGAACGAGTAAAGAGACTTGCCGGTAACGAGATTGAACAAGGTATCGGTATACCGACGATTGAATCTCGGGCAAGTACAATACCGCTAGACAAAGGGAATTGTATACGGGATTCATTGAGTCCTTGACATCGTGGTTCATCCGATGAGATCATCGTGGAACATGTGGGAGCCAACATGGGTATCCAGATCCCGCTGTTGGTTATTGACCGGAGAACGTCTCGGTCATGACTACATGTCTCCCGAACCCGTAGGGTCTACACACTTAAGGTTCGATGACGCTAGGGTTATAAAGGAAGTTTGTATGTGGTTACCAAATGTTGTTCGGAGTACCGGATGAGATCCCGGACGTCACGAGGAGTTCCGGAATGGTCCGGAGGTAAAGATTTATATATGGGAAGTCCTGTTTTGGTCGCCGGAAAAGTTTCGCACTTTACCGGTATTGTACCGGGAGTGCAGAAAGGGGTCCGGGGGTCCACCGGGGGGGTCCACCTGCCCCGGGGGGCCACATGGGCTGTAGGGGGTGCGCCTTGGCCTATATGGGCCAAGGGCACCAGCCCCAAGAGGCCCATGCACCAAGGAAACTTGGGGAGGGAAGAGTCCTCAAGGGGGAAGGCACCTCCAAGGTGCCTTGGGGAGGATGGACTCCTCCCCCCCCCCCCTCTTGGCCGCACCCCTTCCT
>NC_041381.1:1294214-1316640 GCF_002162155.2 Triticum dicoccoides
TGCGCCTCCCCCCTCTCCCTTGCCCCTATATATAGTGGAGGGGAGGGAGGGCATCCATACCTGAAGCCCTGGCGCCTCCCTCCCTCCCGTGACACCTCCTCCTCTCCCGCAGGTGCTTGGCGAAGCCCTGCAGGATTGCCACGCTCCTCCACCACCACCACGCCGTTGTGCTGCTGCTGGATGGAGTCTTCCTCAACCTCTCCCTCTCTCCTTGCTGGATCAAGGCGTGGGAGACGTCACCGGGCTGTACGTGTGTTGAACGCGGAGGTGCCGTCCGTTTGGCACTAGGATCTCCGGTGATTTGGATCACGACGAGTACGACTCCTTCAACCCTGTTCTCTTGAACGCTTCCGCTTAGCGATCTACAAGGGTATGTAGATGCACTCTCCTTCCCCTCGTTGCTGGTTTCTCCATAGATAGATCTTGGTGACACGTAGGAAAATTTTGAATTTCTGCTACGTTCCCCAACATGTTCACCCGATTCTGGTGCCTTATGGGTCTCCAGAATGGTGTTTGACTGGGGGCCGAATTGAGCATGGCCCCCGTCATCGGTCCCCATGGGGGTCGATTTTCCCCTCTCCTTGGCAATGAAAGTTTTACCTTCCGTCGCCACCTTCACAGCCTCCTGCACCTCCCCAATGTTGGGAGAGGTTCTTTGGGATAACACTTTGGTGTTATCCGTAGCGGTGGGCGGAGAAGCCAGCGGAGGCGACTCGCTCTGCATCGCGTTCGGCCCCAGCGAATTCCCAGATGATGATGGTTGTTGGGGGAGATCGCGGGCCGGGCTGCAACATGCAAGATAATGTGTTAGAAACCACAAGGCACGAAGTCGAACAAAATGTATTGTGTCTTCGGATACGTATGATCCGGCTAGGGGCTTCAACCTGGGGTGCCACTCAGGTGTGGCGTCGGCATCCGATTCGAAATCCTGAGACACCTCTGCTTCCAAGTCCTCGGACACCTCTGCTTCCAAGTCCTCGAAGCCCCCCCCCCCTTTTCTTCTTTCCCCCTTCTTGGACACCTCTGCTTCCAAGTCCTCGGAAGCCCCCCTTTTCTTCTTTCCCCCCTTGAGGGGAGACTTACTCTATTCTTCCTATTCATCTTTGTCATGAGTGGAGAGAGTCTTGGAGTCTTCGGACACAATGTTAAAAGCGCCTTTACGACGAAGGCCACGTCTGGCCTCCTTGGCCTTATTTTTGGCCTTCTTCTCCGGCGCCTTATACGGTGCCGGAACCAGCATCTTCGTCAGTAGCGGGATGGCTGGGTCTTTGGGCAGCGGAGCTGGACATTGGACCCGCTCCACCTTCTTTTTCCAACCCTATAGGAGTAATGGAAAGTTTAGTATACTCCTTGGATATACAAAGTAAAGTTATCATAAAACTTACGGGAGTTGCCGGACGAGCGTAGTCGAGGTCGCGGTCTTCGGTCGTGTTCGGCCACGACTTTTGGGCCTTGAAAAGTAGCTTCCATATGTCTTCGTGTGTCGTGCCGAAGAACTTCTGCAAGGTCCGAGGACTCGCCGGGTCGAACTCCCACATATATTGAGTCTGGTGTTGACAAGGGAGAATCCGGCAAAAAAGCATCACCTGGATCACGCTAGCCAGACTGGTGTTCTTGTCTATTATGCCACCCTTGATGTGGTTCTGTAGTGTGTCACCTCGTGGGACGACTCCCAATCAAGGCCCTTTTCGAGCCAGGATGTAAGCCGCACGGGAGCACCGGACTTGAAATCGGGAGCGGCGGCCCATGTGGCGTCACGGGGCTCGGTGATGTAGAACCACCCCTGCTGCCATCCCTTGACAGTTTCCACGTAGGTCCCCTAGGGCCAGTTGACATTGGGAAGTTTTCTCACCATGGCGCCACCGCACTCTGTGTGTTGGCCTTCGACCACTTTCGGCTTCACAATGACGACCTTGAGCCATAGGCCGAAATGGGGAGGGTGCGGAGAAATGCCTCGCACACGACGATAAACGCCAAGATATGGAGGAAGGAATTTGGGGCCAGATCATGGAAATCTAGCCCATAGTAATACATCAGACCGCGGATGAAAGGATGAAGGAGAAAGCCTAGTCCGCAAAGGAAATGAGGGATGAACACTGCCCTCTCATTAGGCTCCGGTGTGGGTATGATCTTATTTTTGGCAGGAAGGCGATGGGCTATGTCCGCAGTCAAGTACCCAGCTTCCGGGAGCTCCTTGATGTTCTCCTCTGTGACAGAGGAAGCCATCCACTTGCCTTGCGCTCCAGATCCGGACATGGTTGGGGTGTTTGGTGGCAATGGAAAGGATTGGAACTTGGGCGCTGGAACTCGAATGGCTGAAGGGCTGAGAAGGAAGAAGGCGTGGGGTGAAAAGACGGATCCTTATCTCCTTATAAAGGCAGTGGACATCAAGCACCCCCTCATATGCCTTAAAATCTCGCCTATTCCCAAGGGGACGTGTGAATGACACAGTTGGATTACCCAAACCCCTATTGATGAAAATCCCATGATAAGGGGACACGACCTCTGCTTTGACAAGGCATATCAATAACCATACCTCGAAACGGGGTCTGTAAAACAGTTCAGAATATTAACCGGTCCAGGACATAACGCCTCGCCCGAAAAATCGCCTATGGACGTTGCTTACCTAGTTTTGAATATATTTTTCCCATTATAGCTCAAGGTTGTGATTATTGAACAGAGCCGGATATAGCTATTATGTGCGGAGAACTGCATTGAAGTATTCGGAGAAGGAACCCTCCCTGCAATGCCGAAGACAATCTGCGCGCCGGATACATCGTCATTGAAGCCTGGTTCAGTGGCTACTAAGGGAGTCCTGGATTACGGGTCCTCGGAGAGCCGGCCTATGTGCTATGGGCCGGACTAATGGGTCGGGGAGATGTGAGATCGAAGACCTTCCCCCGTGTCCAGATGGGAATCTCCTTTGCGTGGATGGCAAGATTGGCGTTCGGATCATGCACCTTCCTTTCTCTGTAAACTGACTTTGTACAACCCTAGGCCCCTCCGGTGTCTATATAAGCCGGAGGGTTTAGTCCATAGAGGAGAATCATAATCATATAGGCTAGACTTCTGGGGTTTAGCCATTACGATCTCGTGGTAGATCAACTCCTCTAACCCCTATACTCATCAAAGTCAATCAAGCAGGAAGTAGGGTATTACCTCCATCAAGAGGGCCCGAACCTGGGTAAAACATCGTGTTCCTGCCTCCTATTACCTACGATCCATAGACGCACAGTTCGGGACCCCCTACATGAGATATGTTGGTTTTGACACCGGGGGGCCCAAAAACAGTAAGTAATAGTCCACGAAACGGGCCAGAACCGGCCCAAACTGCGAGTCCTAACGACCAACACGTAAGCACACCTTGGCGTTCAACAACCATGGAGATAACTTTGGGACCCCAAAATGGTGAGTAATAGTCCATGAAAGAGCCTAGAATCGGACAAACATAGGATTATTGATGAACGATACATAAACGCACCCCGGGGTTCGTCAATCATGGAAATCACTCAGGGACCCCGAATCAATGAGTAATAGTCCATGAAACGGGCCACAATCAGCCCAAAATGTGAGTGTTGATGATCGACACATGAACGCATCCCGGTGTTCGTCAATTGTGGAAATTATTCCGGGACCCCAAAACTGAGTAATAGTCCAAGAAACGAGCCAGGATCGGCCCAAGCTACGATTGTTTATGGCCGACACGCAAGTGCATCTTGGGGTTCAACAACCATGGAAATCACTTTGGGACCCCAAAACGGTGAGTAATAGTGCATGAAAGAGCCCAAAATTGGACAAACCTAGGATTATTGACGAACGATACATAAATGCACCCCAGGGTTTGTTAATCATGGAAATCACTCAGGGACCCCAAATCAGTGAATAATAGTCCACGAAACAGGCCAGAATCGGCCAAAACTGTGAGTTTTGATGACTGACACGTAAAAGCACCCCGGGGATCGTCAATCGTGGAATCGCTCTAGGACCTCAAAACAGTGAGTAATAGTGCATGAAACGGACCAGAATCAGCAAAAATTGCGAGTGTTTATGATGGACACGTAAACGCACCCCGGGGTTCGTCATCGTGGTAATCACTCTGGGACCCCAAAACAATGAGTAATAGTCCAAGAAATGGGCCAGAACCGGCCCAAACTGTGAGTCCTGGCGTCCAACACATAAGCACACCTTGGGGTTCAACAACCATGGAAATCGCTTTGGGACCCCAAAACGGTGAGTAATAGTCCATGAAAGAGCCCAGAATTGGAAAACCAAGGATTATTGAGGAACAAGACATAAACGCACCCCGAGGTTCGTCAATCATGGAAATCGCCTAGGGGCCCTGAAACAGAAAGTAATAGTGCATAAAATGGACCAGGACCGGCCAAAATTGCGAGTGTTGACGACGGAAACGTAAGCACATCTTGGGGTTCTACAACCATGAAAATCGCTTTGGGACCCCAAAGTGGTGAGTAATAGTCCATGAGAGAGCCTAGAATCTGACAAACCTAGGACTATTAATGAACAAGACATAAATGTACCATGGGTTTGTCAATCATGGAAATCGCTCGGGGACCCCAAATCAGTGAGTAATAGTCCATGAAACGGCCCAAAATCGGCCAAAACTAGGAGTGTGGATGACCGACACGTAAACGCACCACAGGGATCATCAATCGTGGAAATCGATATGGGACCCCAAAAGGGTGAGTAAGTGCATCAAACGGACCAGAATTGGCCAAAATTCCTAGTGTTGACGACAGACACGTAAATGCACCATGGGGTTCGTCAATCGTGGAAATCACTCCGGGACCCCAAAATAGTGGGTAGTAGTCCAAGAAATGGGCCAGAACCGGCCCAAACTGCGAGTCCTGATGACCAACATGTAAGCACATCTTGGGGTTCAACAACCATGGAAATCGCATTGGGACGCCAAAGCGGTGAGTAATAGTTCATGAAAGAGCCCAGAATCGGACAAACCTAGGATTATTGATGAACGATACATAAATGCACCCTGGGGTTCATCAATCATGGAAATCACTCCGGGACCCCAAAACAGTGAGTAATAGTCCAAGAAACGGGCCAGAACTGGTACAAACTACGAGTCCTGACGACCAACACATAAGCATACCTTGGGGTTCAAAAACCATGGAAATCGCTTTGGGACCCCAAAACGGTGAGTAATAGTTCATGAAAGAGCCCAGCATCGTACAAACCTAGGATTATTGATGAACGAGACAAAACGTACCCCAGGGTTCGTCAATCATGGAAATCACTCAGGGACCCCAAATCAGTGAGTAATAGTCCACGAAACAGGCCAGAATCGGCCAAAACTGTGAGTGTTGATGACCGGCACGTAAACGCGGCCCGGGGATCGCCAATCGTGGAAATTGATCTAGGACCCTAAAACAGTGAGTAACTGCATCAAGCGGACCAGAATCGGCCAAAATTGCGAGTCTTGACGACGGACACATAAACGCATCCCGGAGTTTGTCACTCGAGGAAATCACATCGGGACCCCAAAGCAGTGAGTAATAGTCCACGAAACGGGCCAAAACCAAGCCAAACTGCGAGTCTTGATGACCAACACGTAAGCACACCTTGGCGTTCAACAACAACATGACATGATGAAGGTAAAAGTTAAGCACAAATCAATATTTAGACAGAACCTAAATATTTATAATGGTCAATAGCAGACAAACATATGCATCAACTATATAATAATTCCAAATGAACAAACATTACAAACTGTACTAGTTAAGCAATCAAACATCATTCAACAACATGAGTTGAAATGATCTAGGTCTAGCCCTAAAACAACATTAAAATGGAATAGGATCAACTCCATTATATCAAACCAATTCATTTTTCAAACAATTAACAAGAAACTATACAACACATGGAACAAATGGATGCACAACCATCCTAGGCATGATATGATTAAGAGTAACAATCAACCAAGTATAAATATTTGGATGAATCCAAATAGTTATAATGGTTAGCAACAATCAAAGACTAAACATAAATCATAAAAACTATTAGCAAACATTTCTATAAAAGAAGACAAACCAATACTAGTTAAGGTAGAAACTAATTAAACAACTTAATAATAACACACATCTCACGCAATACATGTGAGTATAGATTCACTAGATGTCTAAGCAAATAACACAATCATGACACATATGAGTGATCATGATAAGATACTAAACTAGAATATTTTTTTGAACGAAAAGGTAGAGATAGTCTACCTTATGCATTCAAAACGGGCTAAACCCGAAAGGCAAAGGCCAGTTACATGAAGGTGGTGTAATCGTGCACTGAGAGTGCAGCAGGCCACCACCAAGACAGTTGAGAAAAGGTCACATAAGGCGGAGGAGGGGTTGAGGGAAGCAGTGCTAGGGAGTTTCAAGAAAGTCAGCCCAACCTAAGATTGTGCAGCGATCATCCGCCACTCTGGCACGCGAGCTCCAGAGTCTAAGAAGACAGAAACCTCATGGAGTGCACGTGTGGCATGCCAGCTATCCTTGTTGAAGACCCGATCATTCTGTGCCCTCCATAATCCAACAGCGCCCGCTGCGAGCAAAACATTCCAAAGCTTCCCATAAGAATCAGTTGATGCGTGGCAACATAAGAAATCCTTCAGTGAAGATGTCGTAGTGGCAGGTGTAAGAAGTCCCGCCTTGCCCCACACTTTGTCCGCGAGCTTACAACACAAGACGATATGATCAATGCTTTCCACTGCTGGGCAGACATCACAACAATTGTGTGGCGCAATGGTCGTCCAATGCTTGTTCATCATGTTATCCTTGGTGTTTAGTCTGCCTTTGAGGGAGATCCATAGAAACACTCTGTGCTTATGGGGTATGTTAGGATCCCAAATGTTTGGGGCCAGCTGGCACTCCAGACCTCTCAAGGCAAGTAGATCAGAGAAGTATTTGGTCGAAAGTTTTCCATTCGTCGTCGTAAGTGTTCTAGTATCCCCCCTAGAAGGGTCAGGTTGCATGGAATACAGGAAGCCAAGCAAGGTTCCAAGCTCTATTGAGGCGGTGTTGGATAAGTTCGGGTGCAGATGAAGTGTCCATTGTCCTTCTCTGATTTGCGAAGCAACCGTGCAGACGTGCAGTGCTTGGAGGAGGCGAAGGAGGATGGCACAGGAAAAGCAAACCGTATCCTGCCGCATTGAAGCCAGTGGTCAAACCATAAGGAGATCCAGGTGCCGTCACCCAGCTTACATTGTGTTGAGTGAAGAACAAGGTGCAGCGATGATTTCAAACATTGCACATGGTGGTATCTATGCTATGCCGGAGAGCTGAGATCTCTTTCTGACAGTACTGTGTGACGAACCAAGTAAAGTATGGGACTTTGTTGTGTTGTAGAATGTTAGACATGAGCTTTCATATCATTGCCATGTTATGTGCCCTGAGGTCTCTAATTCCCAAGCCTCCGTTCATCCTGGGCGTAATCACTGTGTCCCGTGCAACCAAGCAATGTCCCCCTTTTGCTGAGTTTTTACCTTACCACAGAAAGCCTCTTAAGATTTGTTCCAGCTTCGATCTCTATCGACTGCTTGGGCCATAGGAAACATGTCATGTAGTAATTGGGGATGGATGCCAGTACTGAGTTTATCAAAGTAACTCCCCCCCCCCTGATACGTCTCCAACGTATCTTTTTTGATTGTTCCATGCTATTATATTACCTGTTTTGGATGTTTATGGGCTTTATTTTATACATTATTATCATTTTTGGGACTAACCTACTAACCGGAGGCCCAGCCCGTATTGTTGTTTTTTTGCCTATTTCAGTATTTCGAAGAAAAGGAATATCAAACGGAGTCCAAACGGAATGAAACCTTTGGGAGCGTGATTTTTGGAACGAACGTGATCCAGAGGACTTGGAGTGCAAGTCAAGAAGCAGCCGAGGCTCCCACGAGATAGGAGGGGCCCCCCTGTAGGGCGCGCCCCCTGTCTTGTGGGCCCCTCGGGCGTCCACCGACGTACTTCTTCCTCCTATGTAAGCCTACGTACCCCAAAAACATCCAAGAGCCACCTGAAAAAATATTTCCACCACTGTAACCTTCTGTATCCGCGAGATCCCATCTTGGAGCCGGCGCCGGCATTCTGCCAGAGGGGGAATCCACCATGGAGGGCTTCTACATCAACATCCTTGCCCCTCCAATGAGTTTTGAGTAGTCTACCACAGACCTACGGGTCCATAGTTGTTAGCTAGATGGCTTCTTCTCTCTTTTTGGATCTCAATACAATGTTCTTCCCCTCTCTTGTGAAAAACTATTCGATGTAATCTCTTTTTGCGGTGTGTTTGTCAAGATCCGATGAATTGTGGGTTTATGATTGGATTTATCTATGGATAATAATTGAATCTTCTCTAAATTCTTTTATATGATTGAGTTATCTTTGCAAGTCTCTTCGAATTATCAGTTTGGTTTGGCCTACTAGATTGATCTTTCTTGCCATGGGAGAAGTGCTTAGCTTTGGGTTCAATCTTGCGGTGTTCTTACCGAGTGACAGAAAGGGTTGCAAGACACGTATTGTATTGTTGCCATCGAGGATAAAAAGATGGGGTTTATATCATATTGCTTGAGTTTATCCCTCTACAATCTACATCATGTCATCTTGCTTAATGCGTTACTCTGTTCTTATGAACTTAATGTTGTAGATGCATGCTGGATAGCGGTCGATGTGTGGAGTAATAGTAGTAGATGCAGGCAGGAGTCGGTCTACTTGTTGCGGGCGTGATGCCTATATACATGATCATGCCTAGATAACGTCATAATTATTCGCTTTTCTATCAATTGCTTGACAATAATTTGTTCACCCACCGTAAAACTTATGCTCTCGAGAGAAGCCTCTAGTGAAACCTATGGCCCCGGGTCTATCTCTTACCATATTTGCTTCCAATCTACTTTTATTTGCATCTTTATTTTCTGCATCTATATTATAAAATACCAAAAATATATTTATCTTATCATATTATCTCTATCAGATCTCACTTTCGCAAGTGGCCGTGAAGGGATTGACAACCCCTTTATCGCGTTGGTTGCGAGTTCTTTGTTTGTTTGTGTAGTTTCGTGGGACTTGTTGAGAAGCCTCCTACTAGATTGATACCTTGGTTCTCAAAAACTGAGGGAAATACTTACCCTACTATGCTGCATCACCCTCTCCTCTTTGAGGAAAACCAACGCAAGCTCAAGACGTAGCACCCCCCCCCCAGGATAGGAAGGTTGCAAGCCAACCTGACAGTCGTTTATCCACCTTGTGTACGACTGGGATCATAAGCCCATGTAAGATTTTGTGAATAGATAGCGGGAGTCCGAGGTAGGTGCATGGAAAGGATGATATCGGGCACTACAGCAGCTCGGAAATCTCACGGCTGGTATCATGATCTACACAAATAGGTACTAGAGTGCTCTTTGAAAAAAATTATTTGCAGTCCTGTGAAGCTCGAGAAGTCTTGCAAAATCTGCTTGATAATCCGTGCTTGTTCAATATCCCCCTGGAACAGAATTATCGTGTCATCCGCATACTGGAGAATCGGAAAGAAAGCATCTGCTCCCAGTGGGTGTTTTGATCTTCCTGCACTGTGTTCCAAACGACAGAGCTGCTGTAGAACATCTGCTACCAAGATGAATAGGTAGGGCAAGAGGGCGTCTCCCTGTATTAGACCACTTTTAGACTTGATGGTGCGTCCCAGTTTACCATTGATCAAGATGCTAGAAGTACTGGATGTCAGTATGGTCGAGATCCATCAAACCCAGCGGTCACCAGAACCCCTGACATAGAGAAATTTTAGGAGTGCTTCCCAACTGACACTATCAAAAGCCTTGTTGAAATCCAGTTTTAGAGCCACCATCGTCTTGCGCCGTAGTTTTGCCTGTTGTACAAGTTCAGCCACAAGTGCAGAATTTTCAGCTATACACCTTCCCGGCAAGAAACCAGATTGTAGCTGATGCACAAGCTCCGGTATCATTCTCTGTAAATGGGAAGCAAGGACCTTGGAGACCAGCTTTCGCGGGCTGTGCACCAAGGAGATGGGTCTGAAGTCTTTAATATCCAAAGGACTGTCCTTCTTTGGTATCAACACTGTATTTGCTAAATTCACTCCATGTAGCTCTAACACTTGATCATAGAAATCCTGGAAGAGGAGCAGCAGATCGTCCTTGACAATAGGCATGAAGGCTTTGTAAAATTCTGTTAACAAATGAAACAGACAAAATTTTCTCACCCTGATTTTTGAAAAACATTCTGAGAATCAGGATGTTACAGCAGCCTAGGTTTTTTTCAAATCAATCTTCAATGCATTTCCATTCTTTATTAGTTAATTTCCGATGATGAATTGGAATACCCAGATAGCTGAATGGTAGGGATCCCACTTCACAACTGAATAATTGTCGATAAGTGTCTTGTTCCTCTTTGGCCCTACCAAAGCAAAACAATTCACTCTTGTGAAAATTAATCTTAAGTCTTGACAATTGTTCAAAGAGGCACAGTACTAACTTCATATTCCTAGCTTTTGCAAGATCATCTCCATGAATATAATAGTGTCATCGGCATATTGTAGGATAGAAACTCCCTCCATCCACCAAATGGGGAACAAGACCACCTACTAGGCCTTTCTCCTTGGCCCAACCTATAAGCACGGTCAACATGTCTGCCACAATGTTGAATAGGATAGGACACATCGGGTCTCCTTGTCTTAGGCCCTTATGCGTCTGGAAATAATAGCCGATGTCATCATTCACCTTAATCTCGACACTATCTATTTGGTCAAAGGAATCTACCTGATTCCTCCATGCCCCATCAAAACCCTTCATGCACATGGCCTATTGTAGGTATGGCCACTTGACCTTATCATATGCCTTCTCAAAATCCACCCTGAAGATCACCCCATCTAGTTTCTTTGAATGGATTTCATGTAAAGTTTCATGTAAGACAACAACCCCTTCTAGGATATGTCTTCCAGGCATGAAAGTAGTCTGACTCGGTTGTACCACCGAATGGGCAATCCGTGTAAATCTATTTGTGGCTACTTTCATGAGTATTTTGAAACTCACATTCAAAAGACATATTGGCCTAAATTGCTCTATTTGAATTGCTTCCTCTTTATTTGGCAACAACGTTATATTACCAAAGTTAAGATAGAATAGTTGTAGATGGCCATTAAAAAGTCATTAAACATAGGCATAAGGTCATCCTTCACAATATGCCAACATTTCTTATAGAATTCCGCCATAAACCCATCGGGTCCCGGTGCTTTATTCGGCTTCATCTGAGAAATCGCATCAAAAACCTCTTTCTCTATAAAAGGTGCAGATAAAATCTCATTTTCATCTGACCGAAGCTGTGGTATGTCCCGACTACAAGCTCATCCAGGGACACCGCATTGTCTCCCGGAGGCCCAAAGAGTTGCTTGTAATAATTGGAAATATATAACTTTAGATTCTCATGTCCCACCACCGTTCCTTCATCCTGCTCGAGTTGTATGATTTTCTTTTTCCTATGTTTGCCATTTGCAATCATATGAAAAAATTGAGTATTATCATCCCTTTGGACAACTTTAAGAACCTTAGCACGCAAGGCCCATTTCATTACTTCTTCTCTAAGAAGAGCGCGTAGTTTCAGCTCGGCTTCGGACTTTGCGGCATGCTCTGTCGCATCAAGCAGGTTTGTTTCCGCTCTCAAGTCCAATGCTTCAATCAAATGGATAAGCCTTTATTTTCTTGTTTATATATCCCGCTTTTGTTTCTGGCCCAACCCCTCAAAAATTGTCGCAGATGTCTTTTTTTTTGCCAGCATTCAATGCTGGATCGATCAGTAACAGGCTTATCCCATTCTCTTGCGACAATCTCTAAGAAATTCTCGTTTTTAACCAGCTTAGTTCGAAAGAAATAATTTTACTGCCCATATGTGTTGCTTCGCTCGAGTCCACCAACAAGGGTGTATGGTCTGAGATTGCCCTCTGCATCACGTGCACCGATACAAGTGGGTATTTATGTTCCCATTCAACACTTGCAAGCACTTTGTCCAGCTTCTCGCATGTTGGATTAGGTAGCATGTTCGCCCAAGTGAACTGTCTACCCGTTAGTTCAATCTCTCTCAGGTTAAGACTCTCATGATCGCATTGAACATAAAGGACCATTGTCCTACAAAAGGCCGAGCATTTGAGATATTGTTAATGAGTTAAATGAGATGGAGACTATGGCCAACAAGCATGGATGGATCTGTTGTGGTCACTGATGACATAGTTTCTTACTGTGTACTATATAATATATTTTCTCTTCCCATCAGATCAATTATAAAACAACTAGAACTATATATATCTGGTGCAGCCAATTTGGAAGTATTATAGTGGTTTTCTGACATCTTGGTGGGTTCTTGGTCCCTCGATGCATCTAAAAAGGAGAGAACAAGAGTTGTTGGCAATCCACCCCCTCCAGCTCTGGTTCCACTTTGAGATGAACAGGCTTTGTTTCGGTTTTCAGAAGCCCCTTCGTTCATGAAAAGCTTCCGGAAACTTCCCAACCAGTTTTTTTATGTGTTTTAGTTTTCTGGTTTATACTGGTTTTCACTTGGTTTTTGTCCCTTTTTTGCTTTTATTTTTTGTTTTCTTTTTTGTTTTATGAAATTTGTGGACTTTTTCGAATTTACCTTTTCCAAACTTTGTGAATTTTTTCCCTAATTATGACTTTTACTTTATTTTTTGTGAACTTCTTTTTAATTCGTGAACTTTCTACAAATAATTTAACTTTTCCAATTCTTGAACTTTCTCAAAATTTGCAAGCTTCTTTCAAATTTGTGAGCTTTGTCCAAAATTTACGAACTTTTTTCAAATATTCAATTTCTTTAAAAACAAACTTTCATGAACTTTATTGAATCGTGAATTTTGAGCATATGAATTTTTATCAAATTCATGAACTTTTTCAAATTTCACTAACTTTTTGAGTTCATGTTTTTTCAAAATCATGAGTTTTATTCAAATTCACAAACTTTTTTCAAACTCACAAGTTAATTCTAAATTCATGAACCTTTTTCTAATTCATAAACTTTTTTCGAGTTCACTATTTTTTCCAAATCATGATTTTTTTTAAATAAATCGCCAACAATCTTAAAAGTCATGATTTTCTTTACAAATTATAAAAACTTTCTACAAATTAATGATTGGTAAAAAATGAAAATTCATTTTCAATAGAATGACCGAAATAAAAAATAAGTCGACCCATACCCGTGCAGAAATCGCGAACAGTCAAAGCTAGCTGTAGGTGGAGAATTGGTATTACTAGCGATCAAAGATTTAGGCCGTGGCCCGTCTAGATATTGTGCACAAGCATTGAGTTCTTGTCCGATATGTAGGGCGCGACACACCTGAACAAAACAAAAGTCGTTCTTCATACTGCTCAATTCTTTTTCCTGTTTCCTTTATTTATTTATTGTTACTGCACCACTCGCGTCATCGCGGTTTCTGTTTCTGCCCGTTATTTGAGTAGGCAGCTTGATTTTTCTGTTTTTCTTTTTCCACTTTTTTCCTTTTCTTTCTTCATATTCTTTATTCTTTTTCTTTTTCTTCTCCGCATTTTGTTTTTCTCATTCTTTTCTTGTTTGTTTCTTCAGTTTTCAGTGCTTTTTTGTTTTCTTTTCTTTTTTCGTACATGTCAAAATCATTTTTCGTAACAAAGTGATCAACACTTTTAGTATACATGTTCAACATTGTCCGAACACAATTTCAACAATTTTCAAATACTTGTTGAACATTGTAATAGATATTCAACATTTTTCTAAATACTAGTTCAACATTTTTAATACTTATTCAACATTTTCAAATACTTATTCAATATTTTTCATATACTAGTTCAAAAAAATAGCTATTCAACATTTTTCAAATAATTGTTCAACATTTTTAAACATTTTCAAATACTTGTTCGACATTTTTCATATTCTTGTTCAACATTTTTCAAATAAGTTTTTAACCTTTTTCATATACGTGTGCTACATTTTGTAATATCTATTCCACATTTTTCAAATACCTTTTCAACACTTTTAAATACTTATTCAACATTTTTAAAAGACTTGTTCAACATTTTTTACATTCTTCTTCAACATTTTTTAATACTTATTTGAGAAAAAAATCAAATGTGCTTTTGAAGAGTGTTTTTTCTATATGTATAATATTTTAAAGTAAAGAAACAAGAAGAAAATAACAAAAAATGAGAACAGAAAACAGAAGAAAAAACAGGCCGGCTGGGCAAGCCCGTCTGGTGCTCCCATACAGCCCTGCAAGCACCCGTTAACGATCCGGCGCCTGCAGTGCTGCTATCATGGGCCGGCCCACTAGCGTGCTGCCCCCTGTTTTTTTAATTTTTATTTGGTAGAAAAATAAAAATATGAAATCAAGAAAGGTTTACATATTTAAAGAAAAAAGGTTCATTCATTTGAAAAATATGTTCACATCTTTAAAAAAGGTTCATCAATTTTCAAAAAAGTTGACCAATTTGAAAAAATGTTCATTAAATTAGAAAAAAGTTCATACAATTTAGTAGAAGTTTATTAAATTTGAAAAAAGTTCATAGAAATTGAAAAAAATATCGTGTATTTTTCGAAAAAGTTCACAAATAAAAAAGTTCATCCATTTTCAAGACAAATGTTCATTAAATTTCAAAAAAAATCATCAATCTGGAAAAAAAACTTTGAAATTTTTAAAAAGTTCATCAATATTCAAAAAAGTTCACAGAATTTTTCTAAAAAAATCATCAACCGGTGCCTAGATGGGCCGGTCCATTTACGGATGCGGCAGGCGCCAGTTAACAAAATGAACGTTAGCTGGCGCCTACGGCGCCAAATAGAAAATGCCGCGAGCGTCCCCCTGTCTCGCTGTGCCTGTTCGGGAGTGCCTGAAGCGCTGTGTAGGCGCTTCCTCTTTGTACTACACCAACAACTCTACGGTAGCTATGTCTCGCACTTACTGATCCAAATATATCTTGTCCGCCCAATAATCTAGATAGATGCGAGTAATATTTTCATGTGCTTTTGTTTATCTGTTTTTTCAGTGTTTCAAGCGGTTTTCTTTTGTTTTCCCTTATTGACTTTTCTTTTATTTCTATGATTTTCTTTGTTTCTGTCTTCAATTGTCTTTGGATTTTTCTTTATTCTCATCGTATGCCTAATGTTTAACATTTTCTTAAATACATTATCAATATTTTTTAAATATATTATGATGTCTGTCTTTTTTTACACATCGTACATTTTTCATATACATCTGGAACATATTTTTATATACATTATAATTTTTTTTCAAATACATGATTAATATTTTTTTCCAAACACATGCTCTGAACTTATTTAGAATGTGTGTTAAACATTCTTTTTCAAACACAGGTTGAAACAAGTTTTTAATGGTACAAACTTTTTTTGAACTACATGAACATTCTTTACAATGTAATTAAAAATTAATGAACATATTTTTGAAATACGTGAACATTTTTTAAAATAACATTATTTTGAAATATACGAAACATTTTTAGTTATATGAACGTGTTGATCTGGTTATTATGAATCATGAATTTAGTGCTACACCATAGCTAGGTTGATCTGGTTTACTGAGTTACCAAAGATTGGTTCGATGAAACCAGAAGGATGGAAACCGGCAAAAAATTGTGGAGAGTTGGAGGAGGGGCGAAGAGGTGGTGGGAAAAAAATTGCTTTTATGTACTGGTATAATTGTGTATGTGCAATGCATGTTAATAATAGATAAGATATTGATTGTATTGCACATTAACATTATGTAAAATATAAATTACATATTAATATTAGGTAGGATATAATTACTTGGTTAATATTGACATCAACATTAGGCATGATATTAGTTAGTGAGGGGTGCTAAACATATTTAACACTAAACATCTGAGAGATGTAAACCGTTGGATGGATACATTTAAAACGAATGAGTATGTTATAGTAGGGAGTAGGTAAGTATAGGTTGAGGGAGTCCTGAACTAGGGGGGTCTCGGGTGGCCGACCTGTCTCACATGGGCCGGACTGTTGGGTCGCATTGTGTCTGGTCCGAAGACCTTTCTGCCTTGGTGTGTGCTCCAAGTCAAGATGGAAGATCCGATGTTCCCCTCTATCTAAACGATTATATGTAAACCCTAGTACCCCTGGTGTCTATATAAACCAGAAGGTTTAGTCCGTAGAGGCTAGAAGAACCATTGCAATCCTACTAGTTAGGGTTTAGTTCCTCTGATCTCTTGGTAGATCTACTCTGCAACCCTCTTATACAAAAGCAATATAATCAAGCAGGATGTAGGGTTTTAGCTCTTAGAGAGGGCCCGAACATGGGTAAATATTGTGTCCCACGTCTGTTGTTCCTCATCTATCCAAGATCCATAGTTCGGGACCCCCTACCCATGATCCGTCAGTTTTGACACCGACAGTATCCCATGATCGGATGGCCTAGATCAGCGGTGACCTTTGGTATTTTTGTTGCTTGCTAACTTGGAGAAGCACACATGAGAAAGAAACACCACGGCCACACGGATAGTATCTCTCTCTCTCTGTGCGTGTGTGTGTGTGTTTTTTCCCATGTTAGTATTCCGCCCAATCCTACATCTACATTCGGATCCGACCAACTATCCGCAATATCCCATGATTGGACAGCCCAGATCAGCTGCGGCCTTCGGTGTTTTTGTTGACTGCTCACTTGGAGAAGCACACATGAGAAAAAAAAACATCGCGGCCACACGGATGGTATCTCTCTCTCTGTGTGTGTGTTTGTTTTCCCATGTTAGTATTCGGCCCAATCCTACATGTACATTCGGATCCGACCAATTATCTGCAGTATCCCATGATCGGACGGCCCAGATCAGCGGCGGCCTACGGTGTTTTTGTTGCCTGCTCATATGGAAAAGCACACATGAGAAAGAAACACCGCGGCAACACGATGATATCACACACACACTTTGTGTTTGTTTTCCCACATTACTATTCGGCCCAATCCTACATGTACATTCATATCCGACCGATTATCCATAGTATCCCATGATCGGACGGCCTAGATCAGCGGCGCCCTTTGGCGTTTTTGTTGCCTGCTCATTTGGATAAGCACACATGAGAAATAAACACCGCGGCCACAGGGATGGTATCACACACACACTCTCTCTGTTTGTTTTCCCACGTTAGTATTCTGCCCAATCCTAAATGTACATTCGGATTCGACCGGTTATCTGCAGTATCCCATGATCGGACGACCCAGATCAGCAGTGGCCTTCGGTGTTTTTGTTGCCTGCTCACTTGGAGAAGTACGCATGAGAAAGAAACACCGCGGCCCCACGAATGGTATCTCTCTCTCTCTCTTTCTCTCTGTTTCTCTTCCCACGTTAGTATTCGGCCCAACCATACATGTACATTCGCATTCGACTGGTTATCCGCAGTATCCCATGATCGGACGACCCAGATCAGCGGCGGCCTTTGATGTTTTTGTTGCCTGCTCACTTGGAGAAGCACACATAAGAAAGAAACACCTCGGCACACACGGATGGTATCACACACGCACTCTATGTTTGTTTTCCCACGTTAGTATTCCGCCCAATCCCATGTGTACATTCCGATCCGACCGCTTATCCGTTGTATGCCACGATCGGACGGTCCTGATCAGTCGCAACCTCTGGTGTTTTGCTTGCCTACTCACTTGGGGAAGCACACAAGCGAAAGAAACACCGCGGCCACACGGATGGTATCACACACACACACACACACGCACGCACACACACACACACACTGTTTGTTTTTCCCACGATATTATTTGGCCCAATCCTACATATACATTTGGATCGGACCGGTTCTCCGTAGTATCACATGATCGGACGGCCCAGACCAGCGGCGACCTTTGGTGTTTCTGTTGCTTGCTCACTTGGAGAAGCACATATGAGAAAGAAATACCGCGGCCACACAGATGGTATCACACACACACACTCATTGTTTGTTTTCCCACGTTAGTATTCGGCCCAATTCTACATGTACATTCGGATCTGACCAACTATCCGCAATATCCCATGATCGGATGACCCAGATCAGTGACGGTCTTCGGTGTTTCTATTGCCTGCTCACTTCAAGAAGCAGACATGAGAAAGAAACACTGCAGCCACACGGATGGTATCACACGCCCACTCTCTGTTTGTTTTCCCATGTTAGTATTCGGCCCAATCCTACATGCACATTCGGATCCGATCAGTTATTTGTAGTATCCCATGATTGGATGGCTCGGATCACCGGCGGCCTTCGGTGTTTTTGTTGCCTGCTCACATGGAGAAAGAAACACCGTGGCCACACGATGATATCACAGACACGCACTCTCTCTGTGTGTGTATTTGTTTTCCCACACTAGTATTCGGCTCAATCCTACATGTACATTCGAATTCGACCGGTTATCCGGAGTATCCCTTTATCCACTATTAGAGAAAAGCTTACCTGTAGCGCTTGTTTTGTGCTACCAGTAGCGCGGGGACCAGTGCTACTGCTACGGCGCTATAGCTATTTTGTAGCAGTAGCGCGTTTTTAGACCAGCGCTACTGGTAAGTGCTACCTCTTGAGCACTGCGTTGGATTTCCCCGAAGAGGAGAGGGTGATGCAGCAAAGTAGCATAAGTATTTCCCTCAGTTTTTGAGAATCAAGGTATCAATCCAATAGGAGACCACGCACAAGTCCCTCGTACCTACACAAAACGATAGCTACTCGCAACCAACGCGATTAGGGGTTGTCAATCCCTTGACGGTCACTTACGAGGGTGAGATCCGATAGAGATGATAAATAATATTTTTGGTATTTTTGATAGATAGATGCAAAGTGAAAAGTAAAAGGCAAAGTAAAAACAAAGCAAGTAAATAAAGCGATAGAGATTGATATGATGAGAATAGACCCGGGGGCCATAGGTTTCACTAGTGGCTTCTCTCAAGAGCATAAATATTCTACGTTTGGTGAACAAATTACTGTTGAGCAATTGACAGAATTGAGCATAGTTATGAGCATATCTAGGTAATGATCATGTATATAGGCATCACGTCTGAGACAAGTAGATCGAAACGATTCTGCATCTACTACTATTACTCCACTCATCGACCGCTATCCAGCATGCATCTAGAGTATTAAGTTAAAAACAGAGTAACGTCTTAAGCAAGATGACATGATGTAGAGGGATAAATTCATGCAATATGATAAAAAAAACCCATCTTGTTATCCTCGAAATACAATACGTGCCTTGCAACCCTTTCTGTCACTGGGTAAGGACACCGCAAGATTGAACCCAAAGCTAAGCACTTATCCCATTGCAAGAACTACCAATCTAGTTGGCCAAACCAAACGGATAATTCGAAGAGACTTGCAAAGATAACTCAATCATACATAAAAGAATTCAGAGAAGATTCAAATATTTTCCATAGATAATACTGGATCATAAACCCACAATTCATCAGTCTCAACAAACACAACACAAAAAGAATATTACATCGAATAGATCTCCACAAGAGAGGGGGAGAACATTGTATTGAGATCCAAAAAGAGAGAAGAAGCCATCTAGCTACTAGCTATGGACCCGAAGGTCTGAAGTAAACTACTCACACTTCATCGGAGGGGCTATGGTGTTGATGTAGAAGCCCTCCGTGGTGGATGCCCCCTCCGGCGGAGCTCCGGAACAGGCCCCAAGATGGGATCTCGTGGATACAGAAGGTTACGGCGATGGAATTAGGTTTTTGGCTCCCCTTCTAATCTGTCGGGGGTACGTAGCAACAGGGGGCTCACGAGGTAGGGGGCGCGCCCTCCACCCTCGTGACCGCCTCTGGCACTTCTTGGAGTAGGGTCCAAGTCTCCTGGATCACGTTCGGTGAGAAAATCATGTTCCCGAACGTTTCATTCCGTTTGGACTTCGTTTGATATTCCGTTTCTTCGAAACAGTGAAATAGGCAAAAAAACAGCAATTTTCGACTGGGCCTCCGGTTAATAGGTTAGTCCCAAAAATAATATAAAAGTGGAAAATAAAACCCAATATAGTCCAAAACAGTAGATAAAGTAGCATGGAGCAATCAAAAATTATAGATACGTTGGAGACGTATCAGTAAGTTCAACTACTAGTAGCACGTTTTTAGGACAGCGCTACTGCTAACATTTTTTTTTAATATTTTGGCGATGCTGTTTAAACAGATATATCTTTTATACAATAACAACTCATCATGAACTAGTCTGTTTAAATACCATATTCATTACCAGTAGTCATCACCACCAAACAATGTTCGTCAATGAGACATCATATATATAACAAGTTGGTCACTAGTCATAATCACAACTCCCCATCCTCCTCATCAACTCTAACACATTATAGCACATAATAAGACATTCTACCTAGGACCTACTCCTCTCATAGGACCTACTCTACCCTCTCTTATATAAAATATCATAAAACAAGATAGGCATTGACTCTTCATTAAGGAAACTAAACTCTCCATAATGAAGAACGGAGATCATCCTGTCTCCAAGTCTTGGCCTACGCACAATGTTGCTTCCAAGTAGCTCTCTATGATGGTTGTAACATTTTTTTCCAATCATTTATTATCATGGCTTCCTCGCTTTTAGAAATCCGGTATGGACAGGAGTGATGTGGATATTGTGGCTGACCTGGCCGTGGTGGCCGTAAGCTCATAACATCAACGCGACCTCTTGGCAACATCAGATGAGGCACACAATCCATCGGGATTTTCTGTTCAAAAACATAGTAATAACTTTGTAGTTAGCAATGTAGTTTAGTTTTAAAAAAATTTATGCAAAAGATGCACGGATGTCGTAATAGTAGAAAACTTTACCATGATATCTCCATTGATGTTACCATAGCACACCGCGTGCACTACTGGCACATATGGACCATAATTTGAGGAATTCGATAATAGCTATTGTAATTCTCAAGATCAGTAAAAAATGTGATAAGACCATCTTTCTCCTTATAAGTTAATTGTGCTTCATCATTGTAGTAGTAGGTTCTGTCTACCATCTTCCGTACATTTTTTGAAGAATGAAAATAAGCTGTCAATGAAAATAAGCTATCAAATATTTTGAAATAAACAATATAAATTACTTAGTAAATATGTTTAAGAAACTCACACAGTGGTAGAACTAGAAGCGTGTCAACAAGGACCCAAATGGTCATATCATTTTCGTCGATGTCAGGATCACCAAGATTGAAGGTGAGAAGCATACCCTCATGAAAATCATGTAGTTTGTAGTAGTTTGTAGCAAAGATCATCATATAATCCATCATGAATACATATATAGTAGTTTGTAGCACAAACCGCGCTCATCTTTTGCATTCAATAAGCAAATAACTAATAGGTAATTAATAAGCCATCATCGAATACATATATAGTAGTTTGTAGCAAAGATCATCATATAATATCACTAATACATCTCGAATAATAGCTCCTCTAGGTTAAGTGTGCCGCGGTGGACACCCAAAGAGAAGGAACCATCACCAGATCATAGCTCCGGTGAGATCCCCAAAGAAACTGCCAGGTATTGGAGAACCGGCCGTTCGCCAACGCAACCAAGTAGCGCTGGACGTGCGCGTTCTCCTCCATGACACGGTGTTGTACCACCTGCGCGGGGGACTCAAGCCTCTCCACCGAAGCAGGCCCACGTGACCGCCACCAAAGAAGCTCCGGGTCGACGACGGGCTGGCTCCTCACTAAGCTGCGCTCACCAGAAGGTAGCACAACCCAGTACTAGCCCAGCGGAGCCCAGTCCCAGACATGGCCCCTCGGCTCAACCGGGAGTCCTCCGTCGAGTCGACGACGAGGATGCGGGATAGGCATCGTCAACGTCGAGAACAAAATGCTTAATTATGAAAACAAAATTAATAAATACTTAGCAAAATTTGGCATGACCTTTGCTAAAAATAGGATCAATCGAGCGCCTGAAATTTGCCAGAACGTAAACGAATCAACATTTCTGGCAAAACATAGGCCACTCGGAAAAATATGACATGTCCACTGCAAATTTGCATATAACAGGAAAATTTGATTGAACTAAAAAAATAACAACAATTGCTTTAACTAAAAAAATACCTAGAATTTTGTTAACTACACCTAAAACAACTAAAACACCTAAAATTATGTTAACCACACCTAAAACAACTAAACCACCTAAAATTCTGTTAACTACACCTAAAACAACTAAAACACCTAAAACTCTTTTAAATACACTTAAAACAAATTCAACATTATTCTAAGAACACCTACATTATTCTAACAACCTACAATTTTAACTAAAACACCTGCAAATTTAACTAAAACACCTAAAAATTCAACTAAAACACCTACATTATTCTAAGATCCTACATTTTTTCAACTAGGATTCAAAATAATTAACTACTCTCTAATAACTATAAC
>NC_041381.1:1316860-1344821 GCF_002162155.2 Triticum dicoccoides
AGGGGAGGAGGGTCGGTGCGGGGGGGAGGGCGGCCGACAGGGGAGGAGGGCCGGCGCGGGAAGGGCGGCCGAAGTAGGATGCGGGGGCGGTGGCCGGATCAGGGGACGACTGAGGGATTCGATCTGGTGGTGTGAGCGTGTGAGTGTAAGTGAGGGGAGAGGGGTGGTGCGCGGGCCGGCGCGGGAGGAAGAGGTGGGCTTAGCGGCAGCGCGGGGGAGGGGCACCAGCGCTATAGCTAAAGCTGCAACGGGGGGCCGAGAGCGTGGCCCATTAGCAGTAGCGATGGCCGTGAAATCCAGCGCTACTGCTAACGTGCGCTTGTAGCGCTGCTACTGGCCGGCGCTACTGCTAAATAGCAGTAGCGAGGGGTATCTAACCAATGCTACTGCTAAATGTCTACCTATAAGCATTTTCCTAGTAGTGATCGGACGGCCCAGATCAGCGGTGGCCTTTGGTGTTTTTTTGCCTGCTCATTTGGAGAAGCCCACATGAGAAAGAAACACCGCAGCCACACGGATGGTATCACACACACACACTCTCTATTTGTTTTCCCACGTTAGTATTCTGCCCAATCCTAAATGTACATTCAGATCCGACTAGTTATCTGCAGTATCCCATGATCGGACTGCCCAGATCAGCGGCGGCCTTTGGTGTTTTTGTTGCCTGCTCACTTGGAGAAGCACACATGAGAAAGAAACACCACGGCCACACGGATGGTATCACACACACTCTCTCTGTTTCTTTTCCCACGTTAGTATTTGGCCCAACCCTATATGTACCGGTTAACCGTAGTATCCCATGATCCGACTGTTGGGGAACGTAGTAATTCAAAAAAATTCCTACGATCACGCAAGATCTATCTAGGAGAACCATAGCAACGAGCGGGAGAGTGTGTACATGTACCCTCGTAGACCGAAAGCAGAAGCATTTAGTAACGTGGATGATGTACTGGAACGTCTTCATGATCCAATCGATCCAAGTACCGAATGTACGGCACCTCCGTGTTCAGCACACGTTCAGCACGATGACGTCCCTCGAACTCTTGATCCAGTTGAGGGCGAGGGAGAGTTTCGTCAGCACCACGGCGTGGCGATGGTGATGATAAAGTTACCGGCGCAGGGCTTCGCCTAAGCACTATGCTGATATGACCGAGGTATGTAACAGTGAAGGGGCACCGCACACGACTAAGAGAAACTTTTTGTGTCTTTGGGGTGCCCCTTCCCACGTATATAAAGGAGGAGGGAAGATGAGGCTGTCCCTAGAGGGGGCGCGCCAAGGGGAGGAGTCCTACTTGGACTCCCGGTCCAAGTAGGATTCGACCCCCCTTTCCTATTCCAACTAGGAGGAGGGAAGGAGGAAGAGGGGACAAGGAAAGCCCCCCCAACCCTAGTCCAATTTAGTTTGGGCTTGGGGGGGGGGGTGGCGCCTCCTCCTGGCCGCAGCCTCCTCTCTCCACTAGGGCCCATGAAGGTCCATTAACCCTCCGGGGGGTTCCGGTAACCTCCCGGTATTGCGGAAAATGTCCGAACCTTTCTGAAACCATTCCGGTGTCCAAACATAACATTCCAATATATCAATCTTTATGTCTCGACCATTTTGAGACTCCTCGTCATGTCCGTGATCTCATTCGGGACTCTGAACAAACTTCGATTCATCAAATCACATAACTCATAATACAAATCATCATCAAACATTAAGCGTGCGGACCCTACGGGTTCAAGAACTATGTAGACATGACCGAGACACATCTCCTGTCAATAACCAATAACGGAACCTGGATGCTTATATTGGTTCCTACATATTCTACGAAGATCTTCATCGGTCAAACCACATAACAGCATACAGTGTTCCCTTTGTCATCGGTATGTTACTTGCCCGAGATTCGGTCGTTGGTATCATCATACCTAGTTCAATCTCATTACCAGCAAGTCTCTTTACTCGTTTCATAATGTATCATCCCGTAACTAACTCATTAGTCACATTGCTTGCAAGGCTTATAATGATGTGCACTACCGAGAGGGCCCAGAGATACGTCTCCGATACTCGGAGTGACAAATCCTAATCTCGATCTATGCCAACCCAACAAACACCTTCGGAGACACCTCTAGAGCATCTTTATAATCACCCAGTTACGTTGTGACGTTTGATAGCAAATAAGGTGTTCCTCCGGTATTCGGGAGTTGCATAATCTCATAGTCAAAGGAACATGTATAATTCATGAAGAAAGCAATAGCAATAAAACTAAACGATCATTATGCCAAGCTAACAGATGGGTCTTGTCCATCACATCATTCTCTAATGATGTGATCCCGTTCATCAAATGACAACACATGTCTATGGCTAGGAAACTTAACCATCTTTGATTAACGAGCTAGTTAAGTAGAGGCATACTAGGGACACTTTGTTTTGTCTATGTATTCACACATGTATCAAGTTTCCGGTTAATATAATTCTAGCATTAATAACAAACATTTACCATGATATAAGGAAATAAAATAATAAATTTATTATTGCCTCTAGGGCATATTTCCTTCACCGACGACCCAGATCAGCGGCGGCCTTCGGTGTTTTTGTTGTCTGCTTACTTGGAGAAGCACACATGAGAAACAAACACCGCGGCCACACGGATTGTATCAGGCACACACTTTCTGTTTGTTTTCTCATGTTAGTATTCGACCCAATCCTACATGTACATTCGGATTCGACCGGTTATCCGCAATATCCCATCTTCGGGCAGCCCATATCAGCGGCGGCCTTCGGTGTTTTTGTTGCCTCCTCCCTTGGAGAAGCACACATGAGAAAGAAACGCCGCGGCCACACAGATGATATCACACACATAGTCTCTGTTTGTTTTCCCAGGTTAGTATTCGGCCCAATCCTACATGTACATTCGGATCCGACCGGTTATCGGTAGTATCCCATGGTCGGACGACCCAGATCAGCGCCGACCTTCGGTGTTTTTGTTGCATGCTCACTTGGAGAAGCACACGTGAAAAGAAACACCACGGGCACACGGATGGTATCACACACACACACACACACACACTCTGTTTGTTTTCCCACGTTAATATTCGGCCCAGTCCTACATGTACATTCGGATCCGACTAGTTATCCGCAGTATCTCATGATCGGACGGCCCAGATCAGCGGCGGCCTTCGGTGTTTTTGTTGCCTGCTCACTTGGAGAAGCACACATGAGAAAGAAACACAACAGCCACACGGATGGTATCACACACACTCTCTTTGCTTGTTTTCCCGTGTTAGTATTCGGCCCAATCCTACATGTACATTTGAATCCGACCGGTTATCCACAGTATCCTATGATCGGACGGCCCAGATCAGCAGCGGCCTTCGGTGTTTTTCCTGCCCGCTCACTTGGAGAAGCAAACATGAGAAAGAAACACCGCGGGCACACGAATGTTATCACACACACTCTCTCTCTGTGTTTGCTTTCCAACGTTAGTATTTGGCCTAATCCTAAATGTACATTCGGATCTAACTGATTATGCGCACTATCTCATAATCGGACGACATAGATCAACGGCGGCCTTTGGTGTTTTTGTTGTCTGCTCACTTGGAGAAGCACACGTGAGTAAGAAACACCACAGCCACACGGATGGTATCACACACACACACTCTTTGTTTGTTTTCTCACGTTAGTATTCGGCCCAATCCTACATATACATTCAGATCCGACCGATTATCCGCAGTATCCCATCATCGAACATCCCATATCAGCTGCGGCCTTCGGTGTTTTTGTTGTCTGCTCACTTGAAGAAGCACAGATGAGAAAGAAACACCGCAGCCACATGTATGGTATCACACACACACACACACACATACACAAACACACACTTTCTCTGTTATGTTTCCCATGTTAGTATTCGGGCCAATCCTACATGTACATTCAAAGCCGATCGATTATCCGCAGAATCCCATGATCGGACGGCCCAGAATAGCTGCGTCCTTCGGTGTGTTTTGTTGCTTGCTCACTTGGAGAAGCACACACAAGAAAGAAACACCGCGGCCATGAATGGTATCACACACACATACTCTGTTTTCCCAACCCCTCGCCAGGTTTGGTTCGTATTTACCCCTTCCTCTACGAGATACTCGCCGACTGCATGGCCTAGATCGGCAACGGCGGGTAGTGTCGGTCCGCCTCCCCACCATGTCCGAACCCGACGTAACCCCACACATACATCCGGATCCAACCGCTTATCCGTCTTATCCCCCGGCCGAACAGTTCAGATCATCGGCGGTGGCGGATGTCCTGCCTGCACGCCTGGAGAAGCACGAGGAGGACGCACGCCGCAGCCACAAATGTCATTGCAACACACACACGCGCACGCACCGCGTTGTGTTCTCCCACGTCGATATCCGACCTAACCCCACGTGTACATCCGGATCCGACCGCTTATCCACCGTGTCCCATGATCGGACGGCCCAGATCAACCGCGGCCTCCGGTGTTTTGCTTACCTGCTCACTTGGTGAAGCAGGCACACAAGAGAGAAAGAGAAAGAAACACCGCGGGCACACGGATGGTATCACACAACACAGCACAACACAACACAACACACACTCGCCGGGTGGAAGTGGGTTTGGTTCGTATTTCCTGCCTTCCCTGTCTCGCAACCCGTTCTCTCATCTGCGTCTCGCCTCTCGTTTCCCTCCTCCGCTCCCCTCCGCTTCGCCGCTAGGGTTTGCGCCGAGCAGATCCGGCCGGCGGCGGAGGAGCTGACCGGCCCCGCCGTCCGTCCGTCCGTCCTCGCACGGGGCCCCGACGCCGGCCGCCTACTCCGCCGATCCGATCCGTGAGCGCCTCCCTTCCCTTCCATTTCCCCAAACTCCGTTTCCCCAAACTCCATCCCCGATCTAATCCATCCTCCGTCGCATCCACCAACAGGAGGATGTCCCCGCCGCCGGCGTCGCCCGCGCTGTCGGCGCAGAAGCTGACCACCAACGACGCGCTCGCCTACCTCAAGGCCGTCAAGGACAAGTTCCACGACAACCGCGCCAAGTACGACGAGTTCCTCGAGGTCATGCGCGACTTCAAGAGCGCCAGGTCTGTATCCCTCCGTCCCCATCTCCCTCGCCGCATCTCAATCGCTCCATTCCGGCTGGGATTTCGCCGGAACGGGAAACCGAAGGAAACATGTTGGCCGATTTAAGTTTGTTTTCCCCTTTGCCTTTGTGATGATGGTGGCAGGATCGACACGGCGGGCGTCATCATCCGGGTGAAGACGCTCTTCAGCGGCTACCCGGAGCTCATCCTCGGCTTCAACGCCTTCCTGCCCAAGGGCTTCGCCATCAAGCTGCAGGACATCGACGGCGCCGCCGCCGGCGACAAGAAGCAGCCCGTCGACTTCATGGAGGCCATCAACTTCGTCAACAAGATCAAGGCCAGGTTCCAGGCACAGGACCACGTCTACAAGGCCTTCCTCGCCATCCTCAACATGTACCGCATGCACAACAAGTCCATCCAGGACGTATACCAGGAGGTCTATTTCCCATCTTCTTCTTCTACCTGTAGAAAGAAAAGCATTTCCTGAATGATTTATCTAGATATGTGGTGCCTGTGTGCATATTATGATGCTAACACGGATGGGATTTCCTCCTCTAGGTTGCTACGCTGTTCCACGACCACGCCGACCTGCTCGAGGAGTTCAAGCATTTCTTGCCTGATACGTCCAACGCTCCGCAAGTGCTGGCCGCTCCTAAAGCCGTTTCCGCCAAACAGGAGCCCCCCGCAGCGCCTTCTGCCAGTGCCAGGAATGTACAGAGCATCAAGGTAAATATGGTTATCTGTCTTCATTTGATCATTTCTGTAATTTTGCAGTTGCCGCATAGCAGGGACAATTTCCTTTCCTTATATGTGAAACAGCAACGTTTACTCTATTGAAATTAATTAATGAAATGTACCGATGATGGAGTTGAGTTCTTACATTGGCTTTTGGATCACTGTGTATTAGTTGGCATTGGCTCCTCCATGGCTTGACTTGACAGTTGTAGATATAAAATCATCCGGCATATACATTTGGACTTCAGTGCTGTAATACTCCCTCCCTCTGTCCCAACATAAGTGTCTCAACTTTTTTGTACTAAAGTTGAGACACCTTTTTTTTGGGAAGAGGGAGTATTTCACTGGCCACAGAACTTCTATGCTGACTTGTTGTTTTTTCCGTCTCCAGAGAGAGAGGCCTCAGCCGTCAACTGCTGAGCGCGACAGCAGTGTTGATCGCCCTGATCTCGAGCATGACCCAGACAGGAAGCGTGTCGACAAGGAAAAGGATCGTAAGATCGACCGGGACAGAAAAGATCATGACAAGGATGCTGAGTACGAAAGCAAAGATTTGGATGGGGGACTACGCAAGCGCAAAGCTTTATCAAAGAAGCTGGAGGGTGACACACACCAAGGGGCGGCAAGCATCTCTGCTTCGTCGTACAATGATAATGATGCAATGAAAAGTGAGCCCCTAACCATGTTGATAATAGGACTGAGATGTCGTTTCGTCTCGATACTTGTGCAGTATGGCATCATCAGTGCCTTGTAGATCTCCAGTTTCTATTAATTTTAGAATTTATCAGTGACTCGCAGTATGGCCCTGTTAGTTTTAGAATTTATCTTGTGCTTTTTTTCAGCTTAGCATACATCGTCGATATCCACTTTAATAATGCCCTACGCAGTCCTTCCTCTTGGATTTATAGATTCATTTCTATCATTCAAAACCAGGTGCGTACACACAAGAGTTCCTTTTCTGTGAGAAAGTCAAGGAGAAGCTAGAGCCTGAAGCTTACCAGGAGTTTTTGAAATGCCTCCACATATACAGCCAGGAAATAATTACAAGAAGTGAATTGAAAAATCTGGTAAGTTAGACCGATTTGTTGTAAAGATAGATTATGAATCTTAGCTGATGATATCTACAAGAGTTTGTGAGATACCCTACCCAACCACTGGATAAACCTACTGTTGCGTTTCTGAACATGGATAGCGTTGCTTATTTTCAGGTACATGACATACTTCAGCGCTACCCAGAGCTTATGACTGGATTTAGCGAGTTCTTGGAACATTGTGAGAACATAGGTAGACCACATATATTCATTTCACTTGTGAATTTATGTTTGCTGAATGCACTTTCTGTTTTATTATGTTCACCCCCATTTCTAAAGAGTTCCTTTCCTTTACTCTGTAGATGGTTTTCTGGATGGAGTCATCAATAAAAGTAAGCGATCCCTTACCCTGAAGTTTAAAGTTTCATTGCTTCTACTCTTTATAGGGATTCTTTATAGTAGTTCTTTTTTTAAATGAAGGGCAAACATCACGAACAGTCAAGGCACTGGACAAAGAGAGAGATAAAGGGCGTGCAGGGGAGGACAGGGAAAGAGATGCTGAAAAACTGAGCGAAAAGGAACGAGAAAGGCTTGATAAAGTGTCTGCGCTCAATTCTAAGGAAGCCACTACCCACAAAGCTGCTGCGTTCTCTGCCAAAGAGAAGTACCTATGCAAGCCAATATCAGAGCTTGACCTCTCAAACTGTCAGCGGTGCACTCCCAGTTACCGGCTTCTGCCTAAAAATGTAAGCTGGTTCAACTCAATGTAGTATCTTCTTTTTTTACTCGCTGTCATTTCTGTCTGACAATTCTTTCCACAATATCTCACACTTCCTTTCTTTTTTCAGTACCCTGTGCCTGCTTCAAGTTGCAGAACTGACCTTGGAATCTCTGTGCTCAATGATCACTGGGTATCAGTCACCTCAGGAAGCGAAGATTATTCATTTAAACACATGCGGAAGAATCAGTATGAAGAAAGCTTGTTTAGATGCGAAGATGACAGGTTCTGGAATATGTTTCATACTTTGATTGTATCTTACTGTTGGCACCAGCAAAGCATGCAATTGTAGTACATATTAGCAAAGTGCCCAATTTAAAGTTTCACAGTCCATTTGTTTTCTTCTATAACAACATGCTTCTTGTTTCATTAGGACAATCAAAGCAGCACTGCAACAATGTAACTCTGCAATAAATGAAAATAACTCACACTGGTGCCATTCTTAGCCCTTGAGTGCATCAACGGGAAAAAAGGACCAAACAAGTTGGGTAGGCTATAGTTGAAAACAGGCAGTAATCTTTTCTGAATTGTCATGCACCCACAATTCTTAGGAAAATGAAAAGCCACTGACTACAAAAACAGAGTCCATCACAGTAGGAAGTTAGAAAGTACAGTTGTCCACAGCCCAAATATGTATAGCTGTAGAACACTGAAGAATTAACTGACCGACAGTAACCATAAAGCAAGAAAACATGTAAAAACACACTTCCATAATTTTTATGTGTTAGAGATTTAATTTCAATCATAAATAAGATGCTTTTGCTTAACCAGAGCCTGTTCTTAATCATAAATAATATGTCCATAACAGTTATATCATACTTTGTGTTTCTTTTTCTGCATTGTGTCACCCATTAACCAGAGTAGCATTACTCCACAGCTTATGTTGCTATTTAAGTTGCCCGTGGATGATAATTAATTAGTTACTCTTTGTGAAATGCACTTTTCAGGTTTGAGTTGGACATGCTGCTGGAATCAGTTAATGTGGCGATTAAGCGTGTTGAGGAGTTGATAGAAAAAATGCAAGAAAATTCAATCAAACCAGACAGCCCTATACGCATCGATGAACATTTGACCTGTAAGTATCTGCCAGCATGCCTTGGGCATGTATGGTAGTTCTTTGCTGCATGGCTTTTGAGTGCTCTTCAATGGTTGAAAAGAACATGTGTATCATTTAACTCTTTGTGCTTTTGACAGCTCTGAATTTGAGGTGCATCGAACGGTTATATGGTGACCATGGCCTTGATGTCATGGATGTCCTTCGTAAAAATGCGAGTGTGGCATTACCAGTTATTTTAACTAGGCTTAAGCAAAAGCAGGAGGAATGGTCAAGGTGCCGGTCAGATTTTAACAAGGTTTGGGCTGAAATATATGCCAAGAACTATCACAAGTCCCTTGACCATCGCAGTTTCTATTTCAAACAACAAGATACGAAGAATCTGAGCACAAGAGGTATGCATTTATGATACTGCAACTGAAATCATCAGGGTGGTCACAATGGGAGCACCATAGGTAGTATCATGCATGCCAACTAGGCATTTTAGCTTATGTGGCACACAATTAAATGAGGAAGGACAGGGTTGAGTATCATACTATGATACCGTATCATGTTAAATGATGTACTAGTATGTGTCTTGCGTGGCAATAAATGAGACTGCTATGAACCAAGTTATGATACTATGATACCAAGTTATGATACTATGATACCAAGTCTTGCATGGCAATAAATGAGGCTACTATGAATCTATGATACCAAGTTGTGATACTCTGTGTTGTGGAGGTAGTATCATACACTAGTATCATATGCATGATGCTAGTATATGATACTTCCCATTGCTTCAAAGCTGTATTTTTTTAAACTACCCCCTCCCCCCCTGTGCAGCTCTATTGTCTGAGATCAAAGAAATTAATGAGAAGAAAAGGAAAGAGGATGATGTGCTTCTTGCTATTGCTGCTGGGAATAGGCGGCCAATAGTTCCCAATATGTCATTTGAGTATGTAGATTCAGAAATCCATGAAGATGTTTATCAGATCATCAAGTACTCCTGTGGAGAAGTCTGCAGCTCTCCAGATCAAGTTGACAAAGTGATGAGAACCTGGACAACATTTGTGGAACCTATTTTGGGAGTTCAACCCCGAACACTTGCCGTTGAAGATGCAGGTGTGGTAAAATCAAAGAGCCGAACCCCTACGACTGCTCTTGCAAGTGTAGGGGAAACTAATAATGTAATACCAAACGGCGCAGTCACTGTTAAGCAAGCCAATGGAGATGAAAGCATTCCGAAGGAAAAAGCAGAATCTTCTCGTGGTTTATTGGCGAATGGAGTTTCAGAAGATGCTCAAAATGGTTTCCATGATGCTGATCGAACTGTCCGCAGAGGCGAGGGGCCATCTAACACTTCATTACATCAGACTGAACAGAATCAGCGGAGAACAAATATGGAGCTTACGTCAGGTTTGTGCTGTCCTCTGTTAAATATGTGAGGATGTCTTTTAAGTTACATCTTGGCTTAGCTAATTTGTTACGACTGTCCTAGCCAATTCTCATTGGTTTAATTTTCCCTTCAGGTACTAATTCTTCCAGAGGTAATTTCTCCGGAAGTGAGGCTGTTGTCGAAGCTATGGGTGGCAATGAAACAATTCCATCTATAGGGGTATGATCATTCTTAAACTGGGTTTACTTACTAGTAATTGTTATGCTTGTGTGTTTGCTTTCATGCCTTTGGTTACATTGTGTCTTTTAGTTTATTCTTAGTGGTGGCAATGTTGTTGATGCCAAGTGTAATTGTACGTGGTCGAATAAAAACCATGAAATTAGTAAGAACCTGTCTAGTTTTACATGTGCGATGTGATATGAGCACAACCTCGAACGGCCGCTGATTTGTCTTGATCTTTTACGATGCAGCGTCCTCCTCTGAAATCCACCGTTAAAATCTCCCAATTACGCAAGCAGTACACGTAACCTGCAGATGGGGAACGACAACCAACAAGAAATCCTTGACCTATGTTTTTAAGGTGTCCTGCCTTAGACGCTTAGGTGACACTTAGGCGATAAGGCGCCCTGGCAGCGCCTTACAAATATGCCCGCCTTAGGCGCTTAGGCGCCACCTAGGCGCTAGAGCGGGTGGTGCTCGCCTTAGGTCCGCCTAATAAACAATGCCCTCGATACATGAGGAACCTCCTGCCATAGTAGAACGTAACCAGCACGCAACCTGCCGGTCATGGACCTCGATCCAATAGCTACAAACCTCTTGATGTACGCATGAGAATCATCTTGCCAAAGTAAAATCTTCAATTAGAAAGTTCCACAAAGATAGATAAAATGGACACCCAGAGGGCCGCTTCATTGTGGATGTCTAAAGCTCTAAAATAAATCTAACTATAGCCAGCCCGTTTTATAGGCGACACACCCGGTCGTTCCAAACCGAGCAGGTAAACAAACCTGATACAGACTCCTATTCAAACTAACAAAAGATTTTCCTAACAAATTATGTGGCTACCTTGATCACTAGCAACCGAATTAGACTCGGTACGCGACAAAGGACTATGGAACAATGCAAAGGAAGAAAACATAACGTAGCTAGCTTTCCTTATTTCTTGCCATGGATTGGAACACAACCTCTTTGGGGGAGTCCTGAATTTTGGTCTGATCTCTTTTTGTGGTGGAGGCATCTGGAGCAACATAGAACCAACTAAAACCGATGTTCAAAAAAGCGGATAGCGCAAGTGAAGCGGAAGACCACAGCTTAGAGCAATGAACGCTTTAGCGGAGCTTAACTGCGCTTAAGCGTTTTTTAAATTGGCTAGCATTTGACAGATTTTGAATAATATACACAGGAAAATAGGGAACACGGCATATGGGTAATTGAATAGCATCTAAAATACAGTTCACACCATAGCGAATACACATCAGGTTCACATGGCAAGCAAAGGGCAGCCCGGTGCATATAGCTCCCACTTGGACCACTTTGGGTCTATTGTACGCAGCCTTTCCCTACATTTCTGCAAGAGGCTGTTTCCAGGACTCGAACCCGTGACCTCTTGGTCACAAGGCAACGGCTTTACCACTGCGCCAAGGCTCCCTTCCTCACATGGCAAGCAAAATAACAACTAAAATGCAGTTTAGTTCAAATAGTCATAACCTAATAGAGATCATGTGGCCAGAATTTTGCCAGAACATGAAGGAAGTTCCCATATAGAGCCTAATAATAAGGTAAATGGCATATTGCCATAATTGCGCAAGCAGACAAGCAAAAGTAGTTCAAAAACAGCCAAATTCTGGCCAAATTTTTAAAAGAATGGTTAATCTACCGCTTAGGGCAAAAGCGAAGCGGTTTGCCATCGCAAGCGCTTTCTTGAACACTGACTAAAACTTGTCGCATTAAATTACCATGGTCCAAGTCCCTTTCCTTCTGTGTAGCACATGAAATAGCTTGAAGTATTTTTGGATGTGAAAGAACAGCTTTGACCACCGATGGTCATGAGAGTTGCTATCTCGCACGTTCATCTACCGCTCGTTGAGTGCTGTTTCCCCTTTAGGCAAATCAGAATGAGAGAGCCCCACTGGTCCCCACCGGTTAAATTCAGGGGGGGGGGATTAGGAAGTGGTGGGGCCGTGTTGCTTACATGCGGTAAATTAACAGGGAGGGATTGAGAATAGTGGAGGTGGTGGGCCCATGAGTTTGCATGGGACGGCAAGGGGTAAAAGCTAGTGGGGCCAGGTGGACAGCTAGCCTCCCGTGCATGCCTCCTGGCGTTTACTAGCTGGTTACGCGGTGGGCCTCTCCCATGAAAGGAAACTGAAATGAGACAGGGCGCTCCAGGCGCTGTCTGAGCCGGCGTTGCAACGCCCACGTGCGAAGGAGCAATGTCGGATGGTCACATCACCATGCATATACCCCTTATCCTGAAATAGATTTCAAGAAACTTATGCTTTGCTTATGTTAATTTGTATTCTTTATTCACAGAGAGAAGCTGGGAGGCCAGGATCTGTGCCTCAGAAGAATTCAAAGGTTGAAAGAGAAGAGGGAGAATTATCTCCTAATGGGGATTTTGAAGAGGAGAATTTTGGGCCTCTAGGAAATGCAGCTGGAGACGGAGCTTCAAAGCCGAAGGAAGTTTCTGCTGGTAGAGCTAGAGCAGCTGAGTTTGCTGGAGAGAATGATCCTGATGCGGACGATGAAGGTGACGAAAGTGCCCAGAGATCTACAGAAAGTGAAAATGCGTCTGAGGCTGGCGAGGACGCTTCTGGTAGTGAATCTGGTGACGGCGAGGAGTGTTCTCGGGAAGATAACGAGGACGAAGAGGATGCTGATCCTGATGCTAAGGTTGAAAGTGAGGGTGAGGCAGAGGGAAACACAGAGGCACATGATGCCGACGGAGGGATGTCACTACCGTTTTCAGAGCGTTTGCATAATACAGTTAGACCACTCGCCAAGCATGTCCCCACAGCTTTGCAGGATCATGGCGGGAAGTTTTCACGAATATTTTATGGAAATGATTCATTTTATGTTCTGTTCAGGTTACACCAGGTTAGTTGTTCGAATACGTGCATGCATGGACATGTTCTTTGCCTATATGGTCAACACCCCTTGGCTAACTTGCACTGATCTGCAGATCTTATACGAGAGACTACTGTCAGCCAAGACAAACTCTTCTACGGCTGAAAAGAAGTGGAGAACTTCCAAGGATACGAGCTCCCCACACCAATACTCAAAGTAACATTGCATAGCTACTCTGCTCCATTGGGATGTTTTGCCGTTATGGACAACTAATGTGCTATTAATGCAGGTTTATGGGTGCACTTTATAACTTGATTGATGGCTCTTCTGACAACACCAAATTCGAGGACGACTGCCGTTCAATCATCGGGACTCAGTCCTATGTTCTTTTTACATTAGATAAGCTGATATACAAAGTTGTGAAGCAGGCAAGTTGCCCTTAATGATTGGATCTATTGTATTGCAAACATAGTTCTGTTATACTATTAGAAAATGCTTACAATATCATTTTCATGTCCGTCTTCAGCTTCAAGCAATAGCAGCTGATGAAATGGATAACAAGCTGCTCCAGCTTTATATATATGAGAAGTCCAGGTCTCCTGGAAGGTTCTTTGATCTGGTTTACCATGAAAATGCTCGGGTTCTTCTCCATGACGAGAGCATATATCGATTTGAACGGGTTAGTTTCTTTACAACACATTCATGTTTCAGTGATTAACGTAGTTACTTTCATTTTGCTGTGCCTTGTTACCAGGCAATTTTTCTCTTAAGAAACCTCCTTTCTACACAAACTTGCTCACTAATCAGCCGGATAATTCCCCCAAAAATTCGAGTAACACCTTAATTGGGAAAAACCGGGAAAAAACCCAGATAATTCCCAATTTGTGGGAGAGGCTGTGACACTTTTCAGACACCTGATGTTCAGCCACTTGATAATAAATCATGTCAACTGTTAGATGTTTGTTTATATAATGGAGTTTCCCAGGGTCAACAGATAGAGGGATACATCTGCAGAGGATTATTCGTGTTGTACCAAACCACTCACTCACGCTTCCTGCTGTAATTTGCAGCGCTCAAATCCTACGAGATTATCAATTCAGCTCATGGAGTATGGGCATGAAAAGCCTGAAGTAACCGCAGTCTCAATTGATCCAAACTTTTCGTCATATCTTCATGACGAGTACTTGTCGAGTATTTCGGATTCAAAGGTGTCTGAAGATGTGTTCCTCGAGAGGTGAGTGTTTTTTCTGGCATCGCACCGTGGCTCTCATGATCTTCATCTTGTTCTGTTCATGGGCTAATAACCTCATCTCATTTTCCCAGGAATAAGCGGAAACGCGGGAGCAGCAACGGCCCTCAAGCTGCCTTGGCGGTCATGGATGGTTTCAAGGTTGCGAATGGCCTTGAGTGCAAGATAACCTGCAAATCCTCAAAGGTACTTATATAGTATATACAACTTAGTGGGAAGGAGCATTCTGCCTGTCAGTACCATAGTGATGTAACATTGAATCTACTCTGTTTATGCTACTGTAAGTCTTGTCTGATGGTGACGCCGCTTTGGCTGTTGGCTTCAGTTTACTACTCCCTCCGTCCCAAAATTCTTGTCTTACATTTGTCTAGATACGGATGTATCTAATACTAAAACGTGACTTGATACATCCGTATCTAGACAAATCTAAGACAAGAATTTTGGGACGGAGGGAGTACTATTTTTGTGTGTGGAGTAATTGATTGGTGAAGTATGGGGTGTCATGTTTGCAGGTTTCGTATGTCCTTGATACAGAAGACTTTTTATTCCGTATGAGGAACAGGAGGAGAATCTCGTCTGGTGCAACACCCGCCGCCGCACCTGGCAAGGCCGATTTTGTCAAGGCAGCTGATGTCGTGAAAGCACAGCGGTTTCACAAATTTCTTCTGTCTAGGTCCTAGGGCCATGCTGGCAGATTCTGGTAATTTGTCTAGCTTACAGTGACATGCATTATTAGTTCTAAACACGCACAAATGGATTATCATCTGTCTAATCTGGAGCCATTGAGATTTGTACTCTCTTGTTTGCAGCCATGCTATCATCTAATCCAGAGACGACCCCGACGTGCTTTGAACAAACGCGGTGGGTGAAGCTGCTTTCGAACCTTCTGGTAAAAAGCATTTTGGAAGAAGATGAGCTGGTGCCGAGAGGGCCGCTGGAGCTGGTAAATACCAACCAACCAACCAAAGCATTTTGCGCAGTCTTGTTGTTAAGTTGTTACCCGATGCGATGCGATGCCGCTGGTGCTGCTGGGAATGTGTATATTATTAATGTTATGTATTACCCCAGAAGAGAAGAGAATGTGACGTCGTGTTATCCATGAGGGAGGGAGGGAGGGAGGGAGGTCCGATCAACTGATCATTGTTAGTTGTTACTGTCCATATGTTTTTTTTGTTTTTTGCTGTTACATTTGCTTTGGTGGTGAAGCAAATGCAGACTTGATTTAATTCTGGACATTGCTATATATATTTGTTGGTAATGCCAGCCATCTGCATGTACTGGATTGTGCTCCTATATGCAGTAATGATAATGACTAGCATGTCTGGATCGTCATATATGAGCTACTTCTTTCCACACCCAGCCCTACATGCTCCTCACACCACCGCCGGTTGGGTGGTGGTGTCTCAGGGCAGGGATGCTGAGGTGTCAGTTCCGGACAGTGGGCCTCCTGTTACCATTAGCTTTAGACGCATAGTTCGGGACCCCCTATCCGAGATTCGCCGATTTTGACACCGACAACGACCCCGCTCCAACCCCCACAAATATCAGATTTCCGTTGAGCAAACCCTAGTCAAACTCAATCAACCTCTTTGCTTCTCCCCGAATCCACTTCGTTTTACCCGCCTGTCATGTCTGACAGTGAATCCGTCCTCCCGGAGTGGCTGAAGGCTGCCGCAGATTCCTCCATGAGGGAGGGAGGGATCAACTGATCATTGTTAGTTGTTACTGTCCATATGTTTTTTTGTTTTTTGTTGTCCTGTCGCGCTATTACATTTGCTTTCATGGTGAAGCAAATGCAGACTTGATTTAATTCTGGACATTGCTATATTTATTATTGGTGATGCCAGCCATCTGCATTAATTGGATTGTAGTTCTGGATCATCATATGATTATTTTTGCTGTCACTTTGATCATCAATATATACACAAAAATAACTTGTAATAGATAATAACTCACATCTAACATGACATCATATTACATTATGGACCCCTCTGTTTGTTTTCTAAGTTTTTTTTACAGTATATATACACAAAAAAGCTACAACTCATACAACTACATGCTCAATAGAATTATTAATAAAAAGCTACACGTGCATATCTTGGTAGCTACTATAGATCAAATCGAGCTGCTTGCTTGTGTGTTTGGTCCGAGACTTTCTTCGCACGTACAAGCGAATGGCTGGGATGGTAGCGTGCTTGTGTGCGGACGTTTAAATATCTGATTTTCATTTAAAAAAATAAAAGTATGATTTACAATTTTCGAAATTATTAATAAAATTTGAATATTTTGGGAAGAGGGCAGAAAGCATGAAACTTTTAGTATTTTCTGGAAATTGTGATTCGTTTTTCCAAATTCTGAACCTTTTTGAAAATATGAACAACTTGTTAACATATTTCGAAGTTTTGAACAAAATCTTGATTCTGAACATTTTTGGAAAACGCAAGCAATTCTAAAAAGTGATTTTTTTTTCAAACTCTTGAGTCGTATAGTGTTTTTTGATACACGTTGAACGTTTTTAAAATACGTGATGTACATATTTCTTTTAATACATGTTTTGAACACATTTTTAAATACATGGTCAACATTTGCTGAAATACTCCTTGAACTATGTTATAGTAATAAATACTTTTTTAAAACTGCAAGACCATTTTTTCACATTGTATAAATTGTCACAAACATTTTATGAAATACCAGAATATTTATTTATAACGTCACTTGCATTTTTAGTGGTAAGAAGTATTTTTTTATATTACGCACATTGTGTTTGCAATGTATACACATTTTTGAAAAAATTTACATACAGTTTTATGAAATCCAGGAACATTTTACATTGTCACAAGCATCTTTTTTAAAACTATCAACATTGTTTTACTATGTTAACAATTTTTAACTTCATGGTTATATTCTAAAATTAATTTATGTTTTAAAAAAATATTCATTTAAAATATTTAAAAAAAAACTAAAGTAGCCTGACAACAACTAGACTCAGCATGACATCAGCGTGGCAAACCCACATTCCTACTGGGCCGCCAAGCACCGTATTCCTGTAGGCGAGGCTGCCTTCCACCTTGCTATAAGCGAGGCATAAACGCTCCCCCTAGCGCTCTACGTGCTAAATAGGAGGTCCCGCGCTTGTGTCGCTCTACAAATCATGCGACAACACCAACGTGAAAATAAATAAAGAAAACCCCAAAAAGGCCCATAAAAATGACATAGGCCCATAACCAGACAACCAGTGAAAACACGGATGAATGGGCCGCACCTCCGTCGTTTGATAACCGTCAGCGCGGATCCCGGATGAAGTTTAGGGCATGTACAATGGTTCTATCTTAAGAGTGACACGTAGGACAAATGATGAGGTGGAGGAGAGAGAAATCGTAAGATAAGGCTTGTCTTCTCTTATTTAAGAAAAGACAAGAGATGATCTCTTAGCACAATTTGTCTCATCATGTTTTTAGGAACAACTAATTATTGAAGATAAGGCTAAGAAATGACCCATTGTAGACATGTTTTTTTGTCATCTCTAATTTACATGCAAGAGTTAAGATAAGACTATCTTATCAACCATTGTACATGCCCTTACAATTCAGGTGAAAATGCAGAGGCACATAATGTAGCTAGGTTTTCACTCATTTCTCAAAAGAGAAGCTAGATTTTCACTCTCTTTAGAACAGGGTAGACAGACTTTGTTGGGTCAGCCCCATGACTTGTTGGGTAGACAGACTTTGTTGAGCAATAAAATCTAGCGTGTTGCCCTAAAAAAAGGTGAAAATTCAAAGACAAAACATTGCCTTGTGTAGTTTATTGATCGTAGGTAGTTGTGGGTACGATTTAGAGCGTGCGTGGCCGTGGCAATGCGTGGTTGGGTTGAGACAAGGAGAAATCTTCTTCCGTGTAAGTACGTAGGTAGATTTCCATGCACGTACGGAACTAGTCGTCGAATCAATTCAGACTTCAGGTGGAAACAATGGAATTTCTTCGTCCCTTCCATTCCGTTCCGTTGTACTGTACACACCTGCACCTACAATTCTGCATGATTGCACGCGTGCGTCAGTGCGTCCACTCTGTCTGTCGTCCTTTGTACCGCGTGCGTGTAATAATAGTAGCAGAGGAAAATGAATCGTAGGCCTGACTAAAATACCATCTACAGCAAACCCCCGTGTGGACCGGTCACAAAAAAAGTGACTCATACGGGCTTCTCAAGCGGGACTTCTAAACATCCTAATCGGCGTCTCCCATATCCAGCCCAAATCTGATACGGAAATTATGCGTCCGGACGCGCCACGTCAGTCTGACCCACTATGGCCCATAACAACCCCACTCTAACCCCCACAAATATCATACGACCGTCGAGCAAACCCTAGTCAAAACTCAGTCAATGCTCACTCGACCTCTTTGCTTCTCCCCGAATCCACTTCGATTTTCCCCGCCCGTCATGTCTGACGGTGAATCCGCCATCCCGGAGTGGCCGAAGGCTGCCGCAGATTCCGATGGCTCGTCGGCGCCCGATGAGTACACCGGCCCCTGCTGGACAGGGGCGACAGCTCCTCTTCGGGGCCATGCCGCCCCTGCCAAGCACCATCCAGCATCGCCCTCACCCGCCCCTCCGGGGTGCCACTTGGTGCTGTTGCCGGCGGAACTGTAGGCGGAGTCCATGGGCCACAAGTATCGCCTTGCAAAGAAGCGTGGCGGAGGTGGCTGCCAGCCTCACCAATTGAGAAGATCCACGCCAGAGCCACTTCTCACGGCCAGCGACGACAACGAGGCCTCCGCACCGCCGTCCGCCAATCGTACACGTCCGCGGAGATGGACTCCCGCCGCCGTCGCCGCAAAGATGCGAAGGCGCTTCACGTGGCTCTGAAGGAGTTGGAGCGGTTGGCGATGCAGCGGGCGACGATGGCAGAGAGAGCCGCACGGCTCCGGGAGAAGCAAACCCGCAAAGCCTGGCGCATGGCGGGCATCATCTCGCCGTCCTCCTCCTCCTCCGCTTCGGACAACAACGATGACGCGACCGGAGCCGCCGAGGCCCCAAGGGGAAGAGACCGGCATGGAGGAAGCGGTGAAATCCCCCTTTCCCGGTTTTAGTTGCTTTTGAGTAGTGTTAAGTGATGAACTCGGACGGCACTTTTGTACCGCACTATGTTTATCTATGCCGGATTGCTTTTTTCGAAAAGGATCTACGTAGGAACAACAATTGCGTGGTTTTGTGTAGATATGGGGTAGGACATATGAGGAATGGCTATGAAACGCGAGAAATGAGGTCCGCCCGGTCATCTTCAACGGACGACGCTTCCGCGGGCTTATAGCCGTATAGGGGTATGGACGTGGATATTCTGCACGCGAGCACAGATGCTCCCTATATCTGCGCCGGCCGTTAATGCACGGGGATCTGGGCCTAGCAATTTTTAGGAGAGATACGGTTCTTCCAAAAAGCACTGAAAGGGAACAGATATGTACGGGCCCGTAATGTATGGTGGACCAGGTAAACGGCCGCATGTCGGGCCACCGTTACGAGAGTGTTGGACGAAGTAACTGAGCCGTGGCCCATAACGTTACATTCTGTTTGGGCTGCGGGGACAGTAGCTTCACTTTTCCATTCGGCAGCAGCTGCAATTATCCAGTTCTTCCCGGACAGAAGAGAAGCTGGGGCGGCGGCGTGCTCGCGGAGGAGTGCGACGCCATTGAAGACATGGAGTTCTTGCTGCCGGTTAACAGGTGACGTGTCTCTAGATTCGTTCAATTCTGTAAGATGAGCTGGAGTTGCAGTTTCTTAGAGATTTCCCCCATCCCAACACGGCAGGTTTCCAATCCTTGAGGGGATGGACGTCTCCGATGGACCATAAAGTATTGGAGAACTCCAGAACATATCATAGGAAGCAGCCTACAACACATACAGGATGGCCCGTAATGTTGTTTCATGATACAAAGTAATGTTCAGTAATCAATTTTTAGGACATCAGCAATTTGGACACATCCTGTATGAGTGTAGCACGTACTAAGTTGCAGAACTGGAGAAGAAGAAATTGTACGGTGTAGTGCATCATGGGCGGAGCATCGGGAGAAGTGGTGCAAGGTGTCTTACAAGGTGACAGTGATTGAAGCAGGCATCCGAGCAATCTATTGAGCAGATTGACCCTAAGAAACCTGGATGGACGCAAAGGTACGCCTGTGTTCAGACTTGCAATCCATGCTAGTAGTAGGAAAAGGGACGGGTCCATATTAGTAGTAGAAATTGAGAAGTATGGCGTGCCTATGTTCTGTTTCACTGAATGTAGTATGTCTGACAGATTAGTTCTCCCCGAATAGGAAAAAGTAGCTCGCTAACTTACGTGTTTGCAACAGATTATGGAGATAGTTTGCTCTAATTTAGGAAAAATGAGAAGTATCAGATTCTGAATTAGGAAAAAAATTAGCATGACATATATTTTGGTTAAGCAATATTTTAAGTATCAAGAAGCTGGAATGAGAAAAAATAAGTTAGCTATTCGATATCGAGTTGGATAATTAGTTGACTGCTATGAACTATGTATGTGTTTTGATATGTACTGACAACATTTGAAGTGAACTGTTAAGTAAAGGAGTGTGTGGATGACTGGACGTATAAAATCAGAGTTGCAACTGCAGGAGACATGGATGGTTTTTTGGTCGAACATTGCAAAGTTAGTAGTCGGAGCTTGTCCATCTGGGTGACATGAGTGTTGAAGCTTATGAACGTCTGATATCTCTATTCGAAAGCTGCATGGTGGAAATGCAACCATTTGCAGAAATTGGGGGTGGTCTAGGATTGGAGGACAGGATTGCTGAGCATGGCGATGTTGTCAACCAGCAACATCCAGAAGGGGCGGTTGTGGTCAGGGGACATTGGGCAGTGTGGCGTTGGTAGTGAGGACAACAATTCATCTAACGAGTCCGGGAATATGTTAGCAGGATTATTGGCACTTCAGGAGAGGAAAGAGATGGGCCAGCGTACGACGAGCGGAGAGAAGGTCCCCTACACGAAGGTTGTGGGGAATGTTTTATGATAGACCACTTTTCTGTTATGTTGTAGTGACTTGGCCGATGTAGTGTCTAAACTATAGATTAGTCAAGTTTGTGCTTGCATCTGTACTGAAAGATAGTGATATGAATCAGACTGTTGTTTGTTGTTGTGAAATGCCTTTATGCATGTGATTGTCTGATTGATGCTGCCGTCGATAAATATATGATTACAGATGTAATGAGGTGATCTGGAATTGTCGAGAAATGCCAGTGCACATTTGCTTGCTGGATGCTGCAGAAGATTACTGGTTGCATTCGAAGCCACCCTACTGCAGAAGATTACTGAATTTTTTTCCCGGCAAAGAAAAAGCTAATGTCTGCTTGTGTGAAACCGAGTAATGCATGCTTCTGTGATCCAGGTGATGACTTGGTCGCCGCAATACGGGGCGACGATGTGTAGAAGGGGCGGCCGACGATGAAGAAGCGGACATCCTCAGATGAGATAATGGTGTAGATTTTCAACTTAGGATGAGGCTGGGAGGAGCGGGGCCAAGTAGGTTTTAACCGGTGATGAAATCTGGTTCAAAACAAAAAGTAGTGATGAAAGAGATGAATGGTGTAGGGGAAGGTAGGTACCTGCAACGGTGGGATGCAATTAACGCCATTAGTCCAGAATATGAGGTTGTCACGGCACAGATCGTGAAGGGCATCTGATCTGGCGTGCGAACGAATGATGGCGTCCTATCTATTACTGAGCAGATGTGGGCCATAGGACCTGGAAGAAAATAGTGATACTCAAAGAATACGTGTGTCTATACGTGCTGGGGTGGGAATCTCTTCGTGACTGGACGGATCTGATAACGAGCACACATGCACGCGAGCTCAGAATAGGACTTTCGCGTATAGGGTGCCAAATTATGTGAGGGTGGGTGTAGATGCTCTAAGAAAGATGTGACTCTTTTTAGTTGTGAGAGCGTACGTAAGCATGAGAAGATGTGTTATTAATTGTACTCCTACCAGTACCAGCAAAGGGGAGGAGATTCACCCTAACCCTAGCTAGCTAGTTTAATAATGAATGTCACCAAGGTAGGGTAGGAGACATATGAAGCCAAGGTCGCAGGAGTGGTGATTAGCATGCGCAAGTGGAAGAATTAGTTTAGTAACATCATTATATGGGAGTATATGAGAAGATAGCTTGCTATACTTGAGTTAGTGGAAATATATTACTATCAACGGTACGTCAGTCAAGGTCAAAGGTGCTTGCAATGCAATCAGTGGAGGCTGCGCGATTGCGATTGCCAACGCCAATACCATCTCATATGGGAATGGGAATGCCAACCCAACCCCACGGGTACGTTAGCATTAGGTTAGACCAACCAACTAACAACATCATCGACTTCAATTAATACTTACTGTTTACACAAAACCAAACAGCCCATCAAAAAAGAGCATATTAATTAGCATAACAAGTTGTTTTTTAGGGGAGCATAACAAGTTATTAACCATGAACACAAGTATATATATACACTATTTCATTAATAAAATATTAAAGTAATTTTACAAATGTTCATATATTTAAATAAATTCTCATATAATTTTAAAGTTTCAACATTTTAATGAACTATTTATGTAGTATATCAATGTGGTCATGCTTTAACAAAAAAATGTGTTGTTTTAAAGAGTTTATATAGCATATAAGTTTGTGTGGTTTCTATATATATGCAAACCTAGTTAGTGCACCATTAGGCTGCGGATCCTCACATGAATAATACTTGAATCATATAAAAAATTTAATCATTCATAAATATTTTCAAATTTATGAATATGTTTTAAAATAACACGTGAATTCTTTTTAAAATGACATGAAGATTTTTGCATTCTTTTGAAACTATGTTTGTTATACAGTCATAAAGTGTACTTGTACTTTTGATACATGAAAACTCATTGGTTGGAGTGGCATCCGTGCCTGGTCTACAAGCTTTGGTCCGATGTCCGGGTCACAGATCGGTGTTGTTTTTGCTGGATTATTAAATTCTTTTTATTTATTTTGTTCGGCCAAATGTTTATAAAGGTTATGAATCATTAAATATCAGCAAATGTGAAGTTGTCGAGTGGCTAGCCGCATGCACTCGAGTGGTACATCACTGGTTTGTTCCAGCATGCTAGTTTTTGTTTCTATCTTATAGTTATACTCCTAGTTTTTATTTTATAATTTGTCAGTTTCTCTTGAGGGCTTTACTGTAAGAAAATAATTCCGGAGGTTTTCCGCAAAAATAACAGGGCACACACCCTTGTTACTGACAGCGGGCCCCATGGCATCCTAGCGCGCCTCCTCAGCTGTGGACGTATACAAACGCCCTTTGAACCGTATATGCACGTCCATGCCAAGTTATGGAACCAGTTCAATGTATTTTGCAAGTTCGGGCACTAAAGTGCATATCCATGACAAGTTCAAGCACCACTGATGTATTTACCTCTGTTTTTTTTTGTTTGAGGCAAACTCGGAAGCTTTATTAAGACGTGACAATGTTTACAGGAGGCTTGACAGGGCTACCCTGTGCAGCCCACTTACTTCCTTGCTTGTCTACCGCGGACCCAACCGAAGCCCAATGGGCCACACTCCCCTGAATGCCTCTTGTGTTTCTATCCGGTGTAGCTTTGCACACACTCCAATCCTAAATACTCTAACCTAAAAAAAACAAAAAGGAACTCCCAAATTCTCTCTACCTAGAAAAAAAAAGGTATTAATGCTCTCTGCTGAACTTTGAACTCGTATGGCATTTTTGGATAGTGAGATTTTATAAGAGTGAATTTCAGAGGATTCCAGCCACAGTGAAAGAAAGAAAAAAGATTGCCGAACTTCAAGAAATATCTCCTGTACGAGTCACAGGTTTTGGATTACTTTTTGATCCTCAAGATTGTTTTTTTATGAGTGTTCTTTGACTCATATGATTTGATTAGAACCCACTCATTCCTGTGGAATGTATTATTAGTGTTGGTTATAATGGCAATTCATTCTCTATGGGTGGTCAAGGTTGCAATAAATAAATAATTATTTGACGCCTACACCAGTGCCTAACATGACCGGTTTTCGCCATGTCTACGATGTTAGACACTGACATCTTGTTCCTCTGCTGATGGCTTCCTAACTGCCTAGTACCAAAATTCTTTATGGATGACTTTGTTTTGGGGCGAATGGCATGCATGGCATCTTCTAGAAGCTTCTTCTAGAAGCATAGACCATTGAAAGAAAGGAGAAGAGAGACCATGACCTCACCTCATGTGTGTGTAATGCATGAGAGCCGTGCAGAAAGGGGAAAAGATCTTGTTGTATATATCCCTGGCCGATTTCAGTTTCAGGTCAGTCATCAGCCTAATAATTTGACTGCTTCTTCTGAAGGACTTGTTGTCAATGTCATGTTAGGCCATCTATGTAGTGTACAGTCGACCAGTCATCTCCATCACACCACACGTGATTCATGAGATTCTCTTCCTTCTACTAGTCATCATTATTATTATGTAGATAATATCTTGTGTTAGACATGTGATTCATAATTGAAATTCATATGTGTTTATAAATTTTATCCTGGATCTTCGCAATATTACAATTTTATTAGGTTTATCGATATGTTATGATAAAAACCTGTAAGAAAAACAATGATTTTTTCAAAGAGTGGATTGAGTACTATTTAACCATCAATTCCATGATTCTTCTCTAGTTGTAGTTGGGCACTGTCCTGTTTAACTTCATCCTACTTCTACTTCTTGTAGTATACTATGATGATTTCCCTGCTCTTCTTTTATAGTTAGGCTGAAATCAGGGTCCTTTTGAACACCATCATTCCTTTTCCACTTGCTAAGTAATGTCGAAACAAAAGAAGGCGGAAACATAGGGCGATATCAGCACCAAAGAGGGCATCCATTCTTTCAATGACAGCAAAAATAGAATACAGGCATTATTCATATTATTATTCCCCAAAAGGATATATATATATTCTTAACTTAGGAACAAAGGAACAAAAGAAACAAGGGAAAAATTATCCCCAAATAATAATGAGGGGAACAAGCTAAGTATCCATCCATCCACCTCCTAAACTTACATCCCTCCACTCCAATGTACATCAACTGTCCTCATCAGTCCCACCCTTCCTCCCTTTTGTAGCTACTGTCTACAAACAAAATCTCATCATGTACAGTTAAACCCTAATTCAACCGACCGGCGAAACCCGCTCATCTCTAACACCTGACCAGGTTAGCAACACTTTGAGAAGCAAGCAGACAAACAGGTAGAAGCTGCAGAAGAACCACCATGTCACGTTTTTCTTGAGCAAGCACAAGTAGAGAAACTCGGGCTGTCATCGCCCATCCCTCGCTGGAGCCGGGCAAACCTTGTTGAGGTAGACATTCGAAAAGTCGTCATGCTAACGCACTAGAACAACAACCGCCGCGGATGAAGAGTGTAGATCAAAAGGATCCAACCTGAAGACACGCAGACAAACAAACGATGAACAGATCCGAGCAATTCACCAAAGACAGATCCACCAGAGACATACCTCCACAAGCCCACTGATGATGCTTGACGCATCACTGAAACGGGTGTTAGGCGGGGAGACCTTTATTCCATCTTCAGGGAGCCGCCGTTGTCTCGTCTTCCTGAGCAGGACACAAACCCTAACAAAGCTCGAAAAAAGATCTAAAAACGGAGCCCTTCCACAGGCAAGGGCCGAGATCCACTCCGCCTCCATGGTCCTAAGGCCACCGGAGACAGGGCGGACCGGCGCCGGCGCCAGCGGGAGGCGGAGAACCCTAGCTTTTTGGGTGGCGGCGGCCGGCTAGGTCGCATACGTGAACAGGACGGGCGTTAAGTTGCATACGAATCTTAGGGTAGGGATACCTAATCCTTATTACGATATCAACAACATTTTTATTTTATTTTTTGGTAATTTTTGACTGTTCTATTCACTAGCAGTAAAAGTTTTAAAAAATGTTTATAGAAACTAAAACAAAATATTAGCAACGGATGGTGCCTAACTTGGTTTTCGCTATGTGTACTATTTTGGTGACATCTCATGTTCCTCCAATATGGCGTGCTAACACTGCACCAAATTCTTCTAGAAGCATATATAGACCTTGACCTCATCTCATGTGTAACTTTTTTCTTCCTCCATTGGCGTCACTTTCAGGTCAGTCACGAGTCATATTCATCAGGCTAAGGGCATCTTCAGCCGCGCCCCCAGGAAGGCCTGTCCAGGCGATTTTTTCGCGCCGGCGCCGAAAAAACGGCCCAGTCGCGCCCCCAGGAGCCCGATTTTCACCGGCTTGGGCCGAAAACAGCGCCGGCGGACCCAGCCCGAACCCGGCGCGCTGGGGGGCGCCTGGGGGCGCCGGGGCGAGCTGTTTTGGCGTGAAAAATACGCGGGCCAGCCGCGTCAGCGACTCGGCGCCTCGTCTTCCCCCAACGGCCTCGGTTCCCGCGGGGAATCAATGGCAAGGCTGCCGCCGGTCAACCTTGCCATTGATTCCTCATGGGCGGCGCTTCACGGGGCGGCGCGCCGACGCCTCCCTTCCCTCGCACGCGTACACACGGGCGCGGCCCGGCTATAAAAGCCAGCGGCCTCCACTCGCCTGTGCCCAGACCAGTCCCCCCTCGCCGCCGTCCAACCCCTCCCTCTCCCTGCCTCTCCCGAGCGCCGCCCTCCAGCCCCTCCCTCTACCACTCCCAAGCCCGCCCCGCCCCGCCGTCGCCATGGCAGAACGCTTCCCCGGAGACGAGGCGGTGGCCAACGGCTTCGGCCGCCGTTCGCTCCGCGAACAGGAGTCCTGGCTCCTGTTCCAGGCGAACATCCCGGCGCCGCCGGACATGCGCGCCGGGCCATCGGGGTGGAGGCTCAGCGCCGGGGGAGTACCCATTCCCCCGTTGCCCGACACCGTGGCGAAGCCGAAGTACTTCGCCGAGGAGGTCGAGATCGTGCGCGCGTCCCTCACCGACGCCCAACTCTCACTCCCCCAGTACGCCGCTGACAACCACGCGGCCTGGGCGGCGTATTTCGAGCGCCGCCAGCAGCAGCGATTGGCGTCCACCAACGGCGCGCCGGTGGTCGGCGGCCGGCAGAACAGCGAGGGGCGCGTGTTGGGGAATGTAGTAATTTCAAAAATTTCCTACGCACACGCAAGATCATGGTGATGGCATAGCAACGAGAGGGGAGAGTGTTGTCCACGTACCCTCGTAGACCGTAAGCGGAAGCGTTAGCACAACGCGGTTGATGTAGTCGTACGTCTTCACGATCCGACCGATCCAAGTACCGAACGTACGGCACCTCCGAGTTCAGCACACGTTCAGCTCGATGACGATCCCCGGGCTCCGATCCAGTAAAGCTTCGGGGATGAGTTCCGTCAGCACGACGGTGTGGTGATGATGATGATAAACTCCGCGACGATATGACCGAGGTGGAATATGGTGGAGGGGGGCACCGCACACGGCTAAGGAACGATCCGTAGATCAACTTGTGTGTCTATGGGGTGCCCCCTGCCCCCGTATATAAAGGAGGAAGGGGGGAGGCCGGCCGACCCTTGTTGGGTGCGCCAGGAGGAGGAGTCCTCCTCCTAGTAGGAGTAGGACTCCTCCT
>NC_041381.1:1345308-1351995 GCF_002162155.2 Triticum dicoccoides
ACTTCCGGTGTCCGAATATAGTCGTCCAATATATCAATCTTTATGTCTCGACCATTTCGAGACTCCTCGTCATGTCCCCGATCTCATCCGGGACTCCGAACTCCTTCGGTACATCAAAACTCATAAACTCATAATATAACTGTCATCGAAACCTTAAGCGTGCGGACCCTACGGGTTCGAGAACTATGTAGACATGACCTAAAACTATTCTAGGTCAATAACAAATAGCGGAACCTGGATGCCCATATTGGCTCCTACATATTCTACGGAGATCTTTATCGGTCAAACCGCATAACAACATACGTTGTTCCCTTTGTCATCGGTATGTTACTTGCTCGAGATTCGATCGTCGGTATCCAATACCTAGTTCAATCTCGTTACCGGCAAGTCTCTTTACTCGTTACGTAATGCATCATTCCGTAACTAACTCATTAGCTACATTGCTTGCAAGGCTTATAGTGATGTGCATTACCGAGAGGGCCCAGAGATACCTCTCCGACAATCGGAGTGACAAAACCTAATCTCGAAATACGCCAACCCAACATGTACCTTTGGAGACACCTGTAGTACTCCTTTATAATCACCCAGTTACATTGTGACGTTTGGTAGTACCCAAAGTGTTCCTCCGGTAAACGGGAGTTGCATAATTCTCATAGTTACAGGAACATGTATAAGTCATGAAGAAAGCAATAGCAATATACTAAACGATCAAGTGCTAGGCTAACGGAATGGGTCATGTCAATCACATCATTCTCCTAATGATGTGATCCCATTAATCAAATGACAACACATGTCTATGGTTAGGAAACATAACCATCTTTGATTAATGAGCTAGTCAAGTAGAGGCATACTAGTGACTATATGTTTGTCTATGTATTCACACATGTATTATGTTTTCGGTTAATACAATTCTAGCATGAATAATAAACATTTATCATGATATGAGAAAATAAATAATAACTTCATTATTGCCTCTAGGGCATATTTCCTTCAGTCTCCCACTTGCACTAGAGTCAATAATCTAGTTCACATCGCCATGTGATTTAACACAAATATTCACATCTGTATGTGATTAATACCCAATAGTTCACATCGTCATGTGACCAACACCCGAAGGGTTTACTAGAGTCAATAGTCTAGCTCACATCGCTATGTGATTAACACCCAAAGAGTACAAAGGTATGATCATGTTTTGTTCGTGAGAGAAATTTAGTCAACGGGTCTGTCACATACAAAGCCGTATGTATTTTGCAAATATTCTATGTCTTCAATGCTCGGCATGGAGCTACTCTAGCTAATTGCTCCCACTTTCAATATGTATCCAGATTGAGACTTAGAGTCATCTGGATCAGTGTAAAAGTTTGTACCGATGTAACTTTTACAACGAACTCTTTTATCACCTCCATAATCGAGAAACATCTCCTTAGTTCTCACTAAGGATATTCTTGACCGCTGTCCAGTGATCTACTATTAGATCAAAATTGTATTCCTTTGTCAAACTCAGAACAAGGTATACAATAGGTCTGGTTCACAGCATAGCACACTTTATAGAACCTATGACTGAGGCATAGGGAATGATTTTTCATTCTCTTTCTATTTTCTGCCATGGTCGGGTCTTGAGTCTTACGCAACTTCATACCTTTGCATCACAGGCAAGAACTCCTTCTTAGACTGTTCCATTTTGAACTATTTCAAAAATTTATCAAGGTATGTACTCATTGAAAAATCTTATCAAGCGTCTTGATCTATCTATATAGATCTTGATGCTCAATGTGTAAGCAGCTTCACCGAGGTCTTGCTTTGAAAAACTCTTATTCAAGTATCCTTTCATGCTATCCAGAATTTCCATATCATTTCCAATTAACAATATGTCATCCACATATAATATTAGAAATGCTACAGAGTTCCCACTCACTTTCTTGTAAATACAGGTTTCTCAAAAAGTCTGTATAAAACCATATGCTTTGATAAACTCATCAAAGCGTATATTCCAACTCCGAGATGCTTGCACCAGTCCATTGATGGATCGCTGGAGCTTGCACATTTTGTTAACACCTTTCGGATCGACAAAACCTTCTGGTTGTATCATATATAACTTTCCTTTAAGAAATCCATCAAGGAATGCAGTTTTGACATCCATTAACCAGATTTCATAAAATGTGGCAATTGCTAACATGATTCAGACAGACTTAAGCTTCAATACGAGTGAGAAAATCTCATCGTATTCAACACCTTGAACTTGTTGAAAACCTTTTGCAACAAGTCGAGCTTAGTAGATAGTAACACTACTATCAGTGTCCGTCTTCCTCTTGAAGATCCATTTATTTAACATGGCTTGCTGATCATCGAGCAAGTCAATCAAAGTCCACACTTTGTTCTCATATATGAATCCCATCTCAGATTTCATGGCCTCAAGCCATTTTGCGGAATATGGGCTCACCATCGCTTCTTCATAGTTCATAGGTTCATCATGGTCAAGTAACATGACTTCCAGAATAGGATTACCGTACCACTCTGGTGCGGATCTTACTCTGGTATACCTACGAGGTTCAGTAGAAACTTGATCTGAAGTTTCATGATCATCATCATTAACTTCCTCACTAATCGGTGTAGGCATCACTGGAACCGATTTCTGTGATGAACTACTTTCCAATTTGGGAGAAGGTACAATTACCTTATCAAGTTCTACTTTTCTCCCACTCACTTCTTTCGAGAGAAACTCCTTCTCTAGAAAGGATCCATCTTAGCAACGAATCTTGCTTTCGGATCTGTGATAGAAGGTGTACCCAATATTTACCTTTGGGTATTCTATGAAGACGTACTTCTCCGATTTGGGTTCGAGCTTATCAGGTGAAAACTTTTTCACCTAAGCATCGCAGCCCCAAACTTTAAGAAACGACAACTTTGGTTTCTCGCCAAACCACAGTTCATAAGGCGTCGTCTCAACGGATTTGATGGTGCCCTTTTTAAAGTGAATGCAACTGTCTCTAATGCATAACCCCAAAACGATAGTGGTAAATTGGTAAGATACATCATAGATCGCACTATATCTAATAAAGTACTGTCATGACGTTCGGACACACCATTAAGCTGTGGTGTTCCAGGTGGCATGAGTTTGTGAAACTATTCCACACTATTTTAATTGAATACCAAACTCGTAACTCAAATATTCGTCTCCACGATCAGATCGTAGAAACTTTATTTTTCTTGTTACGATGATTTTTCCACTTCACTCTGAAATTCTTTGAACTTTTCAACTATTTCAGACTTATGTTTCATTAAGTAGATATACCCATATCTGCTCAAATCATCTGTGAAGGTCAGAAAATAATGATACTTGCCGCAAGCCTCAACACTCACCGGATCGCATACATCATATGTATTATTTCCAATAAGGCAGTTGCTCGCTCTATTGTTCCGGAGAATGGAGTCTTTAGTCATCTTGCCCATAAGGCATGGTTCGCAAGCATCAAGTGATTCATAATCAAGTGATTCCAAAATCCCATCAGCATGGAGTTTCTTCATGCGCTTTACACCAATATGACCTAAACTGCAGTGCCACAAATAAGTTGCACTATCATTATTAATTTTGCATAATTTGGTCTCAATATTATGAATATGTGTATCACTACGATCGAGATCTAACGAACCATTTTCATTGGGTGTGTAACCATATAAGGTTTTATTCATGTAAACAGAATAACAATTTATTCTCTTACTTAAATGAATAACCGTATTGTAATAAACATGATCAAATCATATTCATGCTCAACGCAAACACCAAATAACATTTATTTAGGTTTAACACTAATCCCGAAAGTATAGGGAGTGTGCGATGATGATCATATCAATCTTGGAACCACTTCCAACACACATCGTCACTTCACCCTCAACTAGTTTCTGTTTATTCTGTAACTCCTGTTTCGAGTTACTAATCTTAGCAACCGAACAAGTATCAAATACTCAGGGGTTACTATAAACACTAGTAAGGTACACATCAATAACATGTATATCAAATATACCCTTGTTCATTTTGCCATCCTTCTTATCCACCAAATATTCAAGGCATTTCCGCTTCTAGTGACCATTTCCTTTGCAGTATAATCACTCAGTTTCAGGCTTTGGTCCAGCTTTGGGCTTCTTCGCGGGAGTGACAACTTGCTTGTCATTCTGCTTGAAGTTCCCTTTCTTTCCCTTTGCCCTTTTCTTGAAACTAGTGGTCTTGTCAATCATCAACACTTGATGCTCCTTTTTGATTTCTACCTTCGTCGATTTCAGCATCACGAAGAGCTCGGGAATCGTTTTCGTCATCCCTTGCATTATAGTTCATCACGAAGTTCTACTAACTTGGTGGTGGTGACTAGAGAATTCTGTCAATCACTATCTTATCTGGAAGATTAACTCCCACTTGATTCAAGCGATTGTAGTACCCAGACAATCTGAGCACATGCTCACTAGTTGAGCGATTCTCCTCCATCTTTTAGCCATAGAACTTGTTGGAGACTTCATATCTCTCAACTCGGGTATTTGCTTGAAATATTAACTTCAACTCCTGGAACATCTCATATGGTCCATGACGTTCAAAACGTCTTTGAAGTCCCGATTCTAAGCTGTTAAGTATGGTGCACTAAAATATCAAGTAGTCATCATATTGAGCTAGCCAAACATTCATAACGTCTGCATCTGCTCCTGCAATAGGTCTGTCACCTAGCGGTGCATTAAGGACATAATTCTTCTGTGCAGCAATGAGGATAAACCTCAAATCACGGATCCAATCCGCATCATTGCTACTAACATCTTTCAACACAATTTTCTCCAGGAACATATCAAAATAAACATATGAAAGCAACAACGCAAGCTATTGATCTACAACATAATTTGCAAAATACTACTAGGACTAAGTTCATGATAAATTAAAGTTCAATTAATCATATTACTTAAGAACTCCCACTTAGACAGACATCTCTCTAGTCATCTAAGTGATCACGTTATCCAAATCAACTAAATCATGCCCGATCATCACGTGAGATGGAGTAGTTTTCAATGGTGAACATCACTATGTTGATCATATCTACTATATGATTCACGCTCGACCTTTCGGTCTCCGTGCTCCGAGGCCATATCTGTATATGCTAGGCTCGTCAAGTTTAACCCGAGTATTCCGCGTGTGCAACTGTTTTGCACCCGTTGTATTTAAACATAGAGCCTATCACACCCGATCATCACGTGGTGTCTCAGCATGAAGAACTTTCGCAACGGTGCATACTCAGGGAGAACACTTCTTGATTATTAGTGAGAGATCATCTTAAAATGCTACCGTCAATCAAAGCAAGATAAGATGCATAAAGGATAAACATATCATGCAATCAATATAAGTGATATGATATGGCCATCATCATCTTGTGCTTGTGATCTCCATCTTCGAAGCACCGTCGTGATCATCATCGTCACCGGCGCGACACCTTGATCTCCATCGTAGCATCGTTGTCGTTACGCCATCTATTGCTTCTACGACTATCGCTACCGCTTAGAGATAAAGTAAAGCAATTACAGGGCGTTTGCATTTCATACAATAAAGCGACAACCATATGGTTCCTGCCAGTTGCCGATAACTTCGGTTACAAAACATAATCATCTCATACAATATAATATAGCATCACGTCTTGACCATATCACATCACAACATGCCCTGCAAAAACAAGTTAGACGTCCTCTACTTTGTTGTTGCAAATTTTACGTGGCTGCTACGGGCTTTAGCAAGAACCGTTCTTACCTACGCATAAAAACCACAACGATAGTTCGTCAAGTTGGTGTTGTTTTAATCTTCGCAAGGACCGGGCGTAGCCACACTCGATTCAGCTAAAGTGAGAGAGACAGACACCCGCCAGCCACCTTTAAGCACGAGTGCTCGCAACGGTGAAACCAGTCTCGCGTAAGCGTACGCGTAATGTCGGTCCGGGCCGCTTCATCTCACAATACCGTCGAACTAAAGTATGACATGCTGGTAAGCAGTATGACTTGTATCGCCCACAACTCACTTGTGTTCTACTCGTGCATATAACATCAACGCATAAAACCTAGGCTCTGATACCACTGTTGGGGAACGTAGTAATTTCAAAAATTTCCTACGCACATGCAAGATCATGGTGATGGCATAGCAACGAGAGGGGAGAGTGTTGTCTACGTACCCTCGTAGACCGTAAGCGGAAGCATTAGCACAACGCGGTTGATGTAGTTGTACGTCTTCACGATCCGACCGATCCAAGTACCGAACGTACGGCACCTCCGAGTTCAGCACACGTTCAGCTCGATGACGATCCCCGGGCTCCGATCCAGCAAAGCTTCGGGGATGAGTTCCGTCAGCACGACGGCGTGGTGATGATGATGATGCCCTACCGGCGCAGGGCTTCGCCTAAACTCCGCGACGATATGACCGAGGTGGAATATGGTGGAGGGGGGCACCGCACACGGCTAAGGAACGATCCGTAGATCAACTTGTGTGTCTATGGGGTGCCCCCTGCCCCCGTATATAAAGGAGGGAGGGGGAGGCCGGCCGGCCCTTGTTGGGCGCGCCAGGAGGAGGAGTCCTCCTCCTAGTAGGAGTAGGACTCCTCCTTTCCTACTCCTACTAGGAGGGGAAGGAAGGGGGAGAGGAGGGGAAGGAAAGAGGGGGGCGCCGCCCCCCCC
>NC_041381.1:1352276-1361610 GCF_002162155.2 Triticum dicoccoides
CCGGCCCTTGTTGGGCGCGCCAGGAGGAGGAGTCCTCCTCCTAGTAGGAGTAGGACTCCTCCTTTCCTACTCCTACTAGGAGGGGAAGGAAGGGGGAGAGGGGGGAAGGAAAGAGGGGGGCGCCGCCCCCCCTTCCTAGTCCAATTCGGACCAGAGGGAGAGGGGGCGCGCGGCCCTTCCTGGCCGCCCCTCTTTCTTCCCACCAAGGCCCATGTGGCCCATTAACTCTCCGAGGGGGGGGGGTCCGGTAACCCTCCGGCACTTCGATTTTCTCCGAAATCACCCGAAACACTTCCGGTGTCCGAATATAGTCGTCCAATATATCAATCTTTATGTCTCGACCATTTTGAGACTCCTCGTCATGTCCCCGATCTCATCCGGGACTCCGAACTCCTTCGGTACATCAAAACTCATAAACTCATAATATAACTGTCATCGAAACCTTAAGCGTGCGGCCCCTACGGGTTCGAGAACTATGTAGACATGACCTAGAACTATTCTAGGTCAATAACCAATAGCGGAACCTGGATGCCCATATTGGATCCTACATATTCTACGAAGATCTTTATCGGTCAAACCGCATAACAACATATGTTGTTCCCTTTGTCATCGGTATGTTACTTGCCCGAGATTCGATCGTCGATATCCAATACCTAGTTCAATCTCGTTACCGGCAAGTCTCTTTACTCGTTACGTAATGCATCATTCCGTAACTAACTCATTAGCTACATTGCTTGCAAGGCTTATAGTGATGTGCATTACCGAGAGGGCCCAGAGATACCTCTCCGACAATCGGAGTGACAAAACCTAATCTCGAAATACGCCAACCCAACATGTACCTTTGGAGACACCTGTAGTACTCCTTTATAATCACCCAGTTACGTTGTGACGTTTGGTAGTACCCAAAGTGTTCCTCCGGTAAACGGGAGTTGCATAATTCTCATAGTTACAGGAACATGTATAAGTCATGAAGAAAGCAATAGCAATATACTAAACGATCAAGTGCTAGGCTAATGAAATGGGTCATGTCAATCACATCATTCTCCTAATGATGTGATCCCATTAATCAAATGACACACATGTCTATGGTTAGGAAACATAACCATCTTTGATTAATGAGCTAGTCAAGTAGAGGCATACTAGTGACTATATGTTTGTCTATGTATTCACACATATATCATGTTTCTGGTTAATACAATTCTAGCATGAATAATAAACATTTATCATGATATGAGGAAATAAATAATAACTTCATTATTGCCTCTAGGGCATATTTCCTTCAGCGCCACCTCTGGTGGGGCGTCCCCGGCCGCACACTCGAGGGCGTGCTCACGTACCTCGAGGGCGGCAACGACCCGTCGTTGGCGTACCCCCCGGCGCAGCACCGACGCGTCGGGCCATGGGCGCCAAGGAGGTTCTGGTCCTCCTCCTCCTCTTCTTCCTCCCGATCCTCGTCGCACTCCTCCGGCACTCCGGCCCTGCTCGGCATCAAGGCCGAGCCCGCGGCGGAGTTGCTGCTCGGCCGGCGCACTCGCAGCGCCGGCATCGTCATCAACGAGGGCGGCCGGCGCGCCTCGTCCTCGTTGGCTCCACGCTTCGTCAAGCCAAAGACGGAGCCGGGGCTGGCGTCGGTGAAGACGGAGCCGGGGCTTGCGCCGGTGAAGGCGGAGTTCGACGACGACGACGCGGCCCTAGAATGGGCGCGCCAGGACTCTATTGATGGAGAAGGCGCGCCGGGAGAGGGTGAAGGAGCGCCAGCGCGCCGCCCTGCGCCGCTTCGAAGAGCGCCGACGCGGCCGCGATGAAGACGGGGTCGTCGTCCTACGCGACAGCGACGACGACGACGACGACGCGCCGCCGCCAGTCCGCCATGGCGACGTCGGGTCCAGCAGTGGTGCCCGCGTCAAGGAGGAGAAGGCCGCCGCCTACGATGATGGCGGCGATGACTTCAGCCCCTTTCTTTTTTAGATTAGGTTAATGTCATGAAAATGGCGAGTTTCGCCGAAATTTGCCATGTTTAGACGAAATTTGCCATGTTTAGCCGAAATTTAACTAGTTTTTATCATAAGTTCGCCGAACGTCTCATCTTTTTTTTTAATACGCGCCTAGGGGCGGCCCTGGGGGCCGACGGCTGGGGGCCGACTCGCCCCCAGGGCCATTTTTTGCGCCGGCTCACCCCCAGGCGGCGCTTTTTGACGCCCCCTGGGGGGCCAACGGCTGGAGATGCCCTAATAATTTGACCCTTTCTTTTTTCCAACACTTCCTCTGTCAATTGTTAGGCAATCTATATATTGTCGACAAGTCAGCTTGTATTGGTCAATTCATGCATATGCATCTCCATCACACGTGAACGTGATTATTCATGAGATTTTCTTTCACTAGTCATACAAGATATGATCTTGTCTTTTTTTTTTGCGGGTGGATAAGATCTTGGATCACCCGTTAGTTTAAAATATCTACATTTTGTACTAGTAATGAACTGTGTATGTTTATGGTGGATCTCATAGCTATTGCAATTTTATTATCTCATACAAGATAAGTTCGTTTGTTTAAAGTTCGTGAATTTTTGAAAATTGTTCATACACGAGTGAATATATGTACATATACTTTGGGAAAAATGTTCACGTCTTTGTCCGCAAAGAAAAAGTAAAAGAAAAACATAGCGGGAAAAGCAAAAACATCAAACGAAACTATAAGGTTGAAGATCCTATGGCCAGCGGTGTCAAAGCTCTGTGAAGCCTTTTTTTTTTTTTTTTTGCACGAGTCTAACTATGGAATCCACAATTTTCAATAGAATTAACCCTATGCATCAGATGTCAAGGTAGGGTAGTCGACTGCAGCGTCACGGCGGGGTCGACAGGCCATGCAGGCATAAGCGGATGTCGACATGTCATGCCAATGCATGAGACGCGCAGGTACAAAACTTCAAGGGCGAGAAGCCTCCTAGAGATACGATGGAAATACTTTCTATCTAATTCTGCTGTCTAATCCAGTGCAATCTCTAACTACCAAATATACACACATAGATCTCTAACGCTCAGACAACAATAACAGTACTTGTTAGATCGCAGTGCCATAACGTGAGCAAGCACTAGTAGAGAAACTTGGGTTGTTATTGTATGTTTTGAGAATTGCACGATGTATTGCTCTTCGTGCATAGGCACGTATATATGATGTACAAAGGTGGGCCACGGACCTCAACTATACAAGGAACTAGGAGGTGGCCCAAATACAGAACATGCACATAACACATATACTCAACACCCTCCCGCAGTCAAAGCGGCACCGGGGTTGACGCAAAGACTGGACCGGAACTCCTCAAATGATGCCGTTGGCAAGCCCTTGGTCATGATATCTGCAAATTGTTGGGAAGTAGGGACGTGTAAAACACGAATATGGCCAAGGGCCACCTGTTCCCGAACAAAATGAATATCCTACTCAATATGCTTGGTCCGTCGATCATGCACCGGGTTAGCAGAGAGGTAGACCGCTAAGACGTTGTCGCAGTAGACCACCGTGGCACGGTCAACAAGGCAAGAAAGCTCATGAAGCAGCTGGCGAAGCCACGAACACTCGGCGACGGCGTTGGCCACCGCACGATACTCAGCCTCAGCACTGGAACGAGAGACCGTAGGCTGCCGCTTGGACGACCACGAGATAAGTGAGGGTCCGAGGTAGACACAATAGCCCGAGGTGGAGCGACGAGTGTCAGGGCAGCCCGCCCAATCTGCATCGGAGTAGGCGGTGAGGGCGGTGTCGGCAGAGGCATGAAGGATGATGCCAAGATCCTTAGTGCCACAGACATAGCGGAGAATCCGCTTGACCGCAGCCCAGTGAACATCTCGAGGAGCATGTATATGAAGACAAACCTGCTGCACGGCATACTGGATCTCCGGTCGAGTCAGAGTGAGGTACTGAAGAGCACCAACGATAGAACGATAGAAAGCAGCATCCGAAGCAGGAGAGCCAACCGTGGCAGAAAGCTTGGCCTTCGTATCAATAGGCGTAGCGGCGGGCTTGCAGTTAAGCATGCCAGCGTGCTCCAGGAGCTCATGAGCGTACTTCCGCTGATGAAGGAAGAAGCCATCGGGACGGCGCACCACCTCGACACCGAGGAAGTAGTGCAAAGGACCCAAGTCCTTGATGGCGAACTCAGCGCGAAGATGAGCCGTGAGCTGACTGAGGAGATCAGCCGTACATGCTGTCAGGATGATGTCGTCGACATAGAGCAGCAAGTAGGCCGTGTTAGAGCCTTGATGATAGACGAAGAGCGAGGCGTCCGAGCGGGTAGAGCGGAACCCAAGCTGGTGGAGAAACGCCGCGATGCGCTGGTACCAAGCGCGCGGAGCCTGCTTGAGTCCGTACAAGGACCGCGAAAGCAGGCACACGTGGTCGGGATGCGTCGGGTCAACAAACCCGGTGGGGTGCTGGCAGAAGACCTGCTCCTCGAGGTGACCATGGAGGAAGGCGTTAGAGACATCCATCTGGTGCACCGGCCAAGCACGGGAGACCGCAAGGTGGAGAACCGTGCGTATCGTGCCCGACTTGACGACTAGAGCAAAGGTGTCGGTGAAGTCGATGCCAGCACGCTGTCGGAAGCCATGAATGACCCAGCGCGCTTTGTAGCGATCAAGGGTACCATCAGGACGGAGCTTGTGTTTAAAGACCCACTTCTCGGTAATCACGTTGGCGTGCCGGGGACGGGGAACAAGCTGCCACGTCCGGTTGCGCAACAGGGCGTCAAACTCCTCTTGCATTGCAGCCATCCAGAGCGGGTCACGAAGAGCGGCTCGAACGGAGGAGGGCAACGGTGACGGCTTAGAGGTGGACGCCACATGGACGTAGTCATCCGAGGCGTAGCGCGAGCTCGGGCGAAAAATGCCCGTACGGGCGCGGGTGACCGGACCGGCCACAGGCAACAGGGGGGGCGCGGGCGCCGGGGGCACAGTGGGCGCCGAGGGGGCCGAGGGGGCCGAGGGTGCCGCGGGCGCCGGGGGAGCCGCGGCGCCAATGTCGGGGGAGCCGCGGGCGCCAACGTCGGGGGCGCCGGAGGTGCCAGCACCACGGCTGGAAGAGGCGTCGAGGGGGTCGGCGGCGCCGAGGGGGCCGCGGGCGCCGGGGGAGCCGCAGGGTCCGCGGGCGCCAACGTCGGGGGCGCCAGGGGTGCCAGCGCCGCGGCTGGAGGAGGCGCCGCATACGGGAGGCGCGCCTCAAAGCCAGGGGGCGGGCCAAGGGCGGCGCGCGAACCTCCCAGAAGGGGCGTCGAGGCGCCCGCGTCACCAGTGACGGGAGGAACAGCCGGGGGTACCTGCTGAAATGGAAGCACATGCTCATCAAAGTAAACGTGCCGGGAGGTGAACACACGGTGGGAAACGGGATCATAGCACCGATATCCCTTGGAGTTAGAGGGGTAGCCGATGAAGATGCAAGCGACAGATCGAGGTGCAAGCTTGTGAGAAGCAGTGTCGGCAGTGCTGGGATAGCAAAGGCACCCAAAAATACGCAAGTCGTCATAAGACGGGGGCGTACCAAAGAGAAGATGGTGAGGTGCGTAGTTCCACCGTGGGCGGCAGGGTCTAATGTTAAGAAGAAGTGATGCATTGGCGAGTGCGTCCGGCCAGAAACGAGGCGACACGTTGGCGTGAAACAGGAGCGTGCAAACACAGTCATTCAGAGTGCGAAGGACGCGTTCGGCTCGACCGTTCTGCTGTGAAGTGTATGGGCATGTGAGACGGAAGACTGTGCCGTGATGCGACAAAAAGGTGCGTAAAGCGAGGTTGTCGAACTCTTTTCCATTGTCCGTCTGGAGCGCAAGGATGGGACGTCCAAATTGCATGCGAACATAGGAGTAAAAAGCCGTCAAGGTAAAGAATGCATCCGACTTTCTGCGTAAAGGAAAATTCCACACACAATGAGAATAATCATCAAGAATGACCAGATAATATAAATAGCCCGAGTTACTGGGAACCGGAGAGGTCCACACATCGCTATGAATCAACTGAAAAGGAAAAGAAGCAATGGTGGTGGAATTATTAACGGCAGATGAACATGTTTGCCGACTCGACAGACATGACAAGTGTGATCCTCGATCTTATTGCAACTGAAACTGAAACTCTTAAGAATATGACGAAGTGTGACAGGGTTGGGATGACCCAAGCGAGCGTGCCAGAGATCGACTCCAGCGGAGAGAGCAACCGATGCGGTGGTGGTGGATGAAGGCGAGTGCACCGGATAGAGCTCGTCGGGGCTGTCACATCGGTGTAGTATCATCCTGGTTCGAGCATCTTTGACGCAAAAACCAAGCTCGTCAAATTCAACGGTAACAGGATTTTCACGAGTGAAACAACGAGCAGAAATGAGATTCTTAATAAGATGAGGTGACACAAGTATGTTAGACAAAGATAATGGAGTAGAACTAGAAGGAAAAGAAGTGTGTCCAATGTGTGTGATAGGAAGTGTGGAACCATCGCCGACAATAATGCGACGGTCGGTGGAGACAGGAGTGAAGGAGGCAAGGTTACCAGGATGAGCAAACATGTGAGCCGTAGCACCAGTGTCCATGTACCAATCACCGCCTCCTGTGTAGTTATTCGGCGTAGGAGCGGCATGCATTGCGGGGAGGAGCACCGGGTCCCAGGGTGCCGGCGGCAGGGCCGACTAGGGGGACGAAGACGCCATGGGGAGGCCGTAGCCGCCGCTCGGTTGCAGCGGTGTGTACTGTCCATACGGTATATGTAGCAGTCCCTGCTGCGACTGCGGTGCCGGGTAGGCCGGATGGCCCGCCGGAAAAACCTGTTGGCCCGCTGACAAATGCTGCAGGTGTTGGGCGCCGTCAGGCTGCTCCGAGTGCTGGAAGGAGCAGCCTGTGGGCGACGGGGCGACGGGGCGACGAGAGCCCCGTAAGGGAATCCTACGTAAGGGAATCCTACGTTCCGTGGGCGACGGGGCGACGACGGACTGACCGGAGAGTGCCGACGGTGGCAGGGCAGCGCCGTAGGACGCCGGCGCCGGAGTGCCAAAGGGCCCGTAGCGGGACTGGCTGGAGAGCGCCAGCGGCGGCGGAGCCGTGCCGTAGGACACCGGCAGCGGAGCCGCGGCAGAGGGCGTCATCAGCGGGACGGCAGAGGCGGCGACGGACGGGCCGGTGAACGCCATCGGGCGGCTCAGACGATCTGGCGAGCGGACGCGGATGATGAGTGCTTTAATTTTACACAAGACAGGACGACGCGTAGTACAGCACGTACGCATGCACGTACTAGGCCCCAACCAAAGAATCCCCAATTGCACCGTCGCTTTCGCCAAAAGGCTGGAGCCGGCCACCGCGAGCGTGCGCGCCCAGGCCCAGGAGCTGGCGGTAGGTGACGCGGCTGCTGGGCGGCGCGCTGACGAGCGGTACGTGAGGCACTCCGGACGGGTGGCAGCAGCGGACGGAGAAAAGGTGGCAGGGCGCGATGGGATTGCGGGCGGCAGCGCGTGGAGAAGTGAAGCAGCGGCGGCGGATCGCGACAGGAGGGCGCGGACGGGCGGCGGCTTGGAGCGGCAGCGGCGGCGGAGCGGAAGCGAGGAACGAAACTTAAAAAACTGATACTATATATGTTTTGAGAATTGCATGATGTATTACTCTTCGTGCATAGGCACGTATATATGATGTACAAAGGTGGGCCAGGGACCTCAACTATATAAAAAACTAGGAGGTGACCTAAATACATAATATGCACATAACACATATACTCAACAGTTATATGATACAAGCAATTTGCACAGAAAGCAAAAAATATACACATAAATATATTCCTGACATGCAGATGGATCAAGAATCCCATTTTGTGATACGTAGCTGGCTCACTGAGCTAGGGTTTTGAGCCTGAGTTGCGCGCCGTGCTGCGGCTGCAGCAGGCCGACGGGGAACGGTGCGTGCGTGTACGACGGCGAGAGCTGGAAGGAGAAGCGGCGCAGGATGATGGCGAGCCCCATCTTGGCCTCGAGCAGCGCGAAGTTCTGGCCGATGCACACCCGCGGGCCCCACCCAAAGGGGAAGAACGCCGGTGCGTCGGCGACGGATGCCCTGGAGATCCCCTCGGCGAACCTCTCCGGCCTGAACTCGTCGGCGTCGGCGCCCCACACCTCCTTGTCGTGGTGGACGCAGAGCAGCGGCAGCATGAGCACCACGCCCGCCGGGTACCTGACGCCGCCGAGCTCCATGGGCTTGTACGTCTCGCGGTGGATCGCCGTCACCGGCGTGTACAGCCGCAGCACCTCGTGCAGCACCATGGTCACCACCCTCAGGCGGCTTAGCCCGTCGTGGTCCGGCGTGCCGGCGGCGCCGAGGACGCGCAGGACCTCCTCCCTGGCGCGGTCCTGCCACTCCGGGTGCATGCAGAGCAGGATCATCGTCCATGTGAGCAGCACCGACGTGGTCTCCGCGCCGGCGAAGTAGAACAACTTGCACTCCCCGATCACGTCGTCGGTCGTGATGCCCATGCCGGCGCCCTTCGAATCCCCGCAGTGCGCCATGTTGGACTCGAGCAGCAGCCCGAGAAGGTCGTCGCTCGTGGCCTCGCCGGCTCTCATGGCGTTCTCTCTCTTGGCGACGATACCCTTGAGGACCCTCTCGATCTCGGCAGCGATCTGCTTCATCCTTCGGTTGGCTTTTGTTGGCAAGAAGAAATAACCAGGGATGTGCATCTTGCTCATGGCGAGCAAGACGAGCTCAAGCTGCTCCCCCTGAAGCTGGAAGACCCTCCTGCCCTCCAGGTAGCTGCTGCCAAATGCGGCGCGAGAGATGACATCCCCTGTCAGGTTCTGCATGTCAGGCCAAACATCCACCTCGCACGACGCATCGCCCGCGGCTAGGGCTAGACCCTCCCATCTCTGCACCAGCTCGGTGCAACATGCTGCGAAGGCCGGCAACATGCGCTGAAAATTGGTCCAATACCAGTTTCATGACCGTTTGTGCCAGTTTGCCATGTCAATAACACAACAAAAATAGTATGTATTTATGTATCACCTTGAGCTTCTCCAGATGGAAGGCAGGGTTGATGATCCTCCTGTGCCTGGCCCATTTCTCGCCCTCGTGGCTACCCACGCCGTTGTGCAGCATCCTCTGGAGTCGGCCAAACTTGAGCTTCTCAAAATGCCCGAACTTGTTGGACAGAACCTCTCGCACCAGTTCAGGCTTGGTAATGGTCACTCTGGGTACAGGTCCAAACCAAGTGATTGACATCTTACCTGTCAAACCATCATGCATGAGCAAGCTTCTTGTTAGTAGAGTTGTTTCTTTTTAGTTTTATGTGTTTCCATTTTCATTTTGTTAGTCTATTTATCTAAGTGGAGT
>NC_041381.1:1361856-1405824 GCF_002162155.2 Triticum dicoccoides
TATATTAATTAAGTAAAAAGGCTATTCCAATCGTTCATTACAAAAGTGGCCACGTAGGGCGGAACACTATTAAGAAGAATCCCATCAGATCTACTAATAAAGCTAAACTTCGCAATTTCATGAGCCACCCCATTGGCTAGCCGATTGATTTCTGCAATTTTAAAGTTCTTGATCATCCTGGAAATACTTAAGGTTTCTTTCCTCAGATCAACGAGAGGAGGGAGTATTCGTTAACTAGCTATGCATATATGTAAACAATTCGTTTGTTTAGTTTGTAGAGATCGACGTTGCTAGAACCACTATGACAATGGCATATTCGAAAGAAAAAGTCTTAAAAGAAATAATTACCCGGATCCTGACGACATGCTCGATTGGAACCGGCCCGAACCGGTAGGAATCAACACATGCTAAATATGCATCCACTAAAATAAGAAGGGTGGGATCTAAAGTCTAGAGTTGTGTCATCATCGCATTAGTGTAGTGTGTGGGTAGCTTTCCTTGACTATTGAGTAGAGTTGGCAATAGGAACAAGGCTCTCGATGCAATCATGCAGCATGGGATTTTCTTGTTAATATCCTTTTTTTTCGTTAATATATACTCTTCCCAGAAATCGATCTTTATATATTTGGATTGGATACCTTCTTCGGTCTCTCATTTGTTTCAATATGACACTCCGTCCATTCTAAATTTATTGAAGTTCTAGGTTCGTCATAAGGCAAACTACTTTAAGTTTGATCAAGCTCGTACATAGAAAAAAAATATAGCACTAAATCAACGGTTTCATTACATTCTTTACAAGAGAAATATAACACTAAATATATATAGTTTTTCTTAAGGAAAGACAAACGCCCGACTTTTATAAATAAAGCCATCAATATATATATAGTTTTCTCAAAAAAAAAAGAGCATGTTTCAGACGACTATGTGACAGCACCAGAGAAATTTCAGAAGTAATGAACCGGCCGGTGCAGAAAGAGAGAGAAGGAAATAAGCAGAGAGAGAGAGAGAGAGAGAGAGAGAGAGAGAGAGAGAGCAGGTAGGCTATGCTACGTACCGTGCTCGTGCATGGCCCGGTGGAAGAGCGGCATCGCCCGCGGCATGACGTCGTGGCATCCCACCCCCAGCGGCATGGCCCGGGACCTGGCCTCCCTGTTCAGCCGCTGCATCAGCGGCGAGTCGCCGGCCACGGGGCGGTACGCCGTGCCGCGGAGGCCCTGCGACCGCAGCGCCCGGTCCAGCCGCCGGGGCCTCCACCACGCCCACTCCAGCGCCCACACGGCGCACCACGCCATGGCCGCGACCGCCGCCGCGTACAGCGCCTCCCGTGGAAGAAGAAAAGACCCCATCACGCTCGTCGCCATGCTCAAGTTACTCCAATGACAGGGCCGCTGTGATTATCTATCTAAGCCGGGAGCTGCAATCCAAGGGGATGAAACACATGTTATCCATGGGGTTTGTGGGGGCCATGACAGGGACTTCCATCGGGTTTGTGGGGCCTATGACACGGACTTCCATTTTGTTTTGCGAGAAAAATTCAATCTATTCATCTTCAATCATGCATGCTAGTACAACGAACACTAGAAAAATAGAAATGGTAAAAAATTCAACCAGATCTCTAGACCACCCAGAGACGACTATAAACACTGAAGCGAGCCGAAGGTGCGCCGCTGTTATCGCCTCTCCCGTGCCAGAGCCGGCCAAAACTTGTTGTAGTAGACGGTCATAAAGTCGTCATGCTAAAATCTCATAGGACCAATTCCATTGATCTCGTCTGCTCCGTTCATGTCCGTCTAGGTGATTAAGTCATTCGCGTAGTTCTAGGTCCTTGATTTGAGAAACTAAATATATGTTATATGTCATGAAAATTATATCACTAGATTTGTACACGGATGTAGTTTTTAAATATATATTTTTTGTCCCATATAATACATATTTAGATAGTTAAATCGTCGACCTAGAACTACGCGAATAACTTATTCACCGAGACGAAGGTAGTACGGTTTTTTCTTGAGTCAATTACACCACCGGTGCTTAAACTTGACGAGAAAAATCACTTTAGTACAAGAACTTGCGGCATACATTGAACTGGTGCCACAACTTGCCTCGTCGTGCAAATACGGTGCAAAACTTGTTTGTATACGCATGCGACACTAACGAGGTGTGACAGTGTGGCGTACGGGCCCATTGTCAGTGACCGGGCGGTGTAGAAGAGGCATGTGGCATGTTTTTATTGCAAAAATACCCTTGAATTTTTTTCGCACAAAAAAGCACCGTGGGACCGACTTGTCCATCGAAGGCACACTCTCTGTGGCAGCCAACTGATGTGCGCAGCTAGCCAACCCACCAGGATAACGATTCATGTACTAGAAGGATACCCACTAATTATATCATTGTATTTAACCACATAAATTAAGAACTTTAATTCCGACAAAAAGTTGAGGTCATCATCAGGGTTAGGGCATCTCCAGCCGCGCCCCCAACAGGCCCTCCCCAGGCGATTTTGCCGCGTCGGCGCCAAAAAAAGACCCCAGTCGCGCCCCCAGAAGCCCGTTTTTCGCCGACTCGGGCCAAAACTGGTGCCGGCGGACCCAGGCCGAACCCGGCGCCCTGGGGGGCGCTTGGGGAGCAGGTACAAGAGAAAAAGGCGCGTGGGCCCGCCCTGGAGGCGACCCGAGGGCCTTTTCCCGCCGTTTCTTGACGCTTTTCCCTCGCAGCTCTCCCGCTCGCTCGCCTTCCTCCCGCCATTCTCCCCCTTTCTCCCGCCAAACCCCCTCCCGCTCGCCGCGAAGAAGTACGCCATGCCGCCGAAGAAGTACGCCATGCCACGCGCGGCGGCAACCGCGACTGGCGCCATGGCCCAGCCGAAGCAGAGGAAGCCGAGGGCGCCGCCATCGAAGCCACCGGGCCTGTCGAACGCCGAGTGGAGGGCGGAAGTTCAGCGGCGCGAAGCAGTCACCGCCGACAGGCGGAACAGGTCCATAGCCAAGAAGGCCCGCGACAACGCGGCGCACGCGGCGGCGTCTTCCTCATCGGTCGACCAGGCAGGGATTAATCCACCCGTCGTCAGCCACGCCCAGTACGCGCCCTGGGGACAGCAAGGCGCCGGATCTCCATGGGGTTCATCGTCGCCCAGCTACGCCGACGGCGACGCGCACGGTGGGTTCAACCCAAACGTGACCTTCCCTCATGGTCACCCCGCTACGCGCACGCCCTCGCCCGCCTTCGTCGGCGTGCAGTACCCTCCATACAACTACTCGCCGCCCGCCGCCTACGCGTCCACACCGACGCCCCATCTCTACCGCGGACCACTACCCTTCTCGCACCTCGGCGACGCCGACGACACGGGAGCCGACATGGACGACATCATCGCGACAGGATCGACCGCGGCCGCCGCGTCTCCCGGGTTCGCCACCCAGGACGAGGTAGTGGACCTCAGCGGCGACATGGAGGCCGAGCTCGGCTACGTCTACGGCGACGACGCGCAGGAACCGGAGGAGGAGGAGGACGAGGAGGAGGAGGAGGAGGAGGAGGAGCCGGCTCCTGTTCCGACGAAGGGGCGCCAGAAGAAGAAGAAGCGGGCGGCTAGGTCAGGCGAACCGCGCATCAAGTGGACGTCCAAGGAGGAGGAATGCCTAGCCGAAGCATGGAAAGTCGTATGCCTCGACCCGACCACCGGCGCGAACCAGAGCTTGGAGACGTACTGGGACCGCATCAAGGCCGAGTTCGACGAGCGGAAGCTCGTCGACCCCTACTTCAAAGGCGTCTACATGCAGCGCGGCTCCAAGGCGATGGCGAACCATTGGGGTGTATCCAGTTAGCATGCAACAAATGGCATGGAATCGTCGAGGAGGTCGCGGCTCGCCCGGAGAGTGGCGCCAGCGTTGAGGATCAGGTACGCACGCCGTTCGCCCGCATATGTTCGTCCCCTACGCCCGCCGCCAGCCAACAGTTCGTCCCTCTGCGCAGCTGCTGCGTATGTTCGCCATGTATCGGGGCGACAACCAAGACGCCGACTTCAAGCACCTCCACGTCTACAAGCGCATTGACAAGTGCGAGAAGTGGGCGGAAGTCCGACGTGCCCTCGACAAGGCCAAGGAGACATACAAGCCGGACGCGACGACTCCGGGCGCGTCAGAGGGGCGGCCGGACGGCCACAAATAGGCAAAGAAGGGGAAAAGCGCCGACGCGGTAACCGCGCGAGTGCAGGAGTCCATCGAGCATTGCCTCGCCGACGCCCAGGCCCGGGTCGTCCTACGCGAAGAGAAGACCGAGGCGCGGTGGTCGTCGCTAATGAAGAACAACGCCATCAAGCTCGACCTGCTCCGGACGAACGTCGCCGCGAAGAAGAGGAACACCGACATGGCTTTTCTAATGGACGGGGCGGACATGCTCCAGAGCAACGACGAGAAGCTCAAGGCGTGGTACCTGGTGCAGTGCGGCCTCATCCTGAACGAGCTGCCGACGGCAACGCCGACGACGCCGACGACGCCCACGACCACACGGACGCCAAGCCCGAACGACGCCTCTACATCGCCGCCCAGCAGTGCCGAAGCCGCGCCGACGCAGCCCAGCACCGAAGCAGCTCCGACACCGACGAGCCCGCGCACGCCGACTCCGCCAACGCCTGGAGCCGACCCCGCCGAGTGAATCGTTGCGCACGCGAACTTGCGGCGGCGGCGCTCTGTTTTTTGTAACGCCTGACTACGTCCAATCGCCGGATTTGCGGCGTCTTTTAAGAGCGGGAACGACCAAGTTTAAATTTCCCGCATCCTGAGACCGGCGCGTGGGGGCGTGACTGGGAGCTAGATCGCCCCCAGGGGCCGAACTAGCGCCGGCACGCTCCCAAGCCGCTCTATTTAGGCGCCCTGGGGACCGAACGGCTGGAGATGCCCTTAGAATACAGGACCTACGGGACACAACCTGATGAGCCTACCATCCTAACAAAGGAATTTTGGTGTCTACATAGAATTCTTACAGTTTATGTGTACAATCCACCGCGCTCATGGGCAAAAAATGGACCACAATTAGTGCGGCCCATTTTCAGCATGTGTTTTGTTTTCGGGAAATGATTAGAATTACCTGGACAATTTTACACCTCACATCCGCCGCGTCGAGAGCCACCCACATGTCGGAATAGTCCCACACACAGCAAGTTATAGGATTTTGCAGCATCGCCCATGTTTCCCCATGTTTCGGAAACATGAGGACTTTTGCAGTGACAAGACAATGGTGCGACGATGTTAGGCAAAAAAAATTCCACGACATAATCTTGGTTCCAAAAAAAATTATGCAACACAACCTGTGTTACAAAGATTTTCTGCAACATAGCCTCTACAAAAAGAAAAAACCTGCAACACAACCTATGTTTCAAAAGTGGCAAAAGTGAAGGACGATGCTAGGCACTAGATTTTGTCAATATCAGACAGTTCGCGAGGCAGCGGATCTTTTTAAATGATCCGACGTCCGACTCGTAGCACATCCCTTTGTTTTTCTTTCATTTTTTGAAAATTGTTAAAAATATGTGAATCCCATGTATATATAATAGTCTTACTTTAATATTTCTATTTAATATTCAAACACTTTATAAAATTATACAAACATTTGTATAATTCATAATTTCATTTATGGAATTTTGTTAAATTAATAGGTTGGCATTTTTTGGAATTACGTGAGCATCTTTTTATGTAATTTATTTTATTTATATGTATATTATTTATAATTAGGATTTACATAATTTCCACAAATTTCTAAAAAAAACACAGTATGTTCTAGCCCATGAGTGTGGTGTGTTAGTGACAAAAAGGATAAAAATTCTAGTAGGGATCAAATGAATGTGGATGCTGTGTCCGGTTCATCTCATTTTTTGCCCCAAGTCACAGGTTTGAACCCCCTACGGCAGCATTTTTTGGAATTAGTACAATTCTTAATTTATGTTGTTTAAGGAAAAGTTATAAAAAAATGTGTATCCACCTAGGTTGTCAAATGGTGTAGCACTAAGTTTGCTAACCGAGCGAGTGGGATTACTCAAAGTCGCCAGTTCGAATATTCGTTGGTGCAATTTTTTCATTCTAATATAAAACTTGGGGTACAGGTGGGTTGAGGGTGTCTTTGCAAAAAAACACGCACAAGCCTGGTCTACACCGCCCGATCATTGATAATGGGCCTTCATGCCACGCTGTCACGCCTCGTCAGCAGCGCATGCGTCTTCAAACGAGTTTTGCACCGTATTTGCACGCCCGAGCCAAGTTATGGCACCAGTTCAATGTATGCCGCAAGTTCTGACACTAAAGTGAGTATTCTTGCCAAGTTTAAGCACCGATGGTGTAATTGACTCTTTTTTCTTTTGTTGCTACGAGTGAGCACTTATTTGCATGCAAGTGGCAGTAATTAATGTCATCCTTTTATACTTAATGGAGCATCAGCATATTTCAGCATACACTTTAGTTATAACTAGCACACATGCCCATTACACGTAAACGCACCCCGCCATTCGTCAACCGTGAAAATTAGTCTGGTACTCCAAAACTGAATAATAGTCCAAGAAATGGGACAGTATCGGCCCAAATAGAGAGTCTTGATGACCAACATGTAAGCACACCTTGGGGTTCAACAACCATGGAAATCGCCTTGAGACCCCAAAACAGTGAGTAATAGTTCATCAATGAGCCCATAATCAGACAAACCTAGGATTATTGATGAACGATACATAAATGCACCCCGGAGTTCATCAATCATGGAAATCGCTCAGAGGACCCCAAATCGGTGAGTAATAATCCACGAAACGGTTCAGAATCGGCCAAAACTGCGAGTGTTGATGACCGAGACGTAAGCGCACCCTGGTGTTCATCAATCGTGGAAATCACTCCGGGACCCTAAAACTAAGTATTAGTCCAAGAAACGGGCCAGAGTTGGGTCGAACTGCGATTGTTGACGACCGACACATAAGCGCACCTTTGGGTTCAACAACCATGGAAATCGCTTTGGGGCCCCAAAACAGCGAGTAATAGTACACGAAACGGGTCAGAATTGGCCAAAACGGTGAGTATTAACGACGGACAAGTAAACGCACCCCGGGGATCGTCAATCGTGGAAATCGCTCTGGGACCCAAAACCGGTGAGTAATAGTCCATAAAAGAGCCCATAAGTGGACAAAACTAGGATTGTTGATGACCGACACTTAAACGCACCCCGAGGTTCATGAATCGTGGAAATCGCTCTGGGACTCCAAAACAGTGAGTAATAGTCCATTAAACAGGCTAGAATCAGTCAAAACTACGAGTGTTGCTGACTGATATGTATACGCACCCCCGGGATCATCAATAGTGGAAATTACTTCGGAACCCCAAATCAGTGAGTAATAGTCGATGAAACGGGCCAGAATCGGCCAAAATTGCGAGTGTTGACTATAGACATGTAAACACACCCTGAGAATCGTCAATCGTAGAAATCACTCCGGGACCTCAAAACAGTGAGTAATAGTCCAAGAAACGGGCCAGAATTGGTCAAAATTGCGAGTGTTGATGACCGATACGTAAGCGCACCTTGAGGTTCAACAACCATGGATATCGATTTGGCACCCCAAAACGGTGAGTTATAGTCTATGAAACGGGCTAGAATCGGCCAAAATTACGAGTGTTGACGATAGACACGTAAACGCACTCCAGGGACTGTCGATCGTGGAAATCTCTGGCACCATGATACGTCTCGAACGTATCTATAATTTTTGATTGTTCCATGCTATTATATTATCTATTTTGAATGTTTTATATGCATTAATATGCTATTTTATATTATTTTTGGGACTAATCTATTAACCTAAAGCCCAGTGACCGTTCCTGTTTTTCCCAGTTTTTGAGTTTCACAAAAAAGGAATATCAAATGGAGTCCAAACAGAATGAAACTTTCGCGATGATTTTTCTTGGACCAGAAAACAACCAGGAGACTTGAAGATGAAGTCGGAGGAGCCACGAGGCGACACTACTAGAGAAAAGCTTACTAGTGGTGCTGGTTTTTTACATACCAGTAGCGCGGGCACCCGCGCTACTACTAGGGCGCTACAGGTATTATTTAACAGTAGCGCATTTCTAAATAAGTGCTGCAGCTAAAATACTTGTTAGTAGCGCTGCTTTCTCCACCAACGCTACTACTATCATCACGTAGTAGTAGCGCCCTATTTTCTCCCCACGCTACAACTAGGCAAATAGAAAAAAAAATAAAAAGGCAGTTAGGTGCAATATTCATGGAAATCAAGACAAGTCCAGTGCAAATAAACTAAGTTCACAGAACCATCTCACAAACATTAACGACAGTACCACATTTAATATAACCACACAATCTCACAAACTCATATAGTAGTCAACAATGCATGGATAGATCATAATTGATAAGTCTACTAGGTAGTCATACTAGCATATATATGGTTCAACAGCCACACGCATGCATATGTAGTTCTAGATGATGTCGTTGACGACCATCATCCTCAAGCCTGGGCGGTGGGTGTTCCTGATAATAATTAGGATTGCATGTCGAACATAAAGATTCTTGCCGACGAAGAAGCTCTTCCACCCAACCGAGTTGAAGTGTGTGCGATCGTCCGTGTCCACGCCGTACGCACAAGTGGTGACAGAGCCCCTTGCGGTAAGGCGTATTCCAGCAGAGCCTTCTTCATCAGGCTTGATGCCACAACTCTCAGATAGGCTCTTTGGCAATTTCTGAATAAGAAAAACATATCAATTAATAAGTAGCCTCACACATTCTACACGAAGCATATATATCATCGGACTCTACACTAAGTATATATATCATCGGACTCTACACTAAGTATAACAATAAAGCATATAAGATTCACTAAGCATATAAAATTCACTAAGTATATATATCATCGGACTCTACACTAAGTATAACAATAAAGCATATAAGATTCACTAAGCATATATATCATCGGACTCTACACTAAGTATAACAATAAAGCATATCATCAAATTACTCTAAAAACTACAGTAAATGCAACATACCATGATATCCCGATCAACCATGGTACTTGCCAGGCGGGTCACGAATGGCACCCCGACGAAGTCAGCACGTGGCGGAATGATGTCCCATAGGTTGCACACCTCCTCCTTGCTCAACTTCATTCTTTGAGCTAAGATGGCATCACCGAGTGGGTCGTCATCATCCTCATCATCCTCATCATCCTCATAATCTGCTGCTTTGTTGACATAAATCATGACCAGCTTGGGTCTTTCAGCTCTGAAGGAGAAGCTGATCAACTCACCACCGGTGATACACATTTTATCGATGAAACAGACCCATCCATCTCCTCCCACCCGCGTCATCTTTTGTCCTTTCTCGATCTCCATAGTGTAGGGCCCCCAGGAGCCACAAAGGTCACAGAGTCTCCAGTCGGATTGTTGAATTCTGACCTCACATTGCATGGGACGATCTGTGTACAAAAAGCAAAATGATATATACACGATGCATTAATGCCAATAACACTAAAAACAAAATAGTAGTTACCAGTTTCATATAATTTATTACTGCCGCATGAAGAAAACTAGACTCGAAGTAGATGCCAAACAGCGTGCCAGTTGCAAGGTTGCTGGTGCACCTTGACTTGCACCATCGACATGATGGTGGTGGTGGTGGTGGCGCCATTTCCCTAAAGCAATATGATTAAAGGATTAACGATCCAAAAAGTAAACATAAAGTTTCCATAGCTAGAGTTCACATGGCAAGCAAAATAACAACTAAAAAGTAAACATAAAGTTCAGTCCAAGGGAACACTTTATCTATTCCCACATCCAAAAGTTGAACCTGTTGGAAATATGCCCTAGAGGCAATAATAAAAGGGTTATTATTATATTTCCTTATTCATGATAATTGTCTTTTATTCATGCTATAACTGTATTATCCGGAAATCGTAATACACGTGTGAATACATAGACCATAACATGTCCCTAGTGAGCCTCTAGTTGACTAGCTCGTTGGTCAACAGATAATCATGGTTTCCTGACTATGGACATTAGATGTCATTGATAACGAGATCACATCATTAGGAGAATGATGTGATGGACAAGACCCAATCCTAAGCATAGCACAAGATCGTGTAGTTCGTTTTGCTAGAGCTTTTCCAATGTCAAGTATCTCTTCCTTAGACCATGAGATCGTGTAACTCCCGGATACCGTAGGAGTGCTTTGGGTGTACCAAACGTTACAACGTAATTGGGTGACTATAAAGGTGCACTACAGGTGTCTCCGAAAGTGTCTGTTGGGTTACACGGATCGAGACTGGGATTTGTCACTCCGTATGACGGAGAGGTGTCTCTGGGCCCACTCGGTAATGCATCATCATAATGAGCTCAAAGTGACCAAGTGTTTGGTCATGGGATCATGCATTACGGTACGAGTAAAGTGACTTGCCGGTAACGGGACTGAACGAGGTATTGGGATACCAACGATCGAGTCTCGGGCAAGTAACGTACCGATTGACAAAGGTAATTGTATATGGGGTTGTTCTAATCCTCGACATCGTGGTTCATCCGATGAGATCATCGAGGAGCATGTGGGAACCAGCATGGGTATCCAGATCCCGCTGTTGGTTATTGCCCGAGAGCCGTCTCGGTCATGTCTACGTGTCTCCCGAACCCGTAGGGTCTACACACTTAAGGTTCGGTAACGCTAGGGTTGTATGAATATGAATATGCAGCATACTGAATGTTGTTCGGAGTCCCGGATGAGATCCCGGACGTCACGAGGAGTTCTGGAATGGTCCGGAGGTGAAGAATTATATATAGGAAGTGATATTTCGGCCATCGAGAAGGTTTCGGGGTCACCCGGTATTGTACCGGGACCACCGAAAGGGTCCCGGGGGTCCACCGGGTGGGGCCACCCATCCCGGAGGGCCCCAAGGGCCGAAGTGGGGAGGGGAACCAGCCCATAGTGGGCTGGTGCGCCCCCTTGGCCCACCCCCTGCGCCTCCCTCCCCCTGCTACACCTCTTCCTCCTCCGTCACGTGCTTGGCGAAGCCCTGCCGGAGTGCTGTTGTTCCACCACCACCACGCTGTTGTGCTGCTGCTGGAGCTTTCATCATCAACCTCTCCTTCCCCCTTGCTGGATCAAGACGAAGGAGACGTCACGCTGACCGTACGTGTGTTGAACGCGGAGGTGCCGTCCGTTCGGCGCTAGGATCTCCGATGATAGGATCACGACGAGAACGACTACTTCAACCCCGTTCTTTTGAACGCTTCTGCGCGATCTACAAAGTGGTATGTAGATGCAATCTCTCTCCCATGACTCGTTGCCTAGATGAACTCATAGATGGATCTTGGTGAAATCGTAGGAAATTTTTTAATTTTCTGCAACGTTCCCCAACAGTGGCATCATGAGCTAGGTCTATGCGTAGTTCTCTATTGCGCGAGTAGAACACAATTTGGTTGTGGGCGTAGATCTTGTCAACTTGCTTGCCGCTACTAGTCTTATCTTGCTTCAGCGGTATTGTGGGATGAAGCGGCCCGGACCAACCTTACACGTACGCTTATGTGAGACCGGTTCCACCGACTGACATGCACTAGTTGCATAAGGTGGCTGGCGGGTGTCTGTCTCTCCCACTTTAGTTGGAGCGGATTCGATGAAAAAGGGTCCTTATGAAGGGTAAATAGAAGTTGACAAGATCACGTTGTGGTTATTCGTAGGTAAGAAAATGTTCTTGCTAGAACCCAATTGCAGCCACGTAAAAGATGCAACAACAATTAGAGGACGTCTAACTTGTTTTTGCAGCAATTGTCATGTGATGTGATATGGCCAGAAGTTGTGATGAATGATGAATGATATATTGTGATGTATGAGATCATGTTCTTGTAATAGGAATCACGACTTGCATGTCGATGAGTATGACAACCGGCAGGAGCCATAGGAGTTGTCTTAATTATTGTATGACCTGCGTGTCAATGATTCAACGCCATGTAATTACTTTACTTTATTGCTAAACCGTTAGTTGTAGTAGTAGAAGTAATAGTTGGCGAGCAACTTCATGGAGGCACGATGATGGAGATCATGATGATGGAGATCATGGTGTCATGCTGGTGACGAAGATGATCATGGAGCCCCGAAGATGGAGATCGAAGGAGCTATATGATATTGGCCATATCATGTCACTACTTTATATAATTGCATGTGATGTTTATTATGTTTTATGCATCTTGTTTACTTAGAACGGCGGTAGTAAATAAGATGATCCCTTATAATAATTTCAAGAAAGTGTTCCCCCTAACTGTGCACCGTTGCTAAAGTTCGTCGTTTCGAAGCACCACGTGATGATCGGGTGTGATAGATCCTTACGTTCACATACAACGGGTGTAAGACAATTTTACACATGCATAAACACTTAGGGTTAACTTGACGAGCCTAGCATGTACAGACATGGCCTTGGAACACAAGAGACCGAAAGGTCGAACATGAGTCGTATGGAAGATACGATCAACATGGAGATGTTCACCGATGATGACTAGTCCGTCTCACGTGATGATCGGACACGGCCTAGTCGACTCGGATCGTGTAACACTTAGATGACTAGAGGGATGTCTAATCTGAGTGGGAGTTCATTAAATAATTTGATTAGATGAACTTAATTATCATAAACTTAGTCTAAAACCTTTGCAAATATGTCTTGTAGATCAAATGGCCGCCGCTCATATCAACATGAACTTCAACGCGTTCCTAGAGAAAACCAAGCTAAAAGATGATGGCAGCAACTATATGGACTGGGTCCGAAACCTGAGGATCATCCTCATAGCTGCCAGGAAACAATATGTCCTAGAAGGATCGCTAGGTGATGCACCCGTCCCAGAGAACCAAGAAATTATGAATGCTTGGCAGACTCGCGCTGATGATTACTCCCTCGTTCAGTGTGGCATGCTTTACAACTTAGAACCGGGGCTCCAAAAGCGTTTTGAGCAACACGGAGCATATGAGATGTTCGAGGAGCTGAAACTAGTTTTCCAAACTCATGCCCGGGTCGAGAGATATGAAGTCTCCGACAAGTTCTATAGTTGTAAGATGGAGGAAAATAGTTCTGTCAGTGAGCATATACTCAAAATGTCTGGGTTGCACAACCGCCTGTCCCAGCTGGACATTGACCTCCCGGATGAGGCGGTCATTGACAGAATCCTTCAGTCGCTCCCACCAAGCTACAAGAGCGTTGTGATGAACTACAATATGCAGGGGATGGTGAAGACCATTCCTGAAGTATTTTCAATGTTGAAGTCAGCAGAGGTTGAAATCAAGAAAGAACATCAAGTGTTGATGGTCAATAAGACCACTAAGTTCAAGAAGGGCAAGGGTAAGAAGAACTTCAAGAAGGACAGCAAAGATGTTGCTGCGCCCGGTAAGCCAGTTACCGGGAAGAAGTCAAAGAATGGACCCAAGCCTGAAACTGAGTGCTTTTATTGCAAGGGGAAGGGTCACTGGAAGCGGAACTGCCCCAAATACTTAGCGGACAAGAAGGCCGGCAACACTAAAGGAGCTGCGGAATAAGCGGAGACTGGCGAAGGACAAGGTGACGCGCGTCGGGAATGGTTCCAAGGTCGATGTGATCGTCGTCGGCACGCTACCTCTACATTTACCTACGGGATTAGTTTTAAACCTCAATAATTGTTATTTGGTGCCAAGTTTGAGCATGAACATTGTATCTGGATCTCGTTTAATACGAGATGGCTACTCATTTAAATCCGAGAATAATGGTTGTTCTATTTATATGAGAGATATGTTTTATGGTCATGCCCCAATGGTCAATGGTTTATTCTTAATGAATCTCGCACGTAATGTTACACATACTCATAGCGTGAATACCAAAAGATGTAAAGTTGATAACGATAGTCCCACATACTTGTGGCACTGCCGCCTTGGTCACATTGGTGTCAAGCGCATGAAGAAGCTCCATGCTGATGGACTTTTAGAGCCTCTCGATTATGAATCATTTGACACATGTGAACCATGCCTCATGGGCAAAATGACCAAGACCCCGTTCTCCGGAACAATGGAGCGAGCAACCAACTTGTTGGAAATCATAATACCGATGTGTGCGGTCCAATGAGCGTTGAGGCTCGCGGAGAATATCGTTATGTTCTCACTCTCACTGATGACTTGAGTAGAACGGGTATGTCTACTTGATGAAACACAAGTCTGAGACCTTTGAAAAGTTCAAGGAATTTCAGAATGAAGTAGAGAATCAACGTGACCGAAAGATAAAATTCTTACGATCGGATCATGGAGGAGAATATTTAAGTCACGAATTTGGTACACACTTAAGAAAATGTGGAATCGTTTCACAACTCATGCCGCCTGGAACACCTCAGCGTAACGGTGTGTCCGAACGTCGTAATCGCACTCTATTGGATATGGTGCGATCTATGATGTCTCTTACCGATTTACTGCTATCATTTTGGGGATACGCTCTAGAGACAGCTACATTCACTTTAAATAGGGCACCGTCTAAATCCGTTGAGACGACACCGTATGAATTATGGTTTGGGAAGAAACCTAAGCTGTCGTTTCTAAAAGTTTGGGGATGCAATGCTTATGTCAAGAAACTTCAACCTGAAAAGCTCGAACCCAAGTCGGAAAAATGCGTCTTCATAGGATACCCTAAAGAAACTATTGGGTATACCTTCTACTTAAGATCCGAAGGCAAGATCTTTGTTGCCAAGAATGGATCCTTTCTGGAAAAAGAGTTTCTCTCGAAAGAAGTAAGTGGGAGGAAAGTAGAACTCGATGAAGTACTACCTCTTGAACGGGATAGTAGTGCAGGTCAGTAAAATGTTCCTATGATGCCTACACCAACTGAAGAGGAAAATAATGATGATGATCAAGGTACTTCGGATCAAGTTGCTACTGAACTTCGTAGGTCCACAAGGACACGTTCTGCACCAGAGTGGTATGGCAACCCTGTCCTGGAAATCATGTTGTTAGACAACGATGAACCTTCGAACTATGAAGAAGCGGTGGCGGGCCCAGATTCCAACAAATGGCTAGAAGCCATGAAATCCGAGATAAAATCCATGTATGAAAACAAAGTATGGACTTTGACTGACTTGCCCGATGATCGGCGAGCGATAGAAAACAAATGGATCTTTAAGAAGAAGACGGACGTGGATGGTAATGTCACCATCTATAAAGCTCGACTTGTCGCTAAGGGTTATCGGCAAGTTCAAGGGATTGACTACGATGAGACTTTTTCTCCCATAGCGAAGCTTAAGTCCGTCCGAATCATGTTAGCAATTGCCGCATACTATGATTATGAGATATGGCAGATGGACGTCAAAACGGCATTCCTTAACGGGCATCTTAAGGAAGAACTGTATATGATGCAGCCGGAGGGTTTTGTCGATCCTAAGAATGCTAACAAAGTATGCAAGCTCCAGCGATCCATTTATGGGCTGGTGCAAGCATCTCGGAGTTGGAACATTCGCTTTGATGAGATGATCAAAGCGTTTGGGTTTATGCAGACTTATGGAGAAGCCTGCGTTTACAAGAAAGTGAGTGGGAGCTCTGTAGCATTTCTCATATTATATGTAGATGACATACTTTTGATGGGAAATGATATAGAATTCTTGGACAGCATTAAGGCCTACTTGAATAAGTGTTTTTCAATGAAGGACCTTGGAGAAGCTGCTTATATATTAGGCATCAAGATCTATAGAGATAGATCGAGACGCCTCATAGGTCTTTCACAAAGCACATACCTTCATAAGATTTTGAAGAAGTTCAAAATGGATCAGTCCAAGAACGGGTTCTTGCCTGTATTACAAGGTGTGAGATTGAGCTCGGCTCAATGCCCGACCACGGCAAAAGATAAAGAAGAGATGAGTGTCATCCCCTATGCTTCAGCCATAGGATCTATTATGTATGCCATGCTATGTACCAGACTTGATGTAAACCTTGCCGTAAGTTTGGTAGGAAGGTACCAAAGTAATCCCGGCAAGGAACACTGGACAGCGGTCAAGAATATCCTAAAGTACCTGAAAAGGACGAAGGACATGTTTCTCGTTTATGGAGGTGACGAAGAGCTCGTCGTAAAGGGTTACGTCGACGCTAGCTTCGACACAGATCTGGATGACTCTAAGTCACAAACCGGATACGTGTATATGTTGAATGGTGGAGCAGTAAGCTGGTGCAGCTGCAAGCAGAGCGTCGTGGCGGGATCTACATGTGAAGCGGAGTACATGGCAGCCTCGGAGGCAGCGCATGAAGCAATATGGGTGAAGGAGTTCATCACCGACCTAGGAGTCATACCCAATGCGTCGGGGCCGATCAAACTCTTCTGTGACAACACTGGAGCTATTGCCCTTGCCAAGGAGCCCAGGTTTCACAAGAAGACCAGGCACATCAAGCGTTGCTTCAACTCCATCCGTGAAAATGTTCAAGATGGAGACATAGATATTTGCAAAGTACATACGGATCTGAATGTCGCAGATCCGTTGACTAAACCTCTCTCGCGAGCAAAACATGATCAACACCAGAACTCTATGGGTGTTCGATTCATCACAATGTAACTGGATTATTGACTCTAGTGCAAGTGGGAGACTGTTGGAAATATGCCCTAGAGGCAATAATAAAAGGGTTATTATTATATTTCCTTATTCATGATAATTGTCTTTTATTCATGCTATAACTGTATTATCCGGAAATCGTAATACACGTGTGAATACATAGACCATAACATGTCCCTAGTGAGCCTATAGTTGACTAGCTCGTTGGTCAACAGATAGTCATGGTTTCCTGACTATGGACATTAGATGTCATTGACAACGAGATCACATCGTTAGGAGAATGATGTGATGGACAAGACCCAATCCTAAGCATAGCACAAGATCATGTAGTTCGTTTTGCTAGAGCTTTTCCAGTGTCAAGTATCTCTTCCTTAGACCATGAGATCGTGTAACTCCCGGATACCGTAGGAGTGCTTTGGGTGTACCAAACGTTACAACGTAACTGGGTGACTATAAAGGTGCACTACAGGTGTCTCCGAAAGTGTCTGTTGGGTTGACACGGATCGAGACTGGGATTTGTCACTCCGTATGACGGAGAGGTATCTCTGGGCCCACTCGGTAATGCATCATCATAATGAGCTCAAAGTGACAAAGTGTTTGGTCACGGGATCATGCATTATGGTACGAGTAAAGTGACTTGCCGGTAACGGGACTCAACGAGGTATTGGGATACCAACGATCGAGTCTCGGGCAAGTAACGTACCGGTTGACAAAGGGAATTGTATACGGGGTTGTTCTAATCCTCGAAATCGTGGTTCATCCGATGAGATCATCGAGGAGCATGTGGGAACCAGCATGGGTATCCAGATCCCGTTGTTGGTTATTGCCCGAGAGCCGTCTCGGTCATGTCTACGTGTCTCCCGAACCCGTAGGGTCTACACACTTAAGGTTCGGTGACGCTAGGGTTGTATGAATATGAGTATGCAGCATACCAAATGTTTTTCGGAGTCCCGGATGAGATCCCGGACGTCATAAGGAGTTCCGGAATGGTCCGGAGGTGAAGAACTATATATTAGAAGTGATATTTCGGCCATCGGGAAAGTTTTGGGGTCACCCGGTATTGTACCAGGACCACCGGAAGGGTCCCGGGGGTCCACCGGGTGGGGCCACCCATCCCGGAGGGCCCCAAGGGCCGAAGTGGGGAGGGGAACCAGCCCATAGTGGGCTGGTGCGCCCCCCTTGGCCCACCCCCTGCGCCTAGGGTTGAAACCCTAGGGTGGGGGGGGCGCCCCACTTGGCTTGGGGGGTACTCCACCCCCCTTGGCCACCGCCCCCTTGGGAGATTGAATCTCCCAGGGCCGGCGCCCCCCCTTGGGGGCCTATATAAAGGGAGGGGGGAAGGGGGCAGCCGCACCCTGAAGTTCTGGCGCCTCCCTCCCCCTGCTACACCTCTTCCTCCTCCGTCACGTGCTTGGCGAAGCCCTGCCGGAGTGCTGCTGTTCCACCACCACCACGTTGTTGTGCTGCTGCTGGAGCTTTCATCATCAACCTCTCCTTCCCCCTTGCTGGATCAAGACGGAGGAGACGTCACTCTGACCGTACGTGTGTTGAACGCGGAGGTGCCGTCCGTTCGGCGCTAGTATCTCCGGTGATAGGATCACGACGAGAACGACTACTTCAACCCCGTTCTTTTGAACGCTTCCGCGTGATCTACAAAGTGGTATGTAGATGCAATCTCTCTCCCATGACTCGTTGCCTAGATGAACTCATAGATGGATCTTGGTGAAACCGTAGGAAATTTTTTAATTTTCTGCAACGTTCCCCAACAGAACCAGCTTAGAATCTTCCAGAACACAATAAGTAAGCATCCATTCCACCTTTGGCATCAGATGCACAATAATTAAAACTATAAAAGGCAAACACCCCCCTTTTCGATCAGATACAACTCTCTGTCTATCTATGCTTTCTTTTTCTGAAATTTACCAAAAATGGGCTCACTAACAGCATCATAACAACTTGGCAATTTGAGCATCACCACATACAGATACTCTCTTCAACCTGAAAGAGTATCGAATCAAGCATTGATTTTTCCATGAAACCACATAACAGTGAGGGCTTTTTGGTCATATCTTTATATGCATCAACAAAGAAGCTAGTGGCAGTAGCCAAGAATTGAAACCCTCAACCATTGTTGTCATATCAGAGCTAAAAAAATGCTCACGATTCTACGGTCGAGCACTATGGTTGTTCCAGTGAAGGAATGACAAGTAGTTACAAGTACTACATCAATGATCCTAAATGTCGGAAACAATAGTCACATATCGTGACAACATGATTCGATGGGACGCTCTCGTCCTCGGCCGATCACGTTAGCTAGCTTAGCTGCTAGCTCCCGCCAGCACACCATCTTTAGGACGAGCGCGCCAGCCCTGGAAGATGCGGTTTGCCCGCTCAATTGTGGACTGTGAAATCACGCCCTAGACGACACCAGGGCTCTAGGAGCGTATCTTGAAAGCTCCCATGGCACCATTTCAGAAGGGGAGCCGATCCTACGACCACCATCGACAAACTTGAGCGTGTGGAGGCGTTCACGCAACCACAGACGATGGATAATCATTCCCATTGCAGAAGCCTATCATCTACACGAAACGGCACACAGCAACCGACGCTGCCCGTGGCTCCTCTCCGGAAAAGGCACGACATGGATGCCCCCTCTCTAAACCCTAGAACACTAGGCACCGCCGCCGCCACCACCCCTCCAGGGGTAGCAGCCAAGAATTGAAACCCAAGTTTCAATTATATGTGCTAAAAGCCTCTACTTATCTAGCTACTTCTCTCTACTCTCTCCTAAGTTTCAGTGAGCAACAAAAAGCCTCTACTTCTCTCACCTAACCCCTCTCTCTACTCTCTCCCCAATCACGCGAGGAAACATGAAAGGCCAGCACACTGCATATACGAACAACACTTCAAGTGTGCATGCCAAATCCTAAGATCTAGTAACATATAAGATGGTATGTGATCATGGTTTTAAATAGCGGATAGCGGGCTGGTAGCGAATTGGGGTCTGTGTAGCGGAATGCGGATAGCGGGTGATATTGCGGGTGCTATGTCCATATAGCGTGTTTGTAAAAACACTAGATTGTTGTGTATATTGCTAGATCCTTCACAAAAAGTAATTACATTTAATTTGATCAATAGCAGACGCTATTGCTCTAGCGCTATTGCGGACGCAATAGCGGATGCTATCTCCGCTATTTGAAACTATGTATGTGATACTAATTAACAGTAGGATCTAGAGATGCATATGTGATATTAATCCTATTAATCCATATGTGATACTAATCCTATTAATCCATATGTGATACTAATTAACAGGGGGGAGCGCCGCGGAGGGGAAGCAAGGGGAGTGGCGAGCCGCCGCGGCAAATCGATTGGAGCCATCGAAGCGCGGAGCTACCGTGCAATCCCTAAATCCCAAAATATGGCGAACCGTCGTGGCAAATCGATTGGAGCCTAGCTAGTGTGGCGCACGCAGGGAGGAGGAGATCGAGGGGGACTTACGGGGCTGGAGCGTCGGAGGAGGCGAGAGGCGACCGCGCGTGGTGGCGGCGCACGACACCGTCGACGGGGGTGAGGCGGCCGGGGACGAACCCGAACCGTGGCGGCGTCGTCGGGCGGAGGGGATCGATTGTGAGAGTGAGGGGTGCGGGGGCGCTCGGGCCGGTTTTCTTTTGCTATAGTAGTAGCGCTGGTTAGAGGCCGGCGCTACTGCTAAGCCCACCAGCTGTAGCGCCCGTTCAGGACAAACGCTACAGCTAAGTGGGCTACTGTTTTTGCCCTGTGGCCCATGTAACAGTAGCGCGGCCCAAGCAAACAAACGCTGCTGTTATATGTTAGTAGTAGCGTGTTTTCTGCCCAACACTACTGGTAAATACTATTAGCGTGGGGTCATAAAAATGCGCTACTGGTAAACTTCTATCTATAAGCATTTTCCCAGTAGTGCGGCCACAAGGACGGAGGGCGCGCCCCCACCCTTGTGGGCCCTTGTGACCCTCATAACCTAATTCTTTCGTCTATACATTCTCATATATCCCCAAACCACTAGAGGCATCCACGAAAATATTTTTCCGCCACCGCAACCTTCTGTACCCGCGAAATCCCATTTAGGGACCTTTTCGGGCACCCTGCCGGAGGCGGATTCGATCACGGAGGGCTTCTACATCAACTCTATTTCCGTTCTGATGAAGCGTGAGTAGTTTACAACAGACCTACGGGTACATAACTAGTAGCTAGATGGCTTCTTCTCTCTCTTTGATTCTCAATACCATGTTCGCCTCGATGTTCTTGGAGATCTATTCAATGTAATACTTTTTTGTGGTGTGTTTGCCGAGTTCCGATGAATTGTGGATTTATGATCAGCTTATCTATGAATATTATTTGGATCTTCTCTGAATTCTTATATGCATGATTTGATATCTTTGTAATTCTCTTCGAACATTTGGTTTGGCCAACTAGATTGGTTTTACTTGCAACAGGATAAGTGCTTAGCTTTGGGTTCAATCTTGCGGTGTCCTTTCCCAGTGACAGTAGAGGCAGCAAGGCACGTATTGTATTGTTGCCATCAAGGATAAAAAGATGGGGTTTTCATCATATTGCTTGAGTTAATTCCTCTACATATGTCATCTTACTTAATGTGTTACTCTGTTCTTTATAAACTTAAAACTCTAGATGCATGCTAGATAGGGTCGACGTGTGGAGTATAGTGGATGCATAATCGTTTCGGTCTACTTGACACGGACGTGATGCCTATGTTCATGATCATTGCCTTAGATATCATCATAACTTTGCGCTTTTCTATCAATTGCTCGACAGTAATTTGTTTACCCACCGTATTATTTGCTATCTTGAGAAAAGCCTCTAATGAATTATATGGCCCCGGGTCTATTTTCCATCATATAAGTTTCCGATCTACTATTCTTGCCATCTTTTACTTTCCGATCAATAAACTATATCGTTTATCTATCTCTATCAGATCTCACTTTTACAAGTAACCATGAAAGGATTGATAACCCCTTTATCGCGTTGGGTGCAAGTCTGTTTGATTGTTTGTGTAGGTATTCGGTGATTTGTGCGTTATCTCCTACTGGATTGATACCTTGGTTCTCAAACTGAGGGAAATACTTCTCTCTACTTTGCTGCATTACCCTTTCCTCTTCAGGAGAAAAACCAACGCAAGCTCAAGAAGTAGCATGCAAAAGGGGAGGTCAGCGAGCTCGGGGAAGCACTAGAGGCGGCGAATCGAGGTGAGCAGTGGCGGACGCAGTTGGAGAAGACGGGTCGCGTGCAACATCGATAGGGCTTCCCCGCCTCTAGCTGCTGGTGTAGACGATGAAGGCTGCCTCGGTAGAGCGGCTGGATACAATCCCTGGCTCCGGGAAGGTTGGTGGGCACACAGGCGCAATGATGCATGGCGTCGGCGGCTCGGGTCTACGGGGGAAGAAGGCGGCGCTTGGAGAGGGAAGTGGCAGCCTAGGGTTGGCAGGGGGCCGACGGGGTCCTATAGGAGAGCGGTGGGGCTTTGGATGGCCGCCCTGTGGCGGATCCACGCCACGGACATGCCGACGGTGTTCACCGCGCCCCCTGTGAACAGGGTTGAAGCCGACCGGCTGCTGGGCTGGGTCGTGCACTGTGCACTTATGACCCAGTCCAGCAGTAGTTGTTTACATTTCCTTTGTTTATTTCTACTTTCTTTACTGTTTTGTATTTTTTAGTACCAAATGATTTTTGTTTTGATCAAAACTTGGCACATAATTCTAACACAATAACTTGAGATGGAACAAAAAGTTTGGGGTCAAAATGAGTTGCCTAACCATTTTCAGAAATTGAAGAGGCCAATTTAATTGCTGCTGGAACACTACATTAATTTCCAGGGGCATTTTGGGAATTCAAATAAGGTTGGTTTCAACATGACAGAGATCAGGGGATTTTTATAGAATATTATGAACATTTTAGTTTTACCATTTGAAGAAATAATAAATTGACTTTATTTTAATTTGAAATTGGCTTTGATTCTTATTAAGTGTCAATTTGGCTTAGTTAATCATGATGACATGGCACTATTAGTGTGAGATCACTGTAGCATGATTGAAAGGATGACAACAACCAACCTTTCAATCGAAGCGCGCCGAGATACGTGTTGGTCGCTGGTTGTTGTTAGCCTTTCAATCATGATTAACTAAGTGAGAAATATTTCGCTTGACAACCAGCGATAAACGTGTATCGCGGTGCGCTCTGATTGAAAGGCTGGGCATCGCTATTCTTCGCTTTCAGAGTGTCAAGGCGTCCGACTCGCCGAAGCGCGAGCGTTTGGGCCGGCCTACCCGCGCGGGCAACGCCCGCCTGTTTTCTGTTCTGTGTTTCATGTTTTTTTTCTTTTGTTTATACTTCAAAATGTTCTAAATTTATATATTACAAAAAAACTTTTCTAAAAACATTTAAAATCTTGAACAAGTATTTTAAAAACATTGAACAAGTATTTGAATAAACATAGATTAATTTATATAAAAATGTTGAACAAGTATTTGATATTGTTGAACAGGTATTTAAAAAATGTTGAACAAGTATTTAAAAATGTTAAAAAATTATTTTGAAAAATATTGAACAAGTATTTGATAAAATGTTGATCATGTATATAGAAATTTTGAACAAGTATTTAAAAAATACTGAACAAGTATTTGAAAAAATGTTTATCATGTATAACAAAATATTGAACAAGTATTTAAAAATTGTTATAATAAAATGTTGATCATGTATAACAAAATGGTTAACAAGTATTTAAAAAAATATTGATCATGTGTACAAGAGTGTAGAATGAAAAACAAAAAGGAAAAAAATACAAAAAAAGGAACCCGAAGAAACAACTAAAAACAAAAGAAAGAAAGAATGTATAATAAAAAAACCATAAAAAAACAAAGCGATACCAAAAGAAAAACTAATTGTAGAAAAATAAGAAAACAAAACAAAGAATGAAAGAAATGGAAAAAGGAGAAATAAAAAAGGCCTCCGGTCTTTTACATCAAGTAGAGTGCGACTCCAATGTAGACAAGAAGTCAACAGTAGCGCATCGGCTAGCAGCTCCACGCAGTACTGAAACGTCCAGTACACCCCTCTCTGTTCAAGTAAGTACACCCCTCTCTGTTTCTAAATATACAATATTCTCATAGATTTTAAACTGCGAAAACGTCTTATACTATTTAGAAACCGAGGTAGTATAAATTAGAGCAGTCCGCGTGGTATTAGTTATAAGAGAAATTTCATCGTGCTTTGTCTGTTTTTTATCAGTTTGGGTTGCTGTCCGCCCTGTTTTTGGTTTGGGTTGGCAGTGCGTCCAACGTGTCGACCCATGTTTGCCCACGCGGCTGGCTTTTCACCATTTTTCATCAAATATACACACGTTTTGCATAGTCTCACAAGCAAATAAATATAGCAAAGTTCCACAACCCAAATAAATTTGTCGTAGTTTACAAGCCAAATAAAAATTAAATTGCCTCATATTTATTTTTTAAAAAGATACATCTATTGGTTGCCAACATGAGCCAACATATATTTAACCAAATCATCTTGCAGCTGAATATGATTTTCTCAACCACGCATTTGATGATGAAATTGGGTGAACTGTGCAAATGTTGCCGCTCCTCCTCCATGCTTAGGCACAACATTGTCACCCTGAAACTGAAACCCTTGATCTTAGATATGTTTCAGGCGCTCATCCTCTATGATCATATTATGCATGATCACAAAAACAGTCATCACCTTCCACAACTTCTTGGTGCTCCAAGTTCTAGCAGGATACCGAATGATGCCCCATCGAGATTGCAGGGCACCTTCCTAGCACTCTCTTGCTCTTGGAAAAATCTCTTCCTCTTCTCTCCGATAGGGTTGTGGATTACCTTCACAATAATGGTCCACTAAGGGTAGATACGTCAGCTAGGTAGTATCCTTTGTTGTAGTTGTGGCCGTTGATGTCAACATTCATCGGTGGACAGTTTCCTTCAGCAAGCCTTGCAAACACCAGCGACCATTAAAGCATGTCGATATCATTGCCATGCCGAAGAAAGAGTGCCAGATCCAGAGATCTTGTGTGGCCACGGCCTCAAGTATTACAGTGCTTGTCCTGACATGTCCCTTGTATTACCCTTGCCAAGTAGAAGGGCAATTCTTCCACTCTCAGTGCATGTAGTCTATACTGCCAAGCATCCCGGGGAAACCCCTGCTGGCATTCATCAAACAAGCTAGATGTATCTTCAGCAGTCGGCTCTCTTAAGTACTAAGGGCCAAACACTACAATCACAGCCTTGCAGAACCTGTACATGGACTCTAGGCACGTAGACTCGCTCATAGGGACGTACTCATCAATGAGATCACCGGGCACTCCGTATGCAAGCATCCGGATAGCTGCATTGCATTTCTGATAAGAGGAGAAGTCAATCTTTCCAAGGGCATCCTCCTTGCACTCGAAATACTTATCGTGTCCGGCCACCCCCTCTCGAATACGGTTGAAAACATGCCTAGCCATATGAAAACGGCGTCGGAATTGGTGATCTTTGAAGAGAGGGTTGTCTGTCTCAAAGTAGCCCTTCCAAAGAAGGAAATGACCGCTTTCTCGATTACGATTCAACGCCAGAGTGTGCCCCGGGATTAAGCCCTGGAACAACGGCCACTGCCTATTAAGGTGGTCATGGACCAACATGGCAACCACCATCTCCTCATCATCAGATGAAGAATCGCCAGAGTCGCAGAGGAAATTGTGGAAAAAGAACTCGTCGGCAGAGTCCATTTGTACCTTGGGGGAAAACTATCGAACAACTTACGGGCGTCGTCGAAGAAGTTGGCCGGTGAACAGACGCCCCCCTGGACCAGGTAGCTGGCCTGGCAGCGTCAGGTGAGCATGGTGACATCAAGCGAATGAGCGGGTCGGGTCCCCAAGGGGCGACTTCGTGCTCGTGGTGACATCGCGGTGGGTTGGTGGGAAGCAACGGTGGCCCGGCGGTGAGGCGGTGGTGGCAACATCGTGGGAGCTGGCGGTGTGTGGGGAAGGTGTGTGGGCGCGGACTGCTGGCAAGGACACCGGAACTGGGTTGCGGCGGCGACGGGGTGGGGCGGGCGAGGGCGATGGGGGTGAAAGGCAATGGCCAATGTGCCACCGACTAACGGGCCAGGGGGAGGAGTATGCGCGCGATCGTCCGTTTCGTATCCGCGCCAACGCAAATGAGGCTCAAATTTTGGTCGGAAATGGGTTGGCAGGCGAACGAAAAGCGGACTCGTGTCCGTTTGGGTCGGCGCGTTGGGCCGACTTTTCTGTCCGCGGCGACCCAAACGAACACGCGCGGGGGAAATGGGTCGGCGTGCTGGAGTTGCTTTAAGGGCATCTCCAACAGTTTGTATGCTAGCTTGTTGGTATAATATGCCATGTCATCAACCAACACCTTAACATAAAACAACTCCAATGGGTTGTATCTAGTTTTCCCAATAGGATGTGAGATAATAAATAAGGTGTTCTCTCATTCTACATTGGAGCTTGTGCAAGAGGTGTTGATTCATTTACATACAACCTTTCTCTCTTTCCTCATTTATTGTATGACACATCATCAAAAATTCTATGTGGCAAAGTCTACCAACAACTATTTTACAACCATTGAAGATGCCCTAAGGCTGTTACCAATGCATCGGTGCTTAGACTATTCATAGTGGGGATTATCGTATACTAGTATCATGCAGATGATACTAGTGTATGATACTACCTTCATAGTGCATAGTAACATAGAGTAGTATCATATTTATTGCAATGCATGACACAAGTAACATAGCATTTAACACGATACGATATCTACCTATGTTACTCTAACCCCCTCTCTCTTGTTTAATTCTCTGCCACATTAGCATGTTTGCTATTCCCGAGTGCATGATACCGGCTAAGATACCACCACTATGGTCAGCCTTAGATAAGTTGCTAAGCACATTAAATAATTTAGCAACTATACTCCTCAATGCATAGGTGCTTAGGCTAGTCATAGTGGGAGTAACATAGCTAGTAACATAGCGCACTCCAAGAAATTTTTGCTTATGTGGCAAGTATTTAATGTGAGGTGGTAACATAATATGTTACTGTAACATAGCGCTTCCCAAGACAAGATGAGTCTACAAGATAATAAATGAAGCCATCTATGACACTGTTATCATATTACTTTGCATTATGAAGGTAGTAACTTAGACTAGTGTCATGCATATGACACTAGCTAGTCTAAGTTACTCCTCACTATGACCAGCCTTAGCTTCTTATAGCTAAGCTTCCTTCCTTTAGTGATTTAGCAACTAAAGTTCTTCCTGCATTGGTGGGCTTCTTTCATTTTTAATGTTTTAGCTAGGTTAACGCACTTGGCATAATTTCTTTCTGGGTCACCAAACTTATCTCTCTCCTCTTAATTAACTTGCCACATCAGTTTTTTTATTTATATGACATGCTTAGCACCTGTACAAGGTGGAGCATTGTCAGGGGCCTAAGTGTTACGAATTAGAAGGCGCGTGGGAATGCGTGGTTGGGTTGAGACAAGGAGAAACCTTGTTCCGTGTAAGTACCACGTACCAGAACTCTGTCACATTTTTCCGTGTACGGAACTAGTCGTTGTAGTACCACAAGAGGAATCAATTCAATTCAGGTGGAATTTCTCCGTCCGTTCCGTTCCATTCCATTCCGTTCCGTGGTACTAGTGTACACATCTGTTGCACCTGACTGCAATTCTGCTTGCGTCTAGTAATTCTTTGTGTGTCTGTCCTTTGTGCCGCGTGCGTGTAATAATAGTGCTACTCTACGAGTAAGTAATAAGTAATAGCGGAGGAAGGAAAATGAAGCGTAGGCCTGACTAAGAAAGATGTCACCTTTTTGGTCGTGAAACGTTCGTAAGCATGACAAGATGTACTTCCTCCATCTCAGTTTACAAGTCCTATACGTATATCTAGATTGCCAATTTTATCACCCTAATATAAACTATATAACACAAAAATTATACCTTTTGAGAAATAGAACATCTGAAGTTTATATTGATATATTTTTTGTAATATATGACTTGTATTAGGTTAATCGAATTGATGACCTAGGGGTACGCGCACGCAACACTGCGCGCACGCCCTGTAAACTGAGAGAGAGGGAGTACTGTATTACCAGCAAAGTGAAGGAGATTCACCCTAACCCTAGCTAGCTAGTTTAATACTCCCTTCGTTTCGAAATATAGTGCTTTCTTTATTCCCGCGTTTTAACTTTGACCATAAATTTAATCAACGGATCGACTGTGACGGAAGCAAAAATTATACCAGTGAGTTCGTATTCAAAAGAAGTTTTCAATTATATAATTTTTTTCTCTCACCGCAGTGGGCCTCGTTGGTTAAATTTATGGTCAAAGTTAGACCTCGGAAGCGCGGGCCCGCTACATTTTGAAATGGAGGGAGTAATGAATCTCACCAAGGTCCAAGGTCCAAGGTAGCGGACAGATGAAGCCAAGGTAGCAGGAGTAGTGGTGATTAGCATGCATGCACAAGTGGAAGAATTTGTTTAGTAACATCCATCGTTGTATATATGATGAGAAGCTGCTTTGCTCCTTGAGCTAATTAGTGGAAATATACTATCAGTGGTACGTCAGTCAAGGTCAAAGGTGCTTGCATTGCAATCAGTGGAGGCTGCGATTGCGATTGCCAATGCCAATACCATCTCATCTGGGAATGGGAATGCCAACCCAACCCCACGGGTACGTTAGCATTAGGTTAGACCAACCAACTCTCAGCAACACCATTGACTTCAATTAATACTTATTACTACCGTTTACACAAATCCAAACAACCCATCAAAAAGAGCATATTAATTAGCACGACAAGTTATTTTAACCATAAACACAGGTACATAAACTATTTCAAATAAATAAACTAGTACTCCATCTCTAAACTAATATAAGAGCGTCGTCTAGATCACTGTTTCAGTATTCTAAAAGCTTTCATATTAGTTTTACGGGGAGAGTAACAGGTTTTATGCAGCCGGTTGGTTGCATGCAAAATGGAACTTGGTCGCTGCCCATGGATTTGATTGAATAAAACGGGTCGGTCGTTAGCAGATTCTCCATTTTGTAGCTCTAATAAGTCACGGGCGGGAGAAAAAAATCTAATGCTACAAAATTATGCAGCCAAGTCGTTAGCGCTTAGGTGGGTGCATCCATGTGGAGTGGAGCAGCTATCTATCGAAGCCACGCGCAAATATACATACATTATCTGCAACAAGTCGTATGCGTCATCGTCGTCGTCGTCCTCTGGATCCTACACTAATAACCTGACAACTTAGCTACAATCATCCATTCCATGACATGCATCAACAACAAATGCATAAAGATGCAGTTATCATGTTTCATGATTAAAAAAAATTTGGGACGGCTGCTCCTAAATTAACTATTGTGACTCCGATCGCTTACTAAATAAATAAGTTTTGTGACCCCTTTACTTATAAAATTACCGACTTCGGTCTGTGTCCTTTGAGTACTTGCAGGCGTCTGCCCTGAACTCGGTGACATTTGAAAGAAAATGAAAATCTAATCTTCTCACACATGATTTCCGTTTTTCTGTAAATTTTACGTGTGTTCTCTATGTACTAATTTAGTCAGGGTTCCGTGCGATGCAAGATCGGAAGCAGCTAACCCCTCTCCATTCCATGTTCAGTTGACTTGGACTATTCATAATTACTCAAATCACCCCAAACATACTTTCTCCTCCCACTTTATAATAAGCAACTGTCAAGTCCATACAAGAAGCTTAAGTGCAGAAAAAAAAACATAAGTCTGTTGAGGCAACAACACAAACATGCCTTACTAAGATAAAAGGCCAACAAGTGCCGACAGATCAGTGGCTACGTGGGCGGAGCAAGGCGGCGTCCAACCGCAGCCATCATGTCCATCACGCCGCATAACTGATCTCGGTCCCACCATCTAGAGAGCAAGTGCCAGTGCCACACGAAGATCTTAATCTTCAAAGGGAGGGGTGCATTCCACAAAGGTGCGGCCCATGCAATAGTCGGCGCACGACATGGAGCGCGGTATGCCGAGCCGGCATAGAAGAGCCCCTACAGGGCCAAGCGCCAAGTTATGACATCCGGATAGGCCGGAAGCATCGGTGGGAGGGCCACCCGAAGGTTGGCCCAAGCTTTGATTCTCTCAAGCCCAAATGATCGTTGGGAGAAGACATTTCAATTCTTACTCAAATCACTAGCAAAGCCTATTATTGCTTTCCTCCTTCCTTTGTTTCTCCCGGAAGTCTTACCTACCAGCTTCAAGTCTTAGGGTATAGTCACCAATCCCTTACATGTTAAATCTGATATGAAACTATTCAACCGAAAGCTACAATTATTCGCGTTTGTAGGTAGAACATATATAAAGAACTTCAACTATGGTATCATTTTAGAAGTAGAAAAAAAATACAATTCTGGCTCCTACGCTATTTTAAAAACCCAAGTTTGGTGCTTCAAACCCAATACAGGAAATTCTTGGTCATTTGAGTGTCAAAGCCATCTAGGTTGAGGCCGCATTCAATGGGGCTCCGATTTTAGTGTGGCGGTGGCTTCACACATGTGAGAACCCAATTACCCATTTAATACAAAAAACGAAAAACATAAACATCACAAACTTAGCACCGAGCATAAATATTTCAATAAAGTTATTGAATATTTTGTTTTGGAATCTGAAAATAGAAGTAAAGGTATTATGGTAACAATGGGTTTGATGAAACTTTGTCTTGTTTTATTACTTAAGATATGAGCATAATTCGTAGTAGCTTGTATAATTATTATTTTCTGATTTCTTGGAAGTTTTTTTTTCCTTTGAGAAAAAAGAAAGCGTGTGCTCAGGAGCTCTCTTTGCCTTTACAACCAAAACGTGTAGGGGGGCAACTTTGAAGAAAACGTGTAGAAGGAATCAATTACCTTATTTGGCTAGTTTCGTGCTATGCAGAATGGAAAGCAATTGACCTGGTCGGGTCGTCTCCCTCCATTCCAGCTGACTAGGACTATTCAAAACCAAAAGTTCCACAGTATATTAATCCTGAAAGTACTATTATTCAACAGCTACTGCAAATCACGTATTACCACATAGCTTCAAAGCTAATCCAGGGTATCTTAATTCAAACGAGAGTATCACACATTTCCGCGCAAATCTTGACATGGAACCGTTCATTTGAAAATTATTGCTTTCCCCGTGTTGGTAGATGATATAACACATAGCATATATAACGAGCGTCAGCGATGATCCCACATTGTTTTAAATATATACTCCTGCTCTGATTGCTTAATTCGAAAGCCGTTCCCGCGTTAAAGCTTCAACTATGGGTCTATATTTTAGATATGGAAAAGGAAATACAATTTTGGTTCCCACACTGTTTTTAAGAGCCTAAGTTTGATGCTTCAACCCGGATACTGAAAAAAAAAAACTGGTCTTTAGAGTGCCAAAACCATATAGATTGACGCTGCATTAAAAGCGGGTTCAATGATGATGTGGCGCTAGCTTCACACTTGTGACAACCCCATTACCCAAAATAATTAAAAAAAGAAAACAGAAAAATCGAAAACTTAACAGGAAACATAAACATTTCAATAAAATCTATTAAATATACTAGGAATCTACAAATACATAAAAAATACAAGTTTTATGGTAACAATGGATTTGATGAAATTTTGGAAAATAAACAAATCCAGGAAAGTTCCAAACTTTTTTATTCTGTATTCCCTAAATTTACATACTATTTTAATAGTAATATTTATTGTAATATTATATACTTTTGTTACATTGCTTTTGAAAATGCCGTGAAGAGATACAACATGTACCTTGCTGTAGCAGTTTGCACGGAAAGGTTCATTCCTTGTTGTTTTTGTTCCAAAAAATCATCTTAATAAATGAAAATGTCAAGTCTTTTGTCTTGTTTTAAAACTTGTAAAGGCAAATTTCTTAGTCAATGATTTTTCACATTGTTCACGTGCTATGGATGCAGATTTTTGTACTCTCTTTATTTTCTAAGAATAAAAGTCCAAAAAAGAATGACTTTAAAAAATTCAAATGGTGATCATAACTCAAAACCGATCACGTGGAAAAGTGTTAGTTGTTTTTTTTTACTAGTTTGCATGATAAACAATAATGAGGAGCGAAAACTTTGAACAGAACTTAAGGCCTGCTCATAAATACCCAATGGCTTGTACTACTATTTTTCTGAATGAGTATCTTTTCCAGAATTATTTTGGAAACTATATCTTTCTTTTTTAGAAAAGAAAGCGTGTGACCCTAAGCTCTCTTTGCCCTCACAACCAACCAATTACCCTTTTTGGCTAGTCTGAAGCGATGCAAGATGTGAAGCAACTGACCTGGCCGGGTCCTCCTCCTTCATTCCAGCTGACTATGATAAGAAGGACTATTGAGCCCGGCACCGCCCGCCGCCGCGTGCGCGCTCCCCGACATGGCCGTGCGAGCTCCCTGGCGCCCCCTGGCGTGGCCGCGCGAGCACCCCGCCACTGCGTGCGACCCGCCCCCTCCCCCCGCCCCGATACGGGCCGCCGGTGGCCTGTTCCGCTCCACCCGTGGACGGCCTTGCCTCGACAATGGAGGTCGAGCTGACCGCAATTCGGACCAACGGTGGCAAATTCTGGCGTGCGGTGACAGATTCCGGTGAGTTCCGGGTAGATTCCGGCCAGTTCCGCGGCGGCGCGTTTGCTCCGACGAGGTTTGACCGGTTTACGGGCTGAAATGTATACTGATTTCGAAACTGTACATATAAGATTCTCGCGGATGGATTTTTAGTGCCCTTTAAAAAGTCTAAGGGCCGAACGAGCTTTACGGGATCTGCTAGGGGCCGTTTTCTCGACCGAAATTGTAAGCACCTCTATTTTTTTTACGGGTTTGACCAGTTTAAGCGGTCTGATAGAGATGCTGTAAGAACGTTTTTCAAACCATGCCAGCTCGAAAAAAGTTTATATATTATGGGACGGAAAGAAAGAGTATATTCTTTTTAACCCCGAACAAAAGTCTCGCACCATTCGAGGGCCATGTGGAGCGTTTCCCTCCTCATCTACGTGGAATACGCACAGTGTCCTATGAAATACTCCCTCCGTTCCTAAATATAAGTGTTTGTAGAGATTTCACTATGAACCACATATGGATGTATGTAGATGCATTCTAAATGTAGATTCATTCATTTTGCTCCGTATGTAGTCCACCTAGTGTAATCTCTACATAGACTTATATTTAGGAACGGAGGGAGAACATAATACCACATTTTAATAGTACGAATGGTGTGCCTTAATCAGGAAGTAAATGGAAAGCAAGCACTTATCAGCCCAAAAATGGTGATATATCCATCAATCAATCAACCTACCTGGTGGTGTCTGTGTGCAACAGTTTAATAAAGTGTAAAAGGCAGTGAGATCTTTTGCAAAAAGGAAAGGAAAAAAAAGGGGGGTGAAGATGAAAGTGATGAGATGAGATGGAGGCTTGGAAAAGGGAGGAAAGTTCCAACCAAGGCCATGTGAAGCTCCGATTCTGAGGTGGTGAGAGAAGCAATGGCAATGGCAATGGCAATGGCACCAACCAATCACGTGATTGCATATGTCAACGTCGATCTCTCCCTCTCTCCCCCTCCAGATTGATTTGATTTGTTTGTCATTAGTACTAGTAAACAAATTATTATACATAGTAATAAACAAACGATGATCCAATTGCGCCAGTTGATGGAAGAAGATTAGTCAATCTCGTTGGGCCAAGCTAAACCCAGAGATTCTTCTTGTCCGTGTTAACCGCAAATCAAGCAGCTAATTTGACTGGACTGCTAATCAGGCAGCTGGCCAAGAGAAGAAGAAGAAGAAGAAGAAGATTAGGTGGTAATAATGCATCCAGAGAAGATGCCTTCCAGAAGGAAGGAATATAGCTACCACTCATTCAGAAAAGAAGAAATATAACATGTAATAACCTGCTGGCCACGCCGCCCCTCCATTTGGAATTTCAAAGTGGAGGCTTGCAGTGGGAGGAAAAATTCAACCCCATACAAAGTCTCGCTTGTCCTTGCCGCTGTTGAACCGCGCCTTCTGCAATCCGATTTAGAATTTCAAGTGGAGGAGGTAGGAAAACTCACCATATATGAAGTTTTAGGTTTCGTCGGTGTCCAACCGTGTCTTGTCGCCCGATCTTCGGGAAACGCTCTATGAAATTAAATTAAATTAAATGGGTCATCTTTTCTTCTTCTATATATACACCGGCAATTATGCACGCAAGGCAATTATGTTTATAGATACACGACCACGAGGTGTTTGAATGTGACTACGGAGACGGGTCAACAAGGTAGGCAGGAATATAAAAGTTCCTCTTGGCCGTTGTTGAACCGCGTACGGTTACGGTGCTCCGATTTCAGGATTTGAAGCTGAAGGAAAGGGGAAAAAAAGATTGCACGGTTTTCCCTTTGTCGATGCCGAATCTATTGCGGCATTCCGGTTTTCAAAAATGATGGTAAGTAAAGTAAATGCATTCTCCCCCGCGGCAGTAGTTATCCCGTGTCAACAAGGTGGCCAAGACGTGTGTTTTCAAACTCGAATATGAGGAGGAAGCTTTTGCAAGTTTTAAAATACCAATGATAGAAGAAGAGGTATGGATGGAAATTCACATATGAAATTTCCCATTGTTTTGTCGCTGTCGAGCTGCATACGTTCTTAATAAGAAAGAAAGAAAGAAAGAAAGAAAGAAAAAAAATTGCATTTTCTTCCTCCTCCACAACAGCAATTAATTATGAATACGATTAGGAGGTGTTTGAATGCGGGTGCGGAGACAAGTCAACAAGGTAGGCAGAAAAAAAATGCATTGTAGCATGTATTTATGCCAAAATTCCAATAAGTAAGGTTATCATGGAGAAAAAAACCCAATAAGCAAATGTGGGTGTGGAGGAGGAGGAAGCTTCTAGTAGTACACTAATTTTCTTCTTCCTCTTCACACTGGTAATATCATTACAACTAGTTTCTCACAAATTTCCATGCAGGCCCAATGAAAGTCACCACCATCCCTACCAGATGAGATGAATGAAACCATGGACTGCATGACCAGAGAAGAGTGGCGTCTCTTTCCTGGCATGTGCCAAATCAGCCCCTGCCCCTGCCCTGACAGGTTAAAATTAGCAGAAATTTACTACTAGTAGAGAATCAAATCAGCAGCTGCTGCTGCCATTTGTATTAGTATTTGTTAGAGACCAAGCCAAAAGGAAGACAAGCCCACCACCACCACACCAACAAACACCAGCAAGGGGAGAGCAGAGCACTTTCTCCTCTCCTTCCTCTTCTTCTTCCTCCAGCTCCCACCTCCCACCTCCCACCTCCCCTTCACACACACACACACACACACACACCAGCCAACAAAGACCAGAGGACACGGAGAAGAAGAAGATTAGGTCCTCTTTCTTGGCCTGCGGAGCTTACAAAGCAGCCAGCCCTTCCCTTTTTAATTCCCTTCTTGGCCGCTTGCTTCGCTTCGGAGGAGCACAAGATCAGGTCCTCTTTCTCGGCCCGGCCAGGCAGCCCCCAAATTAATACATATATATCGCCACATCTCGCCGGCGATTTCCATTGGATCTTCTGCTCGCCGTCCGTCCTCTTCCCCCTTGTTCCAATCGCCCGCCATTGCCGCCGAATCCTGCAGCTACACAAGCCAGGCAACCACTGCAGCTGCCTGTAGCAGCCAGCACCTCCGCTCTTGCAAGGCGGCAGCTTTAAGCGGCCAGTACTACCGCTCCAGGACACACAAAGGCAAGCAAAGATTGCGCCTTTCCTCTCCCCGCCGCGCTCCCCGCAGCCGCTAATGGCCTCCTCCACGGCCGGGGGCGAGACGGAGGACCGGCGCCGGGGCAGGCGGCGGCGCCGCAAGGTGCTCCTAAGCAAGCTCTACACCTTCGCGGCGTGCGCGCGGCGGCCCAGCGCGGTGGACGACGAGGGGTCGCGGATCGGCGGGCCGGGGTTCTCGCGGGTGGTCCACGCCAACGACCCCGCCGCCGCGGCCGGCGCGGCGGCGGCCGGCGGGTACCGCTCCAACTACGTCTCCACCACCAAGTACAGCGCCGTGACCTTCGTCCCCAAGTCGCTGTTCGAGCAGTTCCGGCGGGTGGCCAACATCTACTTCCTCGTCGTCGCCTGCCTCTCCTACACCCCCATCGCCCCCTTCCGCGGCGCCACCGCCGTCGGGCCCCTCGTCCTCGTCCTCCTCGTCACCATGGTCAAGGAGGCCATCGAGGACTGGCGCCGCAAGCAGCAGGTCTGTATCTTCCCCCATTCTTCTTCTTCCTTCTTCTTCTTCTCATCCTGGATCTGCATCTGCATCTCCATTTTCGTTCTTCTTCTGCATCTGCATCTGCATCTGCGCTGCAAATTCTTTATTCAATCCAATCCAATCCCCATTCCATTCCATTCAGCAATGGCATCATCATTCAATCTGCTACTAGTACTAGTACAAATCCATGGGGTGGGACCAAACCCATCTGCTCCCCATAATTTCAGCAAAATTTACACAAAAATAGGGAGAGGAGGCAGGGGTTGGTGGAGCAGTTATAGCCACTCATTCCATTTCTTCCAGCAAGTCAGTACCAGCAGTAGGATGTTGCTTAAAAACAACAAATTTATAACTACATGCTTCTTGCTTGCTTGCTAGTACCAATTATTCTGCACTTTCTCCTACTTCTGCCAGTACAATTTTTTTTTGCTGAAAAAAAAAGACAGTGGATGAATGAATGCTTGTTTCTTTTCTTGGTGCATCCAGGACATTGAGGTGAACAACAGGAGGACAAAGGTGTTCCAGGACGGCGCGTTCCGGCACACCAAGTGGACCAGGCTCCGGGTCGGCGACGTCGTCAAGGTGGAGAAGGACGAGTTCTTCCCCGCCGACCTCGTCCTCCTCTCCTCCAGCTACGACGACGCCATCTGCTACGTCGAGACCATGAACCTCGACGGCGAGACCAACCTCAAGCTCAAGCAGTCCCTCGACGTCACCTCGCGCCTGCAGGACGACCACAGCTTCGCCGGCTTTGGCGCCGTGATACGGTGCGAGGACCCCAATGCAAACCTCTACTCGTTTGTGGGGAACATAGAGATCGAGGAGCAGCAGCAGCAGCAGTACCCTCTGTCGCCGCAGCAGCTCCTGCTCAGGGACTCCAAGCTCCGCAACACCGAGTACGTGTACGGCGTGGTGGTTTTCACCGGCCACGACACCAAGGTGATGCAGAATGCCACCAGCGCTCCCTCCAAGAGGAGTAAGATTGAGAAGAAGATGGATGGGGCCATCTACGTCCTCATGTCCATCCTCGTCCTCATTTCGGTCATCGGGTCGGTCGTCTTCGGCCTCGCGACCAAGCATGATCTGGTGGACGGCAGGATGAAGAGGTGGTACCTCAGGCCGGATAACCCTGACAACATCTACGATCCCAACAACCCGGCCGTGTCGGCCGCGCTGCATTTCTTCACCGCCATGATCCTCTACGGCTACTTCATCCCCATCTCCCTCTACGTCTCCATCGAGCTCGTCAAGCTGCTGCAGGCTCTCTTCATCAACAGCGACATCCATATGTACCATGAGGAGAGCGACACGCCGGCTCATGCCAGGACCTCCAACCTGAACGAGGAGCTGGGCCAGGTCTACACCATTCTCACCGATAAGACCGGGACTCTGACCTGCAACTCCATGGAGTTCATCAAATGTTCCATCGCGGGCACGGCGTACGGGCGTGGAATCACCGAGGTCGAGAGAGCTATGGCAAAGAGAAACGGTTCCCCCGTGATCTCTGACTTTGAGCTCGGCGTCGAAGACTTTCATCAGTCCGAGGGCAGATCTGCGGTCAAAGGGTTTAACTTCAGAGATGAGCGTGTCATGGATGGTAACTGGGTTCACCAAGCCCACTCCGGTGTGATCGAGATGTTCTTCCGGCTGCTGGCCATCTGCCACACATGCATACCGGAGGTCGACGAAGTAACAGGGAAGATCTCGTACGAAGCAGAGTCTCCCGATGAGGCTGCCTTTGTTGTCGCGGCACATGAACTTGGTTTCACTTTTTACCAAAGGACGCAGGCGGGTGTTTATCTGCATGAGTTGGATCCCTCGTCTGGAGAACAAGTCGACAGGTACATATGGGTTTCACTTTTTTTATCATGTAAACAAAATTCAGGAGTGACACGGTTGTTGTAGCACTAACTTTGACCCCTTTTTCTTTTTCTTTTGTGGCAGGTTTTATAAGGTCTTGCATGTCCTTGAGTTCAGCAGTGCTCGGCGGCGGATGTCGGTAATAGTCAGGGACGAGGAGGGGAAAACATTTATCTTCAGTAAAGGTGCCGACAGGTTAGTACTATCTTCAATAACCTGATGCAGCAAAGCTGATGAGATGATGCATCTACTCTTGCTCTCTGTATTTCTATTTTGTATGATGGCCATATCCTGACGTGTTCTCAACATGCGCAGTATAATGTACGAGAGGCTATCAACCTCTGAGAGCGCGTATGCTGAAGCGACGCAGAAGCACATAAATGATTACGCTGATGCTGGCCTCAGAACACTAGTTCTTGCATACCGTCAGCTCGAGGAGATCGAGTACGCAAAGTTCGAAAGGAAGTTCACTGCAGCTAAGAACTCTGTCAGTGCTGATCGAGATGAGCTGATCGACGAGGCGGCAGATTTGATAGAGAAGGATTTGATTCTTCTTGGCGCCACCGCTGTTGAGGACAAGCTGCAAAAGGGGGTGAGTGAAATCTTATCTTCTTCTTTCGTGCTGTAAAATGGAACGGTTCAAGACTTTTTCTCTTTAGGTTTGCGCGTGCTGATTTCCCCCTTTTCTAGGTACCTGACTGCATCGACAAACTTGCTAAGGCTGGCATCAAGATATGGGTGCTCACGGGCGACAAGATGGAGACCGCCATCAACATCGGGTATACCACCTGTCCTAGTAGTTCTTTTTAAATGCTTATTATAGCGATATTTGTTCAAGTTTATGAACTTGCTAAAACCCGATGATGCTCGTTTTCACAGATATGCGTGCAGTCTACTCAGACAAGGGATGAAACAAATAACCATCACACTGGATACACCAGATATCATTGCCTTGGAGAAAGGTGGTGACAAAGGAGCCATTAATAAGGTAGATAAAAGTATTACTGATTATAGTTACTGAATCCTGTTTCTAGTGCACGGACCATAACGAGCTCCATGTTGTAGTCTGCATATTGATCAAACACTGCTCTGTTTTATGATAATAACACCAGATTTTTCTGATATATATGTATATGGCAGGCGTCAAAGGTTAGCGTGATGCAGCAAATAGATGAAGGAAAGAAACTCATAAATGCATCTGGCAATGAATCATTTGCTTTGATCATCGACGGGAAGTCGCTTACATACGCGCTCAAAGACGACACCAAGGGCGCGTTCCTTGACCTCGCGATCGCCTGTGGGTCAGTCATTTGCTGCCGTTCTTCCCCAAAGCAGAAGGCTCTTGTAAGCTGCTCAAACTTCACCTCAGAATTATTGTGCTCTTCCATCCCAGGAAATGAGACTGGATTCTTCTTAACTGTCTATCTTCATTTGCGATTCAGGTCACGAGGCTAGTCAAAACCGGCACTGGTAAAGTTACGTTGGCAATTGGCGATGGTGCCAACGATGTAGGCATGATTCAGGAGGCAGATATCGGGGTAGGGATCAGCGGTGCCGAAGGGATGCAGGCCGTCATGGCGAGCGATGTTTCCATTGCGCAGTTCCGCTTCCTTGAGCGCCTGCTACTTGTCCATGGGCATTGGTGCTATAGCAGGATCTCATCAATGGTAAGCAATGCAATAATTATTGTCATGCGAATAATTACTCTTCTGCTTATGATTTAGTATGAAGCATGTGGCGGTTTTGCTGAGTGAGTGTCTCCCTTGTTTTTCTTATTGGATCATATCGACAGGTATGCTACTTCTTGTATAAGAACATCACGTTTGGTGTGACCCTGTTCCTGTATGAGTCCTTGTCGACATTCTCTGGCCAAACTTTGTACAACGACTGGTCCATGTCACTCTACAATGTCCTTTTCACGTCGCTGCCTGTGATCGCCATGGGCGTGTTCGACCAAGATGTTTCCGCTCGGTTCTGTCTCAAGGTACGCTCGCGCTCACATCGGTTTCTGAAGATCAATCAACGCTGGATCAAAAAGAAAAGGAATTGCTCACTGTTTCTGGAAATGCAATGCAGTACCCGATGCTCTACCAGGAGGGTCCTCAGAACCTGCTCTTCCGGTGGTCAAGGCTCCTAGGCTGGATGCTGCACGGTGTCGGCAGCGCCGTCATCATCTTCTTCCTCACCATCGCGTCGCTCAAGCACCAAGCGTTCCGCAAAGATGGTGAGGTCATAGACCTCTCCATCCTTGGCGCGACCGCCTACACGTGTGTCGTCTGGGCTGTCAACATGCAGATGGCGATCACGGTCAACTACTTCACCCTCATCCAGCACATCTGCATCTGGAGTGGCATCTTCCTATGGTACATACTATCTATCCAGCGACGACAACTAAAATTAACCAGACGACAACTAAAATTAACCAGAGCAACTCACTCACTCACTCACTGTTTCTCTGAGCAAACTGACACTACTACTCTTTGTGCTTGTGGCTGCAGGTACCTGTTCCTCATAATCTACGGCGCGATCACGCCGTCCTTCTCAACCACATTCTTCATGGTGTTCTCGGAGGCGCTGGGGGGCGCGCCGGCCTACTGGGTGGTGACCCTGCTGGTGGCCGTCGCGGCGCTCATCCCCTACTTCACCCTCGCGGTGGTCAAGACGTGGTTCTTCCCGGACTACCACAACAAGATCCAGTGGCTGCAGCACGCGGCCAAGCACGAGGACCCCGAGGAGGAGCTGGGCGTCGTCCTGCGCCAGTTCTCCGTCAGGTCCACCGGGGTGGGCGTGTCCGCGCGCCGCGACGCCAAGCTCGTCCGCACCAACAGCAAGGCCTTCCACTTGGACTCGGCGTCATCACAATCACAAGCCACCGTTGAGCTGACTTAAACACACACACACACACTAGAAGATATCAGCAGCATGCAGCTCCCCTGTAAATATGATGATGATCAGGAGCATGCAGCTTGGCAGAGACTAAGCTTCTGCCTGTTGTTTGCCTGCTGCTTCTCAAAGTGTTGCTAATTAACCTGGTCAGGTGTTTAGAGATGAGCGGGTTTCGCCGGTCGGTCGAATTAGGTTTTAACTGTACATGATGAGGATTATTGATTTTGTTTGTAGACAGTAGCTGCAAAAGGGAGGAAGGGAGGAGTGCTGAGGACAGTTGATGTACATTGGAGTGGAGTGGATGTAAGTTTAGGAGGTGGATGGATGGATACTTAGCTTTGTTCCCCTCACTATTATTTGGGGATAATTTTTCCCTTGTTTCTTTTGTTCCTTTGTTCCAAAGTTAAGAATATACATATATCCTTTTGGGGAATAATAATATGAATAAAGCCTGTATTCTATCTTTGTTGTCATTGAAAGAATGGATGCCCTCTTTGGTGCTGATATTGCCGTATGTATGTTTCCGCCTTCTTTTGTTGCGACATTACTTAGCATGTGGGAAAAGAATGATGGTGTTCAAAGGGGATGTTGCTTCGGTGCCAGCCGTCTAGGCCCACATGTCACTGACCCAACTGTAGGTGCAGTTATGGCACTGAAGCTCAGTCCATTCAAAGGGGCCCTTATTTCGGCCGAACTGTGAAAGAAGAGCAATGAAATCATGGTTAATTATCATGTACTACTACAAGAAGTAGGATGAAGTTAAACAGGACAGTGCCCAACTACAACTACAGAAGAATCATGGAATTGATGGTTAATTAGTACTCATCCACTTTTTGCAATACAACCCCTTTTTTTTAACCTGTTTCTATCGTATAATATACCGATAAACCTATAAAAATGACGGAATTTCTGAGTATGAGATCTAAATACCTAAAACTGAACAGGTGGCCCATGTCTAACACAAGATATTATCTACATAGTAATGATGACTAGTAGAAGGAAGAGAATCTCATGAATCACGTGTGATGTGATGGAGATGACTAGATGGCCTAACATTGGCAGCAAGTCCTCACAAGAAACAGTCAAATTATTAGCCTGACGACTGACCTGAAACTGAAAGCAACCGGCCAGGAATATATACAAGATCTTTTCCCCTTTCTGCACGGCTCTCATGCATTACACACACATGAGGTGAGGGCATGGTCCTCTTCTCCTTTCTTTCAATGGTCTATGCTTCTAGAAGAAGCCATGCGCGCCATTCGCCGGAAGAAAAAAAAGCCATCCATGAAGAATTTTGGTACTAGGCAGTTAGGAAGCCATCACCAGAGGAACAAGATGTCAGTGTCTACCATCGTACACGTGGCGAAAACCGGTGATGTTAGGCACTGGTGTAGGTGTCAAATATTTATTTATTTATTTATTGTAACCTTGACCAACCATAGAGAATGAATTGCCATTATAACCAACACTAATAATACATTCCACAGGAATGAGTGGGTTCTAATCAAATCCTACGAGTCAAAGAACTCTCGTAAAAAAACAATCTTCAGGATCAAAAAATAATCCAAAACCTTTGAATCATACAGGAAATATTTCTTCAAGTTCGGCAATCTTCTTTCTTTCTTTCTTTCTTTCACAGTGGCTGGAATCCTTTGAAATTCACTCTTATAAAATCTCACAGCCCAAAAAAAGCCATACGAGTTCAAAGTTCAGCAGAGAGCATTAACACTTTTTTTTCCCTAGGAATAGAGAACTTGGGAGTTTTTTTTTTCTTAGATTAGAGAATTTAGGATTGGAGTGCATGCAAACCTACACTGGATAGAAATACAAGAGGCATTCAGGGGAGTGTGGCCCATTGGGCTTCGGTTGGGTCCGCGGCAGACAAGCAAAGTAGTGGGATGCACAGGGTAGCCTTGTCAACCCTCCTGTAAATATTGTCATGTCTTAATAAAGCTTCCGAGTTTGCCTCAAACAAAAAGAAAAGAGGTAAATACATCAATGATGCTTGAACTTGCCATGAATGTGCACTTTAGTGTCTGAACTTGCAAAATACGTTGAACTGGTTCCATAACTTGGCACAGACGTGCATATACGGTTCAAATGGCGTTTGCATACGTCCGCAAAGCCGAGGAGGCACGCCAGCATGTCATGGGGCCCGCTGTCAGTGACAAGGGTGTGTGGCCTCGATTTTTGCAAAAAAAAACCTGAAATTATTTTCTTACAATAAGGCCCCCAGGGAGAAACTGGTAAATTATAAAATAAAAATTAGGATATAACTATAAGATAAAACCTAAAGCTGGTGTGCTAGATCGAAGCAGCGACGTACCAGTCGAGTGCATGTGGCTAGTCACTCAACAACTTCACATTTGCTGATATTTAATGATCCATAACCTTTATAAACATTTGGCCAAACAAAATAAATAAAGAGAATTTAATAATCCAGCAAAAACAACACCGGATCTATGATCCAAACATCGGACCAAAGCTTGTAGACCAGGCGCGGATGCCACTCCAACCAATGAGTTGTCATGTATCTGAAGTACAAGTACTCTTTATGACTGTATAACAAACATAATTTCAAAAAACGCAAAAATCTTCATGTAATTTTAAAAAGAATTCACGTGTCATTGTAAAACATAGTCATAAAATTGAAAATATTTATGAATGATTAAAAGAATTCACATTTATATGATTCAAGTGTTATTCATCTGAGGATCCATAGTCTAATGGCACACTAGGCTTGTATTATTTTAAAAACACACACAAACTTATATACTATATAAACTTTTTAAAACAACACTGTTTTTTGTTAAAGCCTGAACACATTGATATACTACATAAATAGTTTGTTAAAAATGTGTAAATTTTAAAATTATATGAGAATTTAGTGTATTTAAAAATTACTTTAATATTTTACTAAAATGCGAACATTTTTTCAAATTATAAAATATATTCTTAATTCATAATTTTATTATGTGTACTTCTGTTAAATTATTGCTTAGGTACTTTATGAAATTCTATGAACTTTTTAACGTAATTTATTTTAAATATATGTATATTGTTTGTAACGGGATAATAATTTACATATTTTTTTAAAATGAAATGAAAAAGAACAAACCCGTTGAGAACTGCCACACTGTGGTTCGTTTTAGCCACACGCAGTGGCGGAGCTAGACCGGGATGTTTGGTGGGGGGGGGGGGGCACAAAGATAAAACACCAATTTTTAGGGGTAAAAATACCCTATTTTTTGAATCTCAGCCATCCCCAAAAAAATTTCTTCACAAACTAGTCAAAGCTGGGGGGTTGTGGCACCTCCAGCATTGTACATAGCTCCGCCAGTGGCCACACGCCTTGTCCCTTACATCTCGGC
>NC_041381.1:1406390-1408139 GCF_002162155.2 Triticum dicoccoides
AAGGTACTCAGAGGGCCAACCCATTATAATTAAATGGTTGGAGCCAATCTAAGAGCTAACCCATTATACAAGTATTTTTTATGAGGGGTTTAAATGACATGACATCTCTCTAGCCATGCTGGCTACTTTATCGCTAAGCGGTAGCGATAGTCGTACAAAGCAATAGTTATTATTAATCGTGCTCTAAGTGCTCACTCGCAGTTAAAAAAAACAGAAGAGATCAGTGGAAGTCCCTGTCATGGGCCCCAAAAACCCCATTGATAACATGTTTTTCATCCCCTGGGCTGCAGCTCCCGTCTTAGCTAGATAGATAGATAATCACAGCGTCCCTGTCATTGGAGTAACTTGAGCATGGCGACGAGCGTGATGGGGTCTTTTCTTCTTCCACGGGAGGCGCTGTACGCGGTGGTGGTCGCGGCCATGGCGTGGTGCGCCGTGCGGGCGCTGGAGTGGGCGTGGTGGAGGCCCCGGCGGCTGGGCCGGGCGCTGCGGTCGCAGGGCCTCCACGGCACGGCGTACCGCCCCGTGGCCGGCGACTCGCCGCTGATGCAGCGGCTGAACAGGGAGGCCAGGTCCCGGGCCATGCCGCTGGGGGTGGGATGCCACGACGTGGTGCCGCGGGCGATGCCGCTCTTCCACCGGGCCATGCACGAGCACGGTACGTAGCATAGCCTACCTGCTCCATCCATCCGGTTCATTACTTCTGAAGTTTCTCTGGTCCCGTCACACGGCCGTATGAAAACATGCTCTCTTCCTTCGAGAAAAAAAAAGAAGTCCCCCATACTTCTCTTGTAAAGAATGTAATGGAACCATTGATTTAGTGTCATATTTTTTCTAGGGGAAATCTAACGACCAGTCGCCTGTTGGTTTGCGTAAGGCACGCACGATCCGTAACGAACGTCGCACAGCCCCAGCACGCTCCCTTTGACCAACAAGCTACAACATGTTAGTTGTTCAAGTTGGAAATCATAAGAATGTAACCTTTTTAAACCTCGTAGCATCAAAAATGAAAGTTGTGCTAATTCCCAAAATTTTTGCTGGGAGCTGGAGTCAAACTCCAGACTCAAGAATTGTGACGAGGGACATGAACCACATGGACTAAGCTGCTTGTTGTGATAAATTGTTGTGTGGTGTAGTACTTGCGTTAATTCCTAAAGCTCGACTGAAAGTTAGCAACAGATCCCTACAACCTGATTGTTGCTCATTGTGGATCGCACGACCCCGAGGACCCCATCCGGATCGCCCGCACAACTCACGTCTCTCCCGAGGCTGGCCCGTTCTCTTTTACTTTTTTTCCCGATGCAGGCCCGTTCCCTCTATTTTTTTCCTCACATGATCACATCCCATCGGCCCATTTTCCTAAATTAAGAGGAAAATTTACCGATCGCATCCTTGCCCACGTTTCAAAAAAAAAATGATGGCTTCCTGTGCTGGATAGGAATCGAACCATGTACCTCAAGTAGTAATTCCTACAACACAAACCACTAGCCCCGCTTCAGACTTGCTGTTTTTTAAACAAGTTTACATGATACTTGTTCTTGGTTAATACGAGTTTGAACATTAAAAATTAGTGGTCAGGTCAATGATTCCCCCACTAATGTGATTCTTTTGGCCTGATTTTTTTTGTCGAAACATCCCCCAATAATGTTGTGTGAATAACATGGTCATTAATGCACCACGGACCTGATAACTTGCACACAAACACCCTGATAACTCACACATCACAGACCTAATAATTTATGTACCCCG
>NC_041381.1:1409005-1419991 GCF_002162155.2 Triticum dicoccoides
CATGTGAATAGCATGGTAACTCACACATTGGAGACCCGATAATTTATGCACCTCGGTCCTAGTACTTTTCGCGAGGGAGGGGTGATGAAATATACCCCTGATAACTATTATATCAATAGCACGGTGACTCACACCTCGTAGACCTGATAACTCATGTACCCCAGTCTTTGGTAAATCTGGTGACTGGGTGGGCGGAGGGTGGTTGATGAAATATGCCCTTGGTAACTTTTTGTGTGAATAACATGATAACTCACACATCGTAGAGTTGGTAACTTATGCGCCTCAGTCCTGATAACTTTGGCGACGGTGGTGAGGAGTGGGGGAGGGTTGTTGACGAAATATACCTCCTTTAACTTTTTTGTCAATATCATGGTAACTCACACATCATAGACCTGATAACTTAGGTATAAACAACGCGGTAACTTTAGACCCTAATAAAAAGTTATCGAAACATACCCCAATTACTTATGTGCAAGTAGCACGGTAATGCATGCATCCGAAGCTGATAACTTAGATATAAATACCACTGTAAATTTGACCCAGGGGAAAGAAGTCGTTTAAAACACATCTCCGGCCACTTCTGTATAAATAACATGTTAATATACATACAACATAACTGATAACTTTACAGTAACTTTTCACCAAAAAAGTGATCAAAACATGTCAACATGAGATCTAGTTTTGAAGTTCTCATCGTGATGAATTTTTTTATGTGAAAACAATTTTTCAATAAAAAACGACAGTTTGAGCAATAAAACATTTTACATCTTTGAAATAGCGAGAATTTACAATGACATCAGGTTTTCTGTGCTCCACTATTTTTGCATGTGGAGAGAATGTTGGAGGAGCCATTTTGATGCCCCGGTAATTTTCATGTAAACCTAATGGTAACTGGAGTACCACGTAGGTGATAACTCATTTAACTACGGTACCACGTAGGTAAACAAATGCTGCATGATTGCTTGCCTACTCTACTCAATAGTCAAGAAAAGCTACCCACATTACACTAATGTGATGATGATCGCAACTCTAGACTTTAGATCCAGCCCTTCTTATTTTAGTGGGTGCATATTTAGCATGTGTCGGATAATGTGATGACGACACAACTCTAGACTTTAGATTCAACCCTTCTTATTTTAGTGGGTGCATATTTAACATGTGTCGGATTCCTACCGGTTCGGGCTGGTTCCGATCGAGCATGCGTCACGCTTCGGGTAACCAACCGTTCGTTCAGAATGCATAGGAAACAAATCTAACTATATATTGTATATACTAAAAGTACCATACAGGGTTCTCCTCAAGATACTACACTAATCCACACCACTAAATTGTATCGACCCTCGGATCTTTAAATTCTGGCTAGGATTTAGCCAGAGATCAAGAATCAGTACTGACGTTGTCTTTGTCAAATAAGTGCGTTCATAGCAAAATGTGTAGTCATGTCCAAGAAAATAATCCTTATTCTGTTTATCAGTGGATCACAACCGATGTGTCTTTATAGATGTACCTAAACAAATGCAGAGGAAAAATGAAAAATTTAATGGCATGAGCAATTGTTTCTTTAGGCTTTTCCTTTGGAATTTGAAAAGGTGATAGAGATATTAAGTCATTGCCCGTGCATATGCCATCGTAATTTGTAAAAGTGTTAGACATTATGTCATTGCCCGTGCATATACCGGCCATTGTCATAGTGGCTGCGCTGGTCACTTTGCCAGTTAAATAATGTTCTAGCAACATCGATCTCTACAAACTAAACGACATACTATGTATGTATATTCCTAGCAAGTTAACAAATACTCCACTTAGATATATAGACTAACTGAAAATGAAAATGGAAACACGTAAAACTAAAAAAGAAACATGGCTAACAAGAAGCTTGCTCATGCATGATGGTTTGACAGGTAAGATGTCAATCACTTGGTTTGGACCTGTACCCAGAGTGACCATTACCAAGCCTGAACTGGTGCGAGAGGTTTTGTCCAACAAGTTCGGGCACTTTGAGAAGCTCAAGTTTGGCCGGCTCCAGAGGATGTTGCACAACGGCGTGGGTAGCCACGAGGGCGAGAAATGGGCCAGGTACAGGAGGATCATCAACCCTGCCTTCCATCTGGAGAAGCTCAAGGTGATACATAAATACATACTATTTTTGTTGTGTTATTGACATGGCAAACTGGCACAAACGGTCATGAAACTGGTATTGGACCAATTTTCAGCGCATGTTGCCGGCCTTCGCAGCATGTTGCACCGAGCTGGTGCAGAGATGGGAGGGTCTAGCCCTAGCCATGCGAGGTGGATGTTTGGCCTGACATGCAGAACCTGACAGGGGATGTCATCTCTCGCGCCGCATTTGGCAGCAGCTACCTGGAGGGCAGGAGGGTCTTCCAGCTTCAGGGGGAGCAGCTTGAGCTCGTCTTGCTCGCCATGAGCAAGATGCACATCCCTGGTTATTTCTTCTTGCCAACAAAAGCCAACCGAAGGATGAAGCAGATCGCTGCCGAGATCGAGAGGGTCCTCAAGGGTATCGTCGCCAAGAGAGAGAACGCCATGAGAGCCGGCGAGGCCACGAGCGACGACCTTCTCGGGCTGCTGCTCGAGTCCAACATGGCGCACTGCGGGGATTCGAAGGGCGCCGGCATGGGCATCACGACCGACGACGTGATCGGGGAGTGCAAGCTGTTCTACTTCGCCGGCGCGGAGACCACGTCGGTGCTGCTCACATGGACGATGATCCTGCTCTGCATGCACCCGGAGTGGCAGGACCGCGCCAGGGAGGAGGTCCTGCGCGTCCTCGGCGCCGCCGGCACGCCGGATTACGACGGGCTAAGCCGCCTGAGGGTGGTGACCATGGTGCTGCACGAGGTGTTGCGGCTGTACACGCCGGTGACGGCGATCCACCGCGAGACGTACAAGCCCATGGAGCTCGGCGGCGTGAGGTACCCGGCGGGCGTGGTGCTCATGCTGCCGCTGCTCTGCGTCCACCACGACAAGGAGGTGTGGGGCGCCGACGCCGACGAGTTCAGGCCGGAGAGGTTCGCCGAGGGGGTCTCCAGGGCATCCGTCGCCGACGCGCCGGCGTTCTTCCCCTTTGGGTGGGGCCCGCGGGTGTGCATCGGCCAGAACTTCGCGCTGCTCGAGGCCAAGATGGGGCTCGCCATCATCCTGCGCCGCTTCTCCTTCCAGCTCTCGCCGGCCTACACGCACGCGCCGTTCCCCGTCGGCCTGCTGCAGCCGCAGCACAGCGCGCAACTCAGGCTCAAAACCCTAGCTCGGATGTGAGCTGCATATCACAAAATGGGATCCATGATCCATCTGCTTGTACTACAGCACTCAACAAGCAGGATTAATATGGTTGTGTTGTGCATTTTTTTTGACTTCCTATGGATGTTGATTGTATCATATAACAACCCAAGTTTCTCTACTTGTGCTTGCTCAAGAAAAGCGTCACAGGTGATTCCTCGGCAATCACCCTGATGGCAATGCAATCTAACTAGTACTGTCATTGTTCTCTGAGTGTTTAAACTAGTACGTGTATGCAGAATTTTTAAAAATCCACGAACTTTAAACAAATGAACTTACATGATTATATATTTTATAACTCCGTCCTTTTCAGAATACTTGAAGTTATAGCTTTGTCCTAAGTCAAATTTCTTTAAATTGTCCTACTTATTGTAGACAAAATATATTAACACCTACTAAAAAAAGTTGAAAAGTCAGCGTTTCCGACAGCGACGTGGTCTCCAAAACGCAAACTTGCCACTCATTTCTTTCTTATAAGTATTGATAAACCTAATAAAATTGCAATAGGTACGAGATCCGCGATGAATATACACAGTTCATTGCTAGTCCAAAATGTAGATATTTCTAAACTAAACGGGTGACCCATGTGTAATACAAGATCTTATCTATGACTAGTGGAAGGGAATCTCATGGATAATCACATTCACGTGTGATGGAGATGGAGATGCATATGCATGAATTGACCAATACTTAGCTGAATTCGGACTGCTCCCCGCATCAATCCAACGGCTGGCCAGGCGGCGGATGTTTTCTAGTTATCCACCGGCTGACGCATAGCAACCCCCTAATGAATAGCACAATCAAAAATTACAAAAAATAAATAAATGTTGTTGATATCGTACCCTAAGATTCGTGTGTAAATCTCACAATCCAAAGAGGCCCTCCTAGGAGTTCAAAGTTCAGAGAGCATCTAAAAGGTTTTTTTTTTTTTGAAGTAGGTAAAATAGGATTGGAGTGTGCTGCAAGCCCCCAGTGGACAGAAAAAACAAGAGGCATTGAGGCGAGTGCGGCCCATTGGGCCTTTTTGGGTGGGTGTGCGGCAGAGAAGCAGGCAAGTGGAGTCCGTGGGAGGGACACTCAGACCAGACCACCAGCATGACTCCCGACCAGGCTGCTGCTATCGCCTCCCTACCCTACCTCGCCGCCGCCGCCGGCACCTCCACCTCCGCCTCGCTCCGGCGCCCCCGTTCCCTCCCCTGCTGCTCCTTCCCTCTCCGCCGGCCTCCGCCCATATACCTCACCTGCGCCGCCTTCCCCTACACCCCTCCTCCGTGCGCCGGCGATGGTACGTTCCTCTTCATGCGTATCCACCTATACATGGTTGATTGCTATGCTAACTTCGCAGTCGATTTTACTGCTCTATTTATCAATTGATAATGCTTTCTTTGGTTTGATATATAATCTCCAGAATTAGCAGGCCCATATGCTTTGATTTCCTGCAGCCATTTGCTATAACTGTTTCCTGAAATTCTGATGCCCACTTGTTCACAATTTAGCGGGTTATAAGATGTTTATCTGGTTATGGCTGCAGCTGCCCTCCTTTTGTCCCCTCTCAAAACGGCAAAAGGCTAAAACTTTGTCTGACTGTAAATTGACCCAATCCAACCTATGCCGTGCTCGGAACAAAGTCTTCGGCGCTCGACTTCCTGCATATCGGCTTGTTAGGCGCGCACGCTAGTCGGTTGACAGCGGAACCTAAAACGCAAACCACGGCTTTACTAACGTCTGTCTGGTCATATGTGTGCGGCATACAGTGTTTGTGTCCCTCTTGAGCTACTTCTGAAGAATTACAACACCTCTTTTTATGGAACGGTAACATATCTACAATTTCTCCTCATCTCAGGACAACACATGCTCCGTGGCCCTCCGCAGCCACGATGCTCCAACGTGGAAGCGGTCGGCGACGTGGCCGCAGCAGCAGTGCCCGACGATTACACCGAGGACACGCCGTCGAGCAGTGGGTATGCGAACGGCCATATGGCCACCGCTTCATCGCACGAACAAGATCATCCTTCTGAAGGAAGCGCGGGCAAGGCGGACGACAGGGCTACTACTGCCAACGTCAACCTAAAAATGGTCAAGATATCTGACAAGCTGATTGGTGTCTTCATGGTCGACAAGCCTACGCCGACGGATTGGAGGAAATTGCTCGCGTTCAGCAGGGAGTGGGACAACATAAGGCCGCACTTCTTCAAGCGCTGCCAAGAGAGAGCGGACGCGGAAACAAATCCTGAGATGAAGCACGGCCTTCTCAGGCTGGCTAGAAAACTGAAAGAGGTACAGGATGCATGATGCTTCATTTCATGATTTAACTTGGCACTTGCTAGTGGTGTGTCTTAATTTAGTTTTTCCTCCCTACTATGCTTTTCAGGTAGACGAGGACGTACAAAGGCATAATGAACTATTTGAGTTAGTGAAATCCACACCGTCTGATAAAATTGGTGAGGTTGTTGCTAAGCGCCGTAAAGATTTCACGGTGGAGTTCTTCAACCACCTGTATTATGTCGCAGAGTCGTATAAGGATGACCCTGCTAAGCAAAAAGGTGAGACACTTGAGAATTTGATCGTCACTTTTCTGCAAATTTGACATTTTTCCTCTTTCATGTCTTAACGGCTGTTGCCTTTGATGGCTTATGCCCCTCCTGATGTCATGTAACAGATCATTGTTTCCCTGGTTCATCATTTTTCTCGTTCATCGGTTTGCTTGCAGAGTTGGCGACACTTGGAAATGATTGTGTGGATGCTCTGCAAGCTCATGATGACATGTCTGGCAGTCTTCAAGCGCTGAATGTTGCGGAACTAAAGCTAAAGGACATACTCAATTCACCTTCAGTGGACGCTGCGTGCCGAAAGATCGATGACTTGGCCGAGAAGAAGGAGCTAGACTCCGCGTTGGTGCTGATGCTTTCAAAAGCTTGGTCGGCTGCAAAGGGCACCGACATCACAAAATCGGACGTAAGGATCTGGCGCTCTGCATACTGGCATCCTTCTTTCCCATCTTTGTTTCACTGTACAATTTCATCACAAAATCCAACATTCTGCAGGCAAAAGACATAATGTTCCATCTATACATGACTGCTGTGGCCAATCTCCAGAGGCAAATGCCAAAGGACATCAGAATACTGAAGCATCTTATAATGATTGAGGATCCAGCAGAACGCCTGAGTGCGTTGAATGACGCTTTTACTCCTGGTCCTGAACTTCAAGGCGAGAATGTCGATACCTTATTCACGTAAGTACTGTTAGTCTTTCACAAAAAAAAGAAGATTATTTTGTGTAATCTCCAATCTGATTTGACATAACCTGGTGGATTGCAGGAGTCCGGAGGTGTTGCACACTTGGGCAAGCGCTATAATCGATGCATATTATAGCAGCAGGGAGGGCACTCTCCTTGGGCAGGCAAGGGACCTGATGAACCCTAAAATTATAAAGAGGGTTGAAGAGCTCGTGAAGACGATCAAGGATCAATACCTCTGACTCTGAATCTCAGTCATCAAGAAAGGTTGTGGCCTCACGTTCCTAGTAACTGCACTACAGGGATCATCATCTGAACAACAGGATGGCGCTCTGCTTGCTGCGCAGCGGAGCTCCTGTCCATGGCAGCTGGGAACAAAGAATGCAATACTTCGGACTAAATACAGTACGGCGCATAAGTGATTGTAGCATGTGATGTATGGATGTAGGTTTCACTTAGGTGTATGTCTTACCCCCTCAACCTCCCCATAGATAACTAGATAGTGTATGCAGATTGCCTCTGCTCAGACAGAATCTGAAGAGGACACTGAGAGAATAGCACTTTATTGTGGTCACGATAGACATAAAAAGATTAATATCTTTTCTTCAGATTTTCTGTGCAAACTTGGGTTGTCACTGGTGACTGACATAAAAGTGAGTGAATTTGAAGGTAATTTTGTGAATTGCTGCTAGTTATTAACAGTGTGTCATTTACGTGAAGGTGGAGTTAAAGTTTGGAAATCTGCCTGAAATCATGGCAGGTGAGTGAAAAAACACATCTTAATTATGTACCTTTTGAAAACCTTTTCATATGTTAGTCATATGTTAGCTGCTGATGCAGGTAAAGAACTGTATCACATATAGTAGCTGATGTTGATCTGAAATCGCCATCATGAAAAATGTTCAGCTTGAGAGGTCATAAAGAATTATTTCAAGGGTTTCTTGGTCTTAGAATGTAGCCTCTCACCAGACTTCAATGTGTCTAGAAGAAGAATGAATCATCATCTTAGGGTTAGCGAAACATCGACATCGCCTTGACCATGCAAATCATACAATACATATGCTGATAATATATTGGAAGAAAGCAAGACTATTATATTGTCAGTCAAACAGACTTGAACAAGTCATCATCAGCATCCTTTCTCTTTTCTCCCTTTAGATGTGGCCTCAATCAACATCATTGTCAAGCCAACAACACAAAAAGAAAGACTACAGAAAGTTCAAACATTGTGCTCTTTCAGTTAGGCAACAGCAGCAAGAGCAGGCAGCCTAACAAGTTAGTTACCAACCACAACAACAGCTTCTAGCTTAATGATTTGTCAAACAAGAGTACATCTTCCTCGCTCGTGCGATCTACACGCGAGCAATCATCGTAACAAGGCGAGAATTACACCAGACTTTTTTCGATGGTCGATAACACAGCCCGGCCGAATCAGTGGGTCGAGAAGAATGGCTACGTACATGTGGAGCACGGAAACAAAGACGGTCATAAGATCCGGGAGTTTGAGGAGGTGGCCTCGGCGTCGGCCCTACTGCGACTGATCCAGCTATACTGGCTGAAGGCGGAGCTGTCGTCCTGGTTGCCCTGCACCATCTGCTGGAACATCCTGATGTCCGCCGTGTTTGCCACGTTGAAGAGCTCGCTCTGCCCTGGCTGGACGCCGTTGGTTAGGTCGATATCCGCTAAGCTATCGAGGACCCGCACCACCTGAAAGGAGAGTGAGATGAATGACAAGTTGTTAATCCTCTGACCAAACAAAATATTGCCTCTGTTCACTTTTATAAGACCTTGAAGACATTTCAGACAATGTATAAAACAGCCCATTTTGAGTTGTCTGAAATGACTTACAAAAGTGAACGGAGGGATTAAAATAAAATAAAACTTTGTAATTTTTCTTCTACAAAAGATTAGGAAGCAAAGTTGGCACACAATTTTGTCCGTGTGTGCATTGGATGCGGTGCGAGGTTCACCACAAGGCTCGGAAGTTAAGATGTCGACGTTTCGTTAACAAGGACAATTTATTCTTGATGGTAGAAGGATTTGACAGGGGCAAGACTACCTAAATCAACCTTGTTTATCAAACGGTGGTTGGTACCTCCAACCCAAGCATGCATCTCATTTGATTGGCTCTAGGAATGTCCACATGATATAGTGATGTAAGGTGGTCAGATAGACAATGGCCATGCGTACCTGGCTCATTCTGGGCCTCTTTGATGACGAGTGTCGAATGCAGGCGGCTGCAGATTCAATCATACGGAACATTTCGACCTCGTTGAAGTTCCTCTCAAGCCTGGGGTCGACCAACTCTTCCAGCTTTCCCGTCTCGAGAGCTCGACTAAGCAACGGTCTAGCCTGCAAATAATGTCAGTTTGCAAGGTTTTTTTTTTAAAACAACAGACCAACTAAATTAAGGAACATGTGGGAGGAACTACATGTTCATTTCAATAGAGAACAAATAAGCACCCAAATTCATGTTGAGGAAGAAATGCCTGGATATCCTTGTATGGCTGGTGAGTTATCACACAAAATACGGGAACCCGGCATTTAAAGTGAAATATGAACTTATAACCTCTAGAACTACCAATACATGCGATGAAGTAAGTCTGTACTACATGACTGTTCTAGTCAACGACAAAAAAACAGGAACAATTTCTTTAGGCAATAAGTTGAGTGCTATAACTTACCCACTCAACAAGGCTCTCATCACCCAATGGTCTTGATGCATCGACAGGCTTTCGACCAGTCATAAGCTCTAATAGTACCACACCAAAAGAGAACACATCGGATTTCTCAGTCAGCTTGCCACTTGACGCATACTCCGGAGCCATGTATCTGCAAGAAAGAAAGAAAAAGAGAACATTTTTAGTCATCAATTCTATAAAAAGACAGTAGACGCCTCTGAATTTGCACATACTTTTTACTCACCCAAATGTCCCCATAACCCGTGTAGTCACATGTGTTACAGCGTCCAAAGCCAGTCTTGCAAGACCGAAATCGGCCACCTAAATTCATGGACAGCATCTAGTCAGTATATGAACTATATCATATGAGATGTTCTCGGACACATTTGGGGAATGCAGTTACCAGTGCGTCAAAGTTATTATCCAACAAAATGTTTGAGGATTTGATGTCTCGGTGAATAATCCTTGGATGGCCTGCAAAAGGGCAAAGAATGCAGCCAGGTTAGGACAAAACCGGAATGATAAATGGGGAAAATGATTCTTTTTCTTTTTCTCAAAAAGTAATGGGGAAAATAATGAAAAGGGCAAGAAAGAGCATTACAATCTTCATGCAGGTACGCTATTCCACGAGCAGCACCGGCAGCGATTTTAACCCTAGCCGACCACTCTAAAACAGGCCTTCCCTGTCCTGTGGTCGCATACATTTCAGAACAACTTCAGTTTGTACAGCCAGAAGTTACATATGGAAATGGTCATTGCACAAACAAAGCAAAATGTTAAGAAGCGTACCGTGAAGGTGATAATGCAGAGTGTCATTCGACACGAAATCGTAGATGAGCAGCCTCTGGCTATTGGCGATGCAGTACCCGACAAGAGAAACCAAATGCCGGTGATGCACGCGGCTGATGATCTCCACCTCGGCCTGGAACTCGCGCTCCCCTTGCCCGCTACCATCCCTCAGCTGCTTGACGGCCACGTCCTTCCCTTCGGGCAGCCGGCCCTTGTACACGGACCCGAACCCTCCCTCGCCGAGCAAATTGCGCGGCGAGAAGCCGTCGGTGATCTGGTACATCTCCTGGTACGTGAAGAAGCGCGAGTTGCCGACGCTCATGTCGGACACGCACGGTTTCAGCCTGGGACTGCCGGCACTGTAGTTGGTGTGGACGGAGGGGTCGGCCGACGACGACATTGCCGCGTTCGCCGAGTCGCCGCCGCCCGAAGGAACTGCGAAAAATGTATGCTTAGGTTAGGTATAAGAATGACTGACTGACCGAATGAGTCAGTGAGTGTGCACTGAATTTAGAGTTCAGCACAGTGAGGTTGAACTACTGTTAGTTACCTGAACCTGAGGGTGGCAGCTCTGAAGAGAACGGCGGCGACCGGAACCCGGGGCGGTAGTCGTCCCGCCCCCTCCGGCGCTTCTTGGTGTAGAGGACGGCGGCCGCTATGAGGGTGACGACGAGGAAGGCGAGCACGGCGCCGACGGCGATGACGACGCCGTTGCTGGCCCCCCCGTTGTTGCTGCCCGGCGGGGGGGAGGCCTTGCGGCCCCGCTCCCCGGCGGACTGCGTGGAGGACTTGTTGGGGCTCCTGCCGTGCGTGTTGGCCGGGTCGACGGCCGTGGCCGGCGTCGGCAGCTGCGGGTGGTGGCCGGCCGCCGAGGGAGGGGGCGAGGGCTTGGCGTGCGGCGGGGCGCGGGCCGGGGGCGAGGCGGACGGGGACGGGGCGCGCGGCGCGGGTCTTGGAGTCGGGGCGGCCGGCGTGGGTCTTGGC
>NC_041381.1:1420344-1473071 GCF_002162155.2 Triticum dicoccoides
GGCGGGCGGTGGGGAGGCGGCGAGCTTGGGAGGTGGGGCTGACGGCGGGGAGGAGGGCGGAGGGGAGGTGGAGGGCGCGGCGGTGTCTGCTGCGGGAGTGGCATTGGGGCGCCTGGAGGTGGCCGGCGCGGGCGCGGAGGCGGAGGCGAGGGCCCGGGAGCGCGCGGAAGGGGCCGGCGCCTCAGCCGCCATGGCTGGAGCAGAGCAGAGCTCTCCTTGTGTCTGTCTATCTATCTAGCTCTAGGTTGGGGGGGATTTGAGTGGAGGCATGGCGGCTCGCCGGAAGGAAGGAAGGTAGGTAAGTTCAAATCGGAGGTGACGGAGGAGGGATTCCTCCGGTGTGGTGTGCTCTGAGGGTGAGGAAGACGGAAGCGGGGGGATAGATCCGGCGGGCAGCAGCATCCAATCCAATCAGTGCGCCATGGAATGGAATGGAATCAGCGGGAGCAAAGGAAAGGATAGGGATGGAATCAGAGAGGGAGAGAGAGAGAGGGAGGAAGATGAATCCAATCCTCTTCTTTTGCTGCTGGCTGCTTTATTATTTTACAGACACGCTCCTTTCTTTCCCCTGGCTACGCTATGCTACGGTAAGCTAAAGAAATTAGGTATGTTAGAGAATGAATGGATCAACTCATGATCGGGTAATCTCAAGACAAAAAGGAAAGGAAAGGAGAAGAAAGGTGGAACATTTATTTTGGTGGATGGATGGATGCTGATATGGGTGCTCTCTATGTGTTGTGTCGGCACAAGAAAGAAAGAAAGAAAGAAAGAAAGAAGGAGGGAGGAGGAGCGTGTGTGTGCGTGTAGGCAAGGCCAGTGGAAGCATAACAAGAAGAGTTTTCCATTACCAAAAAGGTACTAATAAGTAACCCTGCCTTTTCTTCTGCTTTGCTAAAAGGGCCATTTTTCTGGGGTTCAATACAAAAACAACCATGCCTTTTTATGTGTGCTTTGCTAAAAGGGCCATTTTCTGGGGTTCAACACAAAACCTATTTGTATTGTATAAATTATATATGTATGGTGAGCAGTATATTGGTTTGAGCATAATTTTGGGTTGAAATGCATGCCACATGTCACAACAATGATTAAATGAATATAATTGCCCGCTTTTACTAGTGTAAAAGGAAAATACACATAACAATTTGGAATTTATCTCGAATACTAGTGGGTTCATAGTTTTTTTTAAACTAACATTTGCATGTTGACATGCGCAACAAATCTAGTCTACTAGATATCATGGGTATAAGTATCTTAAAATCATCACATGTAGGCTACACGAAGAGAAATATGGTCTGGCAAAACAAAATTATATTTTCATCATTACTATTTTGGATTAACAGAAAATTGTAGTTATATGTGCATATATTACCGCCGTTTCTTTCCTTTTTCTGTCAAAAAAATAGCCTAAATGGAGGGCTTGCCGTAGCTCAGTATTAGAGCATCTCTTATTCGCAAAAAAAAGTTATTAGAGCATCTCTAGCAGATCCCGCATAAGGCCGGCGAACTACGCTTTTCCGCCCGTTATACGGGACGACCCAAATAATCGGCCCGAGCAGATACCCAAAAAAAGTCCCGGCCCATGAAAAGCCCCCCATCTGGTATATATGCCGGCTTCCAGCCGATTTAGGGTACCCGCCCTCCATTTCCTCTAGCCCTCTCCGCCGCAAGTACTCCGGCGAGAAATCGAGCGCGCTTCGACGGCCTATTGCAGCATGTTTTCCGCCGGATCGAAGATACCATGGCATCCGCCGGTGCGGGGCGTGGCGGCGGAAGGGGGTTCGGCAATCGTGGTGGCTTCAGGTGTCGCTGTGGAGTCGATGCGCGTGGCGGCTTCTTCGCCCGCAAGCGCCAGAACGACGACGAGGCCGGCGGCTCTGGCCTCCGCTCTCCGATGTCGAAGAAGCAAGGGGAGGCGGCGTGCACGCGTGGCGCCAAGTCCCGCAGCGCTGGATCGACATCGCGTGCGTGGAAGACCTTCCGACGCTGTGGTCGGCTCTTCGACTCGGCGATCCAGCGCCAGTGGGAGGCCAAGTGGGCGTGGTTTGAGGCAAGGACCGCCGCCGATGCCGAAGATGCGGTTGCGGTTGTGCGGCTGCTGACGCTCTGGGATGAGTACCAACTCCAAACCCGGATCTACCGCGACCTCATTTACGACACCATTCATGAAGGGAAGCCGCTGCCCGCCGAGGTCATCTCCAGCGACGACAATGATGAGGGCGACAACTCTGACTCCAACGAGTAGAACCCCGGTGAAGTAGACCCTTGCCCACCCCCTCCGGCGACTAGTAGATCTCCTATGCTAGGTTTCGATTCCCCTATGCTATGTATGATTATTATGGTTTGCAAAAACTCCCCTATGCTATGCGTGGTGAACTATGGTATGTTGGGTTGATGAACTCCGCCGAGATGTTTTTAGCGCAAAGTACTATGTTTAAATTTCTGTCATATGTGGGATCGCTATACTCCTTTCTTCTTTTGATTAACAAACACCAGTCAACAGCTGGAATTTTTAAGAGTTTTACATCCCATAAAAGTAAGTAACCCTGCTGATGAAGTCATGTACGTAGGGTAGGGTTACGGACCTGTCCGAGGTACCCTCCCCAAGGACATCTCTTAGAAGAAGCCGTCTTCCAGTCGACCAAGAAGGATTTCACTCGACCGGCTAGAAGACACTCGACGAACCTGAAGACACTCGACTATGAAGACTCACTCGACCACCAGGAGTTCAAGATCTACTCTGTATCCAAACGGTCTGTAATTAAGTAGTCTTAATGGTCATGATGACACTTTATGTAGGGCGTTACCAGTAACGCCAGGCCTTAATGTACTTTAACCCTCTGCTACGTGGGCTGGCTGGGGTCCTGGCGTCCTCTATATAAGCCACCCCCCTCCACTGGTAGAAGGGTTCGCACCCCTGTAACTATCACACACATAATTCAGTCGACCGCCTCCGGGCTCCGAGACGTAGGGCTGTTACTTCCTCCGAGAAGGGCCTGAACTTGTAAAACACTCGTGTGTACAACTGCTCCATAGCTAGGATCTTGCCTCTCCATACCTACCCCCCATTCTACTGTCAGACTTAGAACCACGACAGTTGGCGCCCACCGTGGGGTAGGTGTCTTAGCGACTTGTTGGAGAAGTTGCAATCTTTTCAATTCCCATCATCATGGTTTCAGGTGGTTTTTTGGTTGAGGGCCGCGAGATCCGTCTCGGCGCGCTCACATTCATCGCCGATGACTCTGCCTGGCTGCAGGAAGCCCCGCTCGACGTGGATGCGCTCCCGGTCCGCGGAGCCACGCATTTTCGAGCATGCGTCCGCAGCGTCCTTCTGCGGCAACCGTCGACTCAGTATCGGCCGGTTTTCGTGTCATCCTCCCTCCCAGCTTCCCGCCGGCGTAAGCGCTCCGGTCGGTTGAGGCTTCAGCGGTGGTGAGGCACGCAGTGACTCGCCAGTCGACCACTGCCCAAGTCGCGGCAATCGAGCCCGACGAATCTCTCTATAGCATGTTCGACTGGCTCCGCAGAGACTGCATCCGAATGCAACAGCAGTGATCCGGCGGCGGAGGTACTGATGGTCAATGGACCGCACGTTCCCCCCGGATTTCCTGGCACCGAGGGAGGCAACGGCGGAGGCGACCCGTCGCACGACCATGAGGAGTACCGCCCCGAGCCCCTCGACTCACAGCAGAGGGAAGAGCTCCGCCGCCGGAACATGGATGCGCTTCATACTCCGATCGTTGGAGAAACCCCTGAGGCTCGCGCCTTAGAGGACGCGCGCTTGGCCAACCTGCCTGAGCGCACTCGACTGGAGAACCTTCAGCGGGCACTCGACGAGCGCACACGACAATGGATTCCAGACTCCAGTCGACGCCAACTCTTCAAACCTCCGACTCAGGTATACCGCACTCCAATCCAGAATTTAGCAGCTGCAACACGTATAGCAGAGTCGATTCAGCCTTCCCAGTTAGAGGCTGGCAGAGGCTTGATGCAGATCAGGGATTTGCTCCGGGCAGCTGGAGATCAGAATTCAGCTGTGTCGCAGTCGCGGAACAGGATTCATAGCAGGTCCGTGGCGGCGAATACAGTCCAGTCGGCTCATAGCCCCAGATCGCCCCCGAGGCGTGAAGGGCGTGGTGACCGACACGATCAGTACAGGAACTATGAGCAGGATGATCACCGGGTCGATCGCAACAAACGACGTCGAGTGCCCACTCCTCCCCGGAGGGGTGGATCATATATGCCTCGACAGCAGGACGACAGACGCCAGTACAGTGGCGGGCAAAGAATTCCAGTCGACCCCAGAGAACTAGACTTTGATGCAAGATCCATCATCGTTCAAGGTCTGGTCGACCGGAACAGAGCCCATAGAGAGGGTAACGACAGAGATGTACCCACCAGCGGCCGAGTGCACGTCTCCGGACCAGAGTGTTTCAGCAGAGCCATCAGAGCTGCGGTGTTTCCTCCCAACTTCAGGTTGGCGACTGGGGTCAGCAAGTTCAACGGTGAGTCCAAGCCCGACACTTGGCTTGAGGACTACCGAGTGGCTATTCAGATCGGCGGTGGAAATGACGAGGTGGCCATGAAACATTTGCCTCTCATGTTGGAAGGGTCAGCCAGGGCATGGCTGAATCAGTTGGCACCCAGCAGCATTTACACGTGGGAGGACCTCTCCCGAGTGTTTGTCAGGACATTTGAAGGAACGTGCAAGCGGCCAGCAGGGTTGACAGAGCTGCAGTCTTGTGTACAGAAGTCGAATGAGACTCTGAGAGATTACATCCAGAGGTGGATCACACTGCATCATACGGTAGAAAATGTATCCGACCACTAGGCGGTCTGCGCCTTCAAGGAGGGCGTAAAGAACAGAGAGCTAAGCCTGAAATTCGGTCGAACCGGAGACATGTCTCTGAGTCGAATGATGGAAATAGCCACCAAATATGCCAATGGTGAAGAAGAGGATCGGCTCCGGAGCGGCAAACACAAGTCAGTCGCCCAGGACACCGGAGGTGGAAATTCCAGTCGGAAGCAAAAGCGTAAAGCTAAGCCAGCCGCACCTGGAGAAGTTTTGGCCCTGAACCAAGGAAAATTCAAAGGGAAACCCAAGGGGCCTTAGAACCCCAAGAAGGTAAAAGATAAGGAAGGAAACGACGTGTTGGATTTGCCGTGTCACATCCACACCAAGAAGGACGAAGAGGGTAATTTCATCTACCCGAAGCATACCACTCGACAATGTCGACTCCTGATACAGTAGTTCCAGGGGAAACAGTCCAAGGACAAAGAAAAATAATCGGACAAAGTTGAGGACAAGGAGGATAGTGACGGAGAGTATCCGCAGGTCAATTCCACCTTGATGATTTTTGCCGATGTTGAGAGCAAAAACCGACTGAAAGTTATAAACCGAGAGGTGAACATGGCTGCTCCGTCAACACCCAATTACCTGAAGTGGTCTCAGACCGCCATTACGTTCGACCAATCTGATCACCCCACGCACATAGCCACCCCTGGGAGGCAAGCGCTAGTGGTCGACCCGGTCGTAGAGGGCACTCGACTGACCAAAGTGTTGATGGATGGCGGCAGCAGTTTGAATATACTGTACGCTGAGACACTGAATGGTATGGGCATTCCGATGTCCAGACTGAGCACGAGCAATATGAGTTTTTATGGAGTCATTCCTGGCAAGAAGGCCGCGTCACTCAGCCATATTGCTCTTGATGTAGTTTTTGGCGATTCAAAGAATTTCCGCAAAGAGAAGCTGACATTTGAGGTTGTGGACTTCCAGAGCGCCTATCATGCAATTTTGGGCAGACCAACATATGCACGTTTTATGGCTCGACCTTGTTACGTGTACCTCAAACTAAAGATGCCAGGCCCTAAAGGCGTGATCACTGTCACTGGTAATCGCAAGAAGGCAGAAGAGTGCTTCCAGAAGGGCTAAAAAATTGCCGATGCTCAGATGGTGGTAGAAGAGTGGCAGGAACACCAAAGGAACGCAGACCCGAGTGATTTGTTGTGAGCCAAGAAGCCTGCCACGGAATCAGCGTTTCAGTCGTCCGGTGAGACAAAACCCGTTCACATCCACCCGACCGACCCAAACGCTGCTCCGACTCATATCTCCACAACACTCGACCCCAAATAGGAAGAAGCGCTCATCCAGTTCCTCCGTGAGAACTGGGACATCTTCGCATGGAAACCTTCTGACATGCCGGGTGTACCTAGGGGACTGGCTGAGCAGCGTCTACGAGTCGACTCGAAGGCAAAACCTATGAAAGAACATCTGCGACGGTCCGCCGTCCAGAAAAGAAAGGCCATTGGCGAAGAAGTGGCTCGGCTCCTAGCAGCAGAGTTTATCCGAGAGATTTACCACTCCGAGTGGCTCGCCAATGTCGTCATGGTCCCCAAAAAGGACAATTCTCTTCGCATGTGCATCGATTTCAAGCATATCAATCGGGCCTGCCCGAAAGATCATTTTCCTCTTCCCCGCATCGACCAAATAGTCGACTCAACTGCGGGATGTGAGCGACTTTCTTTCTTGGACACTTATTCCGGGTACCATCAGATCCTTCTGTTTGGACCCGATGAGATCAAAACGGCTTCCATCACCCCATTCGGGTGCTTTTGTTATGTCACCATGCCATTCGGCCTCAAGAATGCCGGAGCCACGTTCATGAGGATGACTCAGAAGTGTTTGCTCACTCAAATCAGTCGGAATGTGGAAGCATACATGGATGACATTGTGGTCAAGTCACGGAAAGGTTCCGACCTACTAACTGACCTAGCTGAAACATTTGCCAACCTCAGGAGGTATGATATCAAGCTTAATCCATCAAAATGCACATTCGGAGTTCCTGGTGGAAAGTTACTCGGTTTTCTCGTTTCCGAACGGGGAATCGATGCTAACCTAGAAAAAGTTGGCACTATACTCCGAATGGAACGCCCCGTGCGTGTGCACGATGTCCAGAAACTTACTGGATGCTTGGCCGCATTAAGTCGATTCATCTCTCGCCTCGGTGAAAAGGCATTGCCTCTTTACCGACTGATGAAGAAGTCAGACAAGTTCGAGTGGACTCCAGAAGCTGACGCAGCGTTTGCAGAGTTAAAAACCCTGCTTTCCACCCAGCCGGTGCTTGCTGCCCCAATTAGCAAAGAGCCTTTGCTGATTTACATTGCAGCCACAGGACAAGTCGTCAGTACTGTACTTACGGTCGAGCGGGAAGAGGAAGGAAAAGCCTTCAAAGTTCAGCGCCCAGTATATTACATTTCCGAAGTCCTGACCCCGTCCAAGCAATGATACCCTCATTATCAGAAGCTTGTATATGGGATTTACATGACCACGAAGAAAGTTGCCCACTACTTCTCTGACCACATTATCACAGTCGTCACCGACGCCCCCTTATCAGAGATTCTGCACAACAGAGACACAACTGGTCGAGTGGCAAAATGGGCGATTGAACTTCTTCCCCTCAATATCAAATTTGAGGCAAATAATGCTATCAAGTCCCAAGCAATAGCAGATTTCCTCGCCGAGTGGACTGAACAGCAGTTACCGACCCAAGTTCACTCGGAGCACTGGACTATGTTCTTCGATGGCTCCAAAATGTTGAATGGTTCCGGTGCCGGAGTGGTCTTGGTTTCCCCCTGAGGAGATAAGCTCAGATATGTACTCCAGATTCACTTTGATTCCTCCAACAATGAAGCAGAATACGAAGCACTCTTGTACGGGTTGCTTATGGCCATTTCACTCGGCGTCCGTCGCCTCATGGTCTACGGCGACTCAGACTTAGTGGTCAACCAAGTGATGAAGGAGTGGGACGTCAGAAGCCCGACCATGACTGGATACTGCAATGCAGTCAGAAAGTTGGAGAAGAAATTCGAGGGATTAGAGCTCCATCACGTTCCCCGACTGAAAAATCAAGCAGTCGATGACTTGGCGAAGATAGGTTCCAAGAGGGAAGCCATTCCGAGTGATGTGTTTTTGGAGCATGTTCACACGCCGTCGGTTCAAGAAGATCCTTTCACTGAGGAAGTCCCGTAGCCCAAAAGCGCCACAGATCCGACTGAAGTCGAGGTCCCAGCTGTGGTCGACTTGATCATGGAAGTTTTGGTCATCACTCCCGATTGGACAGTGCCCTATATCGCCTATATTCTGAGAAAAGAGCTCCCCGAGAATGAAGAAGAGGCTCGGGAGATCGTCCGCCGATCCAAAGCCTTCACCGTCATGAGGGGACAGTTATACAGGGAAAGTGCGACTGGAGTCAGCTAGAAATGCATAACACCAGTAGAAGGTCGAATGATTCTCAATGACATCCACTCGGGGACCTGCGGCCATCATGCGTCTTCTCGGACCATCGTGGCTAAAGCATACCGAGCTGGTTTCTATTGGCCCAGAGCAAATGAGATGGCGAAAGAGATCGTCGACAAGTGCGAAGGATGTCAATTCTACTCCAACATGTCACACAAACCCGCCTCAGCCTTGAAAACCATTCCACTCGTTTGGCCCTTTCCTGTGTGGGGACTGGATATGGTTGGACCTCTGAGGACAGGTAGAAACGGCTACACCCATGTGTTGGTAGCAGTCGACAAGTTCACTAAGTGGATTGAGGCTAAACCCATCAAGAATCTGGATGCCAGCACCGCCGTCAGCTTCATCATAGAGTTGGTATTCAGATATGGAGTTCCACACAGCATCATCACAGACAATGGGTCGAATTTCAACTCCGAAGAATTCAGAGCTTTCTGCACATCTCAGGGTACGCGAGTCGACTATGCCTCGGTCGCTCACCCCCAGTCGAATGGACAAGCAGAACGTGCAAATGGCTTAATTCTCAAATGGTTGAAACCCCGACTGATGCGCGACCTCAAGCATGCAGCCGGTGCATGGGTCGACGAGCTTCCATCAGTGCTTTGGGGGTTAAGGACCACGCCAAACCGGTCGACTGGGAGGACTCCATTCTTCTTGGTCTATGGAGCTGAAGAAGTCTTGCCGAGTGACCTGCTCCACAACGCACCCCGAGTCGAACTGTACACCGAAGCTGAAGCAGAGCAAGCCCGACAGGACGCGGTCAACCTTCTAGAAGAAGAAAGAGAGATGGCCTTGATCTGGTCGACCATTTACCAGCAGGACTTGCGTCGCTTCCATGCCAGAAATGTGAAGAGTCGAGCTTTCCAGGAGGGAGATTTAGTTCTCCGAGTGGATCAGCAGAAACCACACAAGCTTGCTCCTACTTGAGAAGGTCCCTTCATCGTCACCAAAGTTCTCCATAATGGGGCATGCCGCCTTTACAATGTTGAGCACCAGATTGACGAGCCCAGAGCATGGAACGCGGACTTACTCCGCCCTTTTTATACTTAAGTTTTTTTTCACTCGGATGAGTTGTAATAAAAGTACTCCTGCAGTATATTCATCAAAGACAAGAGTTTCATAATTTTCTTAGTGATTGTTATTGCTTTTGCTCTCATAAATCTGTCCCCCAGTGGGTGGCTTCGGTGCGAACCCATTTCGCCTAAGCTTGTAAAAAATCCTACCGAGTGGTAAGCCAGCCTTCCACTCGGAGGCTTAGCTGCGAATCCTTTTCGCCTAAGTTTAAGCAAAATCCTACCGAGTGGTGAGCCAGCCTCCCACTCGGAGGCTTAGCTGCAGTCCAAGTACTCGCCTAAGTAAACAAAATCCTACCGAGTGGTGAGCCAGCCTCCCACTCGGAGGCTTAGCTGCAGTCCAAGTACTCGCCTAAGTAAACAAAATCCTACCAAGTGGTAAGCCAGCCTTCCACTCGGAGGCTTAGCCGCAGCCCAGTGCTCGCCTAAGTTTTTGTAAATCCGAGTGGTAAGCCAGCCTTCCACTCGGAGGCTTAGTTGCAGCCCAGCGCTCGCCTAAGTTTCTAAAATCTTTTCGAGTGGAGAACAAGTTTCTCACTCGGAAGCTTGGTTACAACCAAGCACTCGCCCAAACATGACGAGCACACCACTAGGGGGCTTAGCTGCAACCCAGTGCTCGTCTAAGTTTTCAAAATCCTGCCGAGTAGAGAGCAAACCTCCCACTCGGGGGCTTAGCTGCAGCCCAGCGTTCGCCTAAGTTTCTAAAATCCTGCCGAGTGGAGAGCAAACCTCCCACTCGGGGGCTTAGCTGCAGCCCAGTGCTCGCCTAAGTTTCTAAAATCCTGCCGAGTGGAGAGCAAACCTCCCACTCGGGGGGCTTAGCTGCAGCCCAGTGCTCGCCTAAGTTTCTAAAATCCTGCCGAGTGGAGAGCAAACCTCCCACTCGGGGGCTTAGCTGCAGCCCAGTGCTCGCCTAAGTTTCTAAAATCCTGCCGAGTGGAGAGCAGACCTCCCACTCGGGGGCTTAGCTGCAGTCCAGTGCTCGCCTAAGTTTCTCTTTCCGAGTGGAGAACAAGTTTCTCACTCGGAAGCTTGGTTGCAACCAAGCACTCGCCCAAACGTGACGAGCACAAGTCGACTGCAATTTGTGCTTCACTCCTACCTGCAAAAGAACATTTCAGATGCTAACATATATTCCAAACCAAAGAAGATAGTTGTCCAAAGAAGCAAATGTATTTCAACGGCAAATCAAGTTCGATAACGTCCTACGGACCCAGAAGTGCTCAGGCATCAAGCCTGTTAAAGTTTGGCGGTTACAAAAATCACTCGGCATTCTGAGGCAAATTCAAATCATCAAGCATAATAGTTTTTTACCCCTCTTGCGGAGGGCTGGAAGGCGCAACGAACTCGTTCAGGTCGATCCCATCTGCAATCCGAGTGGCGGCCGCGATGAAGGTCTCCATGAAAGAACGGAAGTCATGCTTCCTAGTGTTGGCCACCTTGAGAGACACCAGCTTGTCCTCTCTTGCTTCTTTGCAGTGGACGCGGACCAAGGACAGAGCGACATCAGCACCGCACCTGGCAGAAGACTTCTTCCACTCTTGCACTCGACTCGGGATCTCGTTCAGTCGAGTCATCAGCGACTCAAGGTCGTTCTGAAGCGTTTCTTCTGGCCAGAGGGATGTGTCGATGCACGATACCATGGCCTTTAGTCTTGCAAGGTAATCAACCACTGCAGCAATGCGGGACTCGAGGCGGAGCACGTTCATAGCAATTTCATCCTTCACCGGAGAATTGATGGGATCCAAGCCAGTCTCCACTCGACTAGTCTCCTCTTTAAAGTTTTGGCAGAATTTTGTGGACGTGATTCAAGAATAAGCTAACGCCCCTACAACAAGTCAATAACTACCAATCGGAGATAAGAGGTTACCTTCGAGCATAAGGAACAGCTTTTTGGCGAGTCCTCCCAGATAAAGCTCCAAGTCATTCTTTTTTCCTGCCAGTTCACCAGCTTTGTCGTCCAGGACCATATTGGCATTCTTCAGTTGAGTGACTTCTTGGTTGGCCACGTCAAGAGCAACTTTCAGATTAGTATTTTCTTCTTCAAGTTTGTTGACAGAAGCCAACTTCTCTTCTGCAAGCCTAGTCTTGTCTGCGGCCGTTTTCTGCGCCTCGGCAAGGTCAAGGTCCTTCTTCTTCAGAGCATCCCTCAGTTTTTCTGCGAAAATCACAATAAGATCAGAATCGGAGACAGGCAAGAAGCAAGGACAGTCGTCAAGATTCTCACCGAACATACCTTTTGCCTCCTCCTTCGCCTTCGTGAAGTTCTCTTGGACAAGCTTTTGGTCAAGCTCAAGCTGGATATACTTGTTCTCCAATTCGGTATAGCGAGAAACAAGGTCACAAGATTTCTGCGAAAGTTCAGTCGACAAACATCAACAGCAAATCACTTCCGAGTGACTAAAGGGAAAAATCGTACTATTTCTAAGACTACAGACGAATCAAAACATTCAACTGTAGTCTCGGGGACTACACCCAGTGGGTGCACTCAGCGTGCCCCCACTAGTTCTATCAACTAGACTCAGAGTCGATCAGTCGACCGGAAGCAGTAAAAAAAAGAGAGAAGAAATTTTCAGACCATAGCCGATTGCCAGCAATCGACCACGATCTCGGGGACTACACCCAGTGGGTGCACTCAGCGTGCCCCCACCAGTTTCATTGTTCCACTCGACCATGGTCGAGTGGTACAAGTAAAGTGAGAAATCTCAAGACACAAAGACTATAGTCGACTGCCAGCAGTCCACTGTAGAATTGACACACCCAGCGGGTGCATGACAAATGTCAAGATTTCCAGTCGACAGTTTCAACTAACCTGGACGTTGCTCTGGAGAGCTGAGCTCGCATCATAAGCTGCTTGGCTGGCGGTTCGGATCGCCTTCACCTGCTCCATCATAATCCCAGCCTGGCGTATGGCTTCCTTAGCAGCGCTTGCTTGGTCCTCCGGGACGTGGTAGGTGGAGAAGAGCGAAGGCGGGTCAACACTCGACGATGAAGGACGGGCAACCGTCAACGGCTCCGCAAAGGACACGGTAGCCCGAGCGACGTTGCTCCCTTCTGGAATCTGTGGTCCAGGCGCTGACACAACCTGAGCAGCCTTGCCAGCAGTCGCCTTCCTGCTCCTCCTCTGCCTCAGGGGCGCTTCATCGTCATCATCAGGAAGATTGATGACAACGCTAGGTGGAGCTGCAGAAGAAGTTCAAAGTCAAAAATAAAGATTCAATCGACCAAAAGCAAAACCACGCAGATCATACCAGGCTGAGAAGTCGCAGCATCTTCCATTTCTTGATCCTCATGCCTGGCTGAAGTCTCAGAAGTAGCAGCACTGTGATTTGCAAATATCAGTCGGTCAACGATTGAATCGACCACAAATGGAAAACGTGAGTTATGACCGTTACCCAGAGACAGTCGGAATCTCCATCCTCATCTTCGGTAGGGCTTTCGCCGGTTTTGACGGGTCCGCTCGGGGTTGCTTCGACGCCTTTTCAGTCGGCACCGGCGAAGTTGTCCGAGGACGTTTGGTCGACTGCCCAGCTGGCGCGACTCCCTTACCACGATCAGCCGCAGGGTCATGGACGAGCTTGGACCTCCTTTCGGAACAAGGAGGTGCAACTTCCTCCTCCTCTTCCTCCTCCTCTTCCTCTTCGTTAGAACCTGCGTCTTCCTCACCCTCATCGGCGTCCGACTCCCACTCCTCGTGACTTTCACCTCCGCTTCCTTCCTCCTCTTCGGCCTGTGCCTGCGCCCCATTGGGCATTGAGTACAACTCAGTGGTCTCCTGAAAGACAACAAGCAAGACAAAGGTCAATCGACCGATTTATGACGAAACAGAATGGACAGAACAATCGGAAGAAAATAGTCGTACCTTGTCCACCTCATAAGATTGGTCGAGTGGAAAGATCCTCCTAGCTCCCCGAGGGTTGTCCTTATTCCCAGTGATGGCAGTCATCCACCTCTCCAATGTAGCATCGTCGACCTCCTCTGGGTGGACCCGACTGGTGTCTTCAGTACCAGAATACAGCCACATCGGGTGGCCCCGGTGCTGGAGTGGTTTGATGCGCCACCGAAGGAAAACCTCCAGAAGGTCCATGCCAGTCACGCCGTCACGAATCAACTGAACTACTCGCTCCATCAACATTTTCACCTGAGCCTTCTCCTCTGGAACTACTTTCAGGGAGGAGGGCTTGTTCACTCGACTCATAGAGAAGGGAGGGAGCCCGGTCGACTGCCCTGGCGTCGACCGATCTTGGCAGTAGAACCAGGTCGACTGCCACCCTCTGACCGACTCAGGAAGGGTCATAGCAGGGAAAGCGCTCTTACTCCTCATCTGGACCCCGAGACCCCCACACATCTGGATCACCTGGGTTCTCTCGTCATTGGGGCTGGCCTTTTTCACCGTCTGGGAACGACAAGTGAGTATATGTTTGAAGAGGCCCCAGTGCGGCCGGCAACCCAAGAAATTCTCACACAGAGATACAAAGGCAGAGAGATAGGCGATGGAATTTGGAGTGAAATAGTGAAGCTGAGCTCCGAAGAAATTCAGAAATCCTCGGAAGAAAAGATGCGGCGGCAAAGAAAACCCTCGATCTACATGAGTCGCCAAGAGGACGCACTCACCCTCCTGAGGTTGCGGTTGACACTCCGTCCCCGGAAGCCTCGCTGCTCCGTGCTCGATCAGCCCCTCATTGGCTAGGTCATCGAGGTCCTTCTGGGTGATGGTCGAGCGGATCCAATCTCCTTGGATCCAACCCTGCAGCAGGCGAGACCGCGATGAAGATCCACCCCGACTGGGCGCTCTCCCCTTCGCTTGCGCCGTCGCCTTCTTCGCCCGCTCCAGAGCCGCCGTCTTCTCCTTCACCATTATCGCCGACGAAGCTGGAACAGGGCAGCGGCGCTGGGCAGTTGACGAGCGCAGCAGATGAATCTGGAGACGAGGGAGGAGAGAATGAGGAAGCACTATTCAGAAAACCTCCGCCTGGTTCCTTATATGGGGTCACTTCCGAGTGGCTGACAGGTAGGCCCAGGCAATCATGTCAAATCCCGAAACAGTCGCGCGTGCGATACGTGGCGAAAAAGGCGGGACGGTGATCAAGGCGTCCATGCCTTATCCCGTCCGAGTACCGCGGCGTTCTCCGCTTCACACGCTTCCCAAAATTCAGATCCCACAAATCCGCTAACCAACAGGGCAACTTGTCAGACGGAAGATCTCCTGCGATCCGTCGCTCGGAAATCTCCAAGTTCATAAAGTTCACTCGACAGATATAAAGAATGGATCAAGGCGACTAAAGAAAGTTGACACCCTCACTTAAAAGTCATTGATCCTGAGCAAAAACGCCTTTACAGTACCAGAAGGCAAGTCAGAAAGATTGCCAACTCCGTCCTCACTCAAACCTCGATCCATTCGGGGGCTACTGATGAAGTCATGTACCTAGGGTAGGGTTACGGACCTGTCCGAGGTACCCTCCCCAAGGACATCTCTTAGAAGAAGCCGTCTTCCAGTCGACCAAGAAGGATTCCACTCGACCGGCTAGAAGACACTCGACGAACCTGAAGACACTCGACCATGAAGACTCACTCGACCACCAGGAGTTCAAGATCTACTCTGTATCCAAACAGTCTGTAATTAAGTAGTCTTAATGGTCATGATGACACTTTATGTAGGGCGTTACCAGTAACGCCAGGCCTTAATGTACTTTAACCCTCTGCTACGTGGGCTGGCTGGGGTCCTGGCGTCCTCTATATAAGCCACCCCCCTCCACTGGTAGAAGGGTTCGCACCCCTGTAACTATCACACACATAATCCAGTCGACCGCCTCCGGACTCCGAGACGTAGGGTTGTTACTTCCTCCGAGAAGGGCCTGAACTCGTAAAACACTCGTGTGTACAACTGCTCCATAGCTAGGATCTTGCCTCTCCATACCTACCCCCATTCTACTGTCAGACTTAGAACCACCACACCTGCCTTTTTGTGTGCTTTGCTAAAAGGGTAAATTACCCATTTTTGGGGGTTCAAGGAAAAAACAACCAGCCTGCTCATTCCAAGTAAATCAACCATGCCTTTTTATGTGTGCTTTGCTACTGCCTAGTAGTAATTAAAAGGCAAAGAAGCCATATTCTTTCGGTTAACAATGAAAAAACAATTGGCCCATTCTTTTCTTTTTGTTTTTAGAACCATGCGGAAGATCTACCTGAATTCGTTAGGAAAGAATGATGCTACAACGCCGACAAGGCATGGCCCGTACAACGCTATAGAGGTTCGACTAGGCATAGCACCCTAAATGACCTACATTTTTTTCGAGGAACTAAATGACCTAACATTACAAGGAATGTATGGAAAATGTAGTATAGAAAACAAAGGGAAAAAAATATTTCCTACAAACCAAACCCATAACACTATAAAGATGCATATGATATTATATTGGATCTTTACAAACTAGAGTTGCAGCGCAGCCAGAGTTGGTGGGTTTATAGGTTTTTTTAAAAAAAAATCACATGTAGGCCACACAAAGACAAATGTGGTCTGGCAAAATAAAATTATATCTCAACATTACTATTTTGGGTTTACAGAAAATTATAGTTATATGTGCATATATTACCGCTGTTTCATTCTCTCTCTTTTTTTGGTCAAAAATGGCCTAAATGGAGGGCTCGCGTAGCTCTGTGATTTTTTTGGTGTATTGCACAAAACACCGTGGTACCGCCCACCGCGGCATTATTGGTCATCTTGTTTTCACTTTACAATATCCACATCCAACAAGATAAATCAAGATGATGGGGATGATGTGGGTGGCCCAATCACAAGCACAACACATTACAATTATTACCAGCTAGCAAGACAGCAGGACAGCACAACAATGCAACCACTGCAACAATAGACATCCACCATTGCATGCTTCTCTCTTCTTTGACCGACCCATAATGCACAAGCACAAAGACCAGACCACAAACAACACAACATAACATTGCACATGTGGTGTTCGAGGAAATGCCAGAGAGAGAGAGGAGGAAGAAGATTGATACTGACAGGTGGGCCCATCCTGTCAGAAAGGTGTTTAGAAGAGGCGAATCGGGCACTTTCCCGACATGGTAGTTTTTAGACAAAGATTAGACAAAAAGTGGTAGTTTTCGACAAAAAATTGTAAAATGGTAGTTTGTAGGCACGGTTCCACTAAATGTGGTAGTTTTTTTGTTAAATACTCTGTGTCGGCACAAGAAAGAAAGAACGAAGGAGAAGGAGTGTGCGTGTAGGCAAGGCAAGTGGAAGCATAACAAGAAGAGGAAAATGACCGGTCAAGAAATGTGAGACTAACCTAATGGTGGTATCTCCCTTCGCTTTCCCCTTCCACCTTAATGTTTTCATACTCCTTTTTCTTCTTCTATACTTTTTCTCGAATCACTTGTAAATTTTTAACTCTAAATGGCATGACATTGCAAGGCATGGATGCGAAACCCAGCACCCAGTCCGCAACAAGCGCAATCCAAACTTGACTACCATGACGACAACATCGACCGAAGCACAAGCATCGCGGGGACACTACAAGGATAAACCGCTTGCATGAACATGTGGGAAAGGAAACTGTAAGAATAAACCGCTCCCTTCGCTTTCCCCACCCAGCTTCCCGGCTCCATACTCCTTTCTTCCTATCTTCTTCTGATTAACAAACACCAGTCAACTGCTGGGATTTTTAATAGCTTTCCATTTCCAAATAAAGTAAGTAACCCTGTCTTTTCTTCTGCTTTGCTACAAGGGCCATTTTCTGGGGTTCAAGACAAAAAAAACAACCAGCCTGCTCATTCCAAATAATCAATCATGCCTTTCTATGTGTGCTTTGCTAGCAATTAAAAGGCAAACGAGCCATATTCTTTCGGTTAACAACCAAAAAAATATGGCTACCGTGACAAACGCAACCCAAACTCGACCACCGTGACAACTATGACAACAACATCGGCCGAAGCACAAGCATGATGGGGACACCGCAAGAATAAACCACTTGCATGAGTGTGTAGAGAAGGGAACTACAGGAATAAACCGATCACTCGCTTCCTTCGCTTTCCCCTCCCACCTTCCTGCTTTCATACTCCTTTCTTCTTTTTATTAACAAACACCGGTCAACCGCTGGGATTTTTAAGTTTTTTTCATTCAAAAAAAGGGTAAGTAACCCTGCCTTTTTGTGTGCTTTGCTAAAAGGGAAAACTACCCATTTTTTGGAGTTCAAGGAAAAGAAGCCATATTCAGAACAATCGGCCCACTAGTAGTAGTTAAAAGGCAAAGAAGCCATATTCTTTCGTTTACAATGAAAAACAATTGGCCCATTATTTCCTTTTTATTTTCAGAACCATGCGGAAGATCTAGCTGCACCTGAATTCCTTAAGAAAGAATTATGCTGCAACACCACAAAGGCATGACCCATACAACGCCATCGAGTTTCGACTAGACATAGCACCCTAAATGACCTAACATCACAAGGAATGGAATTGAAACTCTTACACTACGAAAGTTGAAGCCTGGCCCACAAAAACACGACCCAAACTCGTTTACTACAATGACGACCACTGAAGCAAAATGATACCATGGAGCTGGGGGCGTCAGATGGGCGCACACGAACGCTGAGGATGAAGCCAACCACTACTAGGTTGTGCCAGAGAGGCGGAGGCGCATTCCCGAGCAGCAAAAGTTGAACTGCCATGAGCAAAAGCCTCGGATAACCCGCGACAAAACCTATTTGTATTGTATATAAATTATGTTCTTATGGTGAGCAATATAGTGGTTTGAGCATAATTTTGGGTTGAAATGCCACATGTCACAACAATGATTACATGAGTATAATTGCCGGCTTTTTACTAGTGTAAAAGGAAAATACACATAACAATTTGGAATTTATCTCAAATACTAGTAAAAAACAAGTTACTCAGGGTTCATAGTTTTTCTTAAACTAACATTTGCATGTTGGCATCTGCAACAAATCTAGTCGATCTACTGGGTATCATGGGTATAAGTATCTTAAAATCATCACATGTAGGTTACACGAAGACAAATATGGTCTGGCGAAACGAAATTATATTTTCATCATTACTATTTTGGATTAACAGAAAATTGTAGTTATGTGTGCATATATTACCGCCGTTTCTTTCTTTTTTGTCCAAAAAATGGCCTAAATGGAGGGCTCGCCGTACCTCAGTAAATAAAAGCTATATTATTAGTTATTAGAGCATCTCTAGCAGATCCCGCATAAGGCCCGCGAACTACGCTTTTCTGGCCGTTATACGGGACGACCCAAATAATCGGCCCGAGCAGATACCCGAAGAAAGTCCCGACCCGTAGAAAGTTTACGGGAGACCCGTAAACCGCCCCCAATCCGATATATATGCCGGCTTCCAGTCGATTTAGGGTATCCGCCCTCCGTTTCGTCTAGCCCCCTCCACCGCATTTCGTTTACTCGGGCGAGAAATCGAGCGCGCTCCGACAGCCTTTTGCGGCCTGTTTTTCGCCGGATCGAAGCTACCATGGCGTCCGCCGGTGCGGGGCGTGGCAACGGAAGGGGGTTCGGCGACCGTGGTGGCTTCGGGTGCCGTGGTGAGGCGGCGCACGTGGCGGCTTCTTCGCCCACAAGTGTCAAAACGACGATGAGGCCGGCGGCTCTGGCCTCCCCCCTCCGGTGTCGAAGAAGAAATGGGAGGCGGCATGAACTTGCTGCGCCAAGCCCTACAGTGCCGGATCGAGGTCGCATGGGTGGAAGACCTTCCTGCGCTACGGCCGGCTCTTCGACCCGGCGCTCCAGCTCCAGCATGCAGCCGGACGGGTGTGGTTTGAGGCAAGGACCGCCGCCGACGCCGGAGATACGGCTGCGGCTGCGCGGCTGCCGACACTCTGGGAGGAGTACGACCTCCAAACCAGGATCTACAGTGACCTCATCACCGACACCCTTTACAGAGGGAAGCCGCTGCCTGCCGAGGTCATCTCCAGCGATGGAGACGATGAGGGCGACGACGACGATGAGGATGACGACTCCGACTCGGATAACTCTGACTCGGATGAGTAGAACCCCAGTGAAGTATACCCCCGCCCACCCCCGGCTCCGGCGACTAGTAGATCCTCTATGCTAGGTTTCGATTCCCCTATGCTATGTATGATTATTATGGTTTGCAAAAACTCCCCTATGCTATGCGTGGTGAACTATGGTATGTTGGGTTGATGAACTCCGGCGAGATGTTTTTAGCGTAAAGTACTCTGTTTAAATTTCTGTCATATGTGGGATCGCTATACTCCTTTCTTCTTTTGATTAACAAACACCAGTCAACAGCTGGAATTTTTAAGAGTTTTACATCCCATAAAAGTAAGTAACCCTGCTTTTTTGTGTGCTTTGCTAAAAGGGTAAATTACCCATTTTTGGGGGTTCAAGGAAAAAACAACCAGCCTGCTCATTCCAAGTAAATCAACCATGCCTTTTTATGTGTGCTTTGCTACTGCCTAGTAGTAATTAAAAGGCAAAGAAGCCATATTCTTTCGGTTAACAATGAGAAGATAATTGGCCCATTCTTTTCTTTTTGTTTATAGAACCATGCGGAAGATCTACCTGAATTCGTTAAGAAAGAATGATGCTACAACGCCGACAAGGCATTACCCGTACAACGCTATAGAGGTTCGACTAGGCATAGCACCCTAAATGACCTACCTTTTTTTTCGAGGAACTAAATGACTTAACATTACAAGGAATGTGTTGGGGAACGTAGTAATTTCAAAAAATTTCCTACGCACACGCAAGATCATGGTGATGCATAGCAACGAGAGGGGAGAGTGTTGTCCACGTACCCTCGTAGACCGATAGCGGAAGCGTTATAACAACGCGGTTGATCTAGTCGTACGTCTTCACGGCCCGACCGATCAAGCACCGAAACTACGGCACCTCTGAGTTCTAGCACACGTTCAGCTCGATGACGATCCCCGGACTTCGATCCAGCAAAGTGTTGGGGAAGAGTTCCGTCAGCATGACGGCGTGGTGACAATCTTGATATTCTACCGTCGCAGGGCTTCGCCTAAGCACAACTACAATATTATCGAGGACTATGGTGGAGGGGGGCACCGCACACGGCTAAAAGATCTCAAGGATCAATTGTTGTGTCTCTGGGGTGCCCCCCGCCCCCTTATATAAAGGAGCTAGGGGGGGGGTGCGGCCGGCCAGGAGGAGGGCGCGCCAGGAGGAGTCCTACTCCCACCGGGAGTAGGACTCCCCCCTTTTCCATGTTGGACTAGGACTTGGGGGGAAGGATAGAGAGGGGGGGCGCCGCCCCCCTCCTTGTCCAATTCGGACTTGGGGGGGAGGGGCGCGCGGCTGCCCCTTGGCCTCCTCTTCTCTTCCTCTACTAGGCCCATTAAGGCCCATTAAGTTACCGTGGGGTTCCGGTAACCTCCCGGTACTCCGGTAAAATGCCGATTTCACCCGGAACACTTCCGATGTCCAAACATAGGCTTCCAATATATCAATCTTCATGTCTCGACCATTTCGAGACTCCTAGTCATTTCCGTGATCACATCCGGCACTCCGAACAACCTTCGGTACATCAAAACATATAAACTCATAATGAAACTGTCATCATAACTTTAAGCGTGCGGACCCTACGGGTTCGAGAACAATGTAGACATGACCGAGACACGTCTCCGGTCAATAACCAATAGCGGAACCTGGATGCTCATATTGGCTCCCACATATTCTACGAAGATCTTTATCGGCCAGACCGCATAATAACATATGTTGTTCCTTTGTCATCGGTATGTTACTTGCCCGAGATTCGATCGTCGGTATCTCAATACCTAGTTCAATCTCGTTACCGACAAGTCTCTTTACTCGTTCCGTAATACATCATCCCGCAACTAACTCATTAGTTGCAATGCTTGCAAGGCTTAAGTGATGTGTATTACCGAGAGGGCCCAGAGATACCTCTCCGACAATCGGAGTGACAAATCCTAATCTCGAAATACGCCAACCCAACATGTACCTTCAGAGACACATGTAGAGCACCTTTATAATCACCCAGTTACGTTGTGACGTTTGGTAGCACACAAAGTGTTCCTCCGGTAAACAGGAGTTGCATAATCTCATAGTCATAGGAACATGTATAAGTCATGCAGAAAGCAACAACAACATACTAAACGATCGTGTGCTAAGCTAACGGAATGGGTCATGTCAATCACATCATTCTCCTAACGATGTGATCCCGTTAATCAAATGACAACTCATGTCTATGGCCAGGAAACATAACCATCTTTGATCAACGAGCTAGTCAAGTAGAGGCATACTAGTGACAATCTGTTTGTCTATGTATTCACACATGTATTATGTTTCCGGTTAATACAATTCTAGCATGAATAATAAACATTTATCATGATATAAGGAAATAAATAATAACTTTATTATTGCCTCTAGGGCATATTTCCTTCAGTATCCCACTTGCACTAGAGTCAATAATCTAGTTTACATCACCATGTGATTTATCACAAATATTCACATCTGTATGTGATTAATACCCATAGTTCACATCGTCATGTGATCAACACCCGAAGGGTTTACTAGAGTCAATAATCTAGTTCACATTGCTATGTGATTAACACCCAAAGAGTACTAAGGTATGATCATGTTTTGCTCGTGAGAGAAGTTTAGTCAATGGGTCTGTCACATTCAGAGCCGTATGTATTTTGCAAATATTCTATGTCTACAATGCTCTGCATGGAGCTACTCTAGCTAATTGCTCCCACTTTCAGTATGTATCCAGATTGAGACTTAGAGTCATCTGGATCGGCGTAAAAGCTTGCACCGATGTAACTCTTTACGACGGGCTCTTTTTATCACCTCCATAATTGAGAAACATCTCCTTAGTCCTCACTAAGGATATTCTTGACCGCTGTCCAGTGATCTACTCTTAGATCAAAATTGTATTCCTTTGCCAAACTCAGAGCAAGGTATACAATAGGTCTGGTACACAGCATAGCATACTTTATAGAACCTATGACTGAGGCATAGAGAATGACTTTTCATTCTCTTTCTATTTTCTGCCATGGTCGGGTTTTGAGTCTTACTCAACTTCACACCTTTGCATCACAGGCAAGAACTCTTTCTTTGACTGTTTCATTTTGAACTACTTCAAAATCTTGTCAAGGTATGTACTCATTGAAAAATCTTATCAAGCGTCTTGATCTATCTCTATAGATCTTGATGCTCAATGTGTAAGCAGCTTCATCGAGGTCTTTCTTTGAAAAACTCCTTTCAAACACTTCTTTATGCTTTCCAGAAAATTCTACATCATTTCCGATCAACAATATGCCATTCACATATACTTATCAGAAAGGTTGTAGTGCTCCCACTCACTTTCTTGTAAATACAGGCCTTTCCAAAAGTCTGTATAAAACCATATGCTTTGATCAACTCATCAAAGCGTATATTCCAACTCCGAGATGCTTGCACCAGTCCATTGATGGATCGCTGGAGCTTGCACATTTTGTTAGCACCTTTCGGATAGGCAAAACCTTCTGGTTGTATCATATACAACTCTTCTTTAATAAATCAATTAAGGAATGTAGTTTTGACATCCATTTACCAGATTTCATAAAACGTGGCAATTGCTAACATGATTCAAACAGACTTTAAGCATCGAAACGAGTGAGAAAATCTCATTGTATTCAACACCTTGAACTTGTCGAAATTTTTTTGTGACAAGTCGAGCTTGGTAGATAGTAACACTATTATCAGTGTCCGTCTTCCTCTTGAATATCCATTTATTTAACATGGCTTGCTGATCATCGAGCAAGTCAATCAAAGTCCATACTTTGTTCTCATACATGGATCATATCTCAGATTTTATGGCCTCAAGCCATTTCACGCAATCTGGGCTCATCATCGCTTCCTCATAGTTCGTAGGTTCATCATGGTCTAGTAACATGACTTCCAGAACATGATTACCGTACCACTATGGTGCGGATCTTACTCTGGAAGACTTACGAGGTTTGGTAGCAACTTGATCTTAAGTTTCATGATCATCATCATTAACTTCCTCACTAATTGATGTAGGAATCACTGGAACTGATTTCTGTGATGAACTACTTTCCAATAAGGGAGAAGGTACAATTACCTCATCAAGTTCTACTTTCCTCCCACTCACTTCTTTCGAGAGAAACTCCTTCTCTAGAAAGGATTCATCTTAGCAACGAATAACTTGCCTTCGGATCTGTGATAGAAGGTGTACCCAATAGTTACCTTTGGGTATTCTATGAAGACGCACTTCTCTGATTTGGGTTCGAGCTTATCAGGTTGAAACTTTTTCACATAAGAATCGCAGCCCCAAATTTTAAGAAATGACAACTTTGGTTTCTTGCCAAACCACAGTTCATAAGGCGTCGTATCAACGGATTTTGATGGTGCCCTTTTTAAAGTGAATGCAACTGTCTTTAATACATAACCACAAAACGATAGTGGTAAATCGGTAAGAGACATCATAGATTGCACTATATCCAATAAAGTACGGTTATGATGTTCGGACGCACCATTAGGCTGAGGTGTTCCAGGTGGCATGAGTGTGTGAAACTATTCCATATTGTTTTAATTGAACACCAAACTCGTAACTCAAATATTCTCCTCCACGATCAAATCGTAGAAAATTTATTTTTCTTGTTACGATGATTCTCCACTTCACTCTGAAATTATTTGAACTTTTAAAATGTTTCATACTTGTGTTTCATTAAGTAGATATACCGATATCTGCTCAAATCATCTGTGAAGGTCAGAAAATGACGATACTCGCCACGAGCATCAATACTAATTGAACCGCATACATCAGTATGTATTATTTCCAATAAGTCACTAGCTCATTCCATTGTTCCGGAGAACGGAGTTTTAGTCATCTTGCCCAAAAGGCATGGTTCGCAAGCATCAAATGATTCATAACCAAGTGATTCCAAAAATCTATCTTTATGGAGTTTCTTCATGCTCTTTACACCGATATGACCCAAACGGCAGTGCCACAAATAAGTTGCACTATTATTATAAACTTTGCATATTTTTGGCATCAATATTATGAATATGTGTATCACTACGATCGAGATCCAATAAACTATTTTCATTGGGTGTATGACCATCGAAGGTTTTATTCATGTAAACAGAACAACAATTATTCTCTGACTTTAAATGAATAACCGTATTGCAATAAACATGATCAAATCATATTTATGCCAACGCAAATGCCAAATAACATTTATTTAGGTTCAACACTAATCCCGAAAGTATAGAGAGTGTGAGATGATGATCATATCAATCTTGGAACTACTTCCAACACTCATCGTCACTTCACCCTCAACTAGTCTCTGTTTATTCTGTAACTCCTATTTCAAGTTACTAATATTTAGCAACCGAACAAGTATTAAATACTCAGGGGCTACTATAAACACTAGTAAGGTACACATTAATAACCTATATATCAAATATACCCTTGTTCACTTTGTCATCCTTCTTATCCACCAAATATTCAGGGCATTTCCGCTTCCAGTGACCATTTCCTTTGCAGCGTAAGCACTCAGTTTCAGGCTTTGGTTCAACTTTGGGCTTCTTCGCGGGAGTGACAACTTGCTTGCCATACTACTTGAAGTTCCCTTTCTTTTCCTTTACCCTTTTTTTGAAACTAGTGGTCTTGTCAATCATCAACACTTGATGCTCTTTTCTTGATTTCTACCTTCGTTGATTTCAGCATCACGAAGAGCTCGGGAATCATTTTCGTCATCCCTTGCATTATAGTTCATCATGAAGTTCCAGTAACTTGGTGATGGTGACTAGAGAACTCTGCCAATCACTATCTTATCTGGAAGATTAACTCCCACTTGATTCAAGCGATTGTAGTACTCAGACAATCTAAGTACTTGCTCACTAGTTGAGCAATTCTCCTCCATCTTTTAGGCGAAGTATTTGTCAAAGGTCTCATACCTCTTGACACGGGCATGAGTCTGAAATACCAATTTCATCTCTTGAAACATCTTATATGTTCCATGATGTTTCAAAAACGTTTTTTGTAGTCCCGGTTCTAAGCCATAAAGCATGGTGCACAAAACTATCAAGTAGTCATCATATTGAGCCAGCCAAACATTCATAACGTCTGCATCTGCTCCTGCAATAGGTCTGTCACCTAGCGGTGCATCAAGGACATAATTCTTTTGTGCAGCAATGAGGATAAACCTCAGATCACGGATCCAATCCGCATCATTGCTACTAACATCTTTCAACATATTTTTCTCTAGGAACATATCAAAATAAACATAGGGAAGCAACAATGCGAGCTATTGATCTATAACATATTTGCAAAATACTACCAGGACTAAGTTCATGATAAATTAAAGTTCAATTAATCATATTACTTAAGAACTCCCACTTAGATAGACATCCCTCTAATCCTCTAAGTGATTATGTGATCCATATCAACTACACCATGTCCGATCATCACGTGAGATGGAGTAGTTTCAATGGTGAACATCAATATGTTGATCATATCTACTATATGATTCACGCTCGACCTTTCGGTCTCCGTGTTCCGAGGCCATATCTGTTATATGCTAGGCTCGTCAAGTTTAACCTGAGTATTCCGTGTGTGCAACTGTTTTGCACCTGTTGTATTTGAACGTAGAGCCTATCACACCCGATCATCACGTGGTGTCTCAGCACGAAGAACTTTCGGAACGGTGCATACTCAGGGAGAACACTTTTACTATGATAATTTAGTGAGGGATCATCTTATAATGCTACCATCAATCAAAGCAAGATAAGATGCATAAAAGATACACATCACATGCAATCAATATAAGTGATATGACATGGCCATCATCATCTTGTGCTTGTGATCTCCATCTTCGAAGCACCGTCATGATCACCATTCTCACCGGCGCGACACCTTGATCTCCATCGTAGCATCGTTGTCGTCTTGCCAATCTTATGCTTCTACGACTATCGCTACCTCTTAGTGATAAAGTAAAGCATTACAGGGTGATTGCATTGCATACAACAAAGCGACAACCATATGGCTCCTGCCAGTTGCCGATAACTCGGTTACAAAACATGATCATCTCATACCATAAAATTTAGCATCATGTCTTGACCATATCACATCACAACATGCCCTGCAAAAACAAGTTAGACGTCCTCTACTTTGTTGTTGCAAATTTTACATGGCTGCTACGGGCTGAGCAAGAACCGTTCTTACCTACGCATCAAAACCACAATGATAGTTTGTCAAGTTGGTGATGTTTTAACCTTCGCAAGGACCGGGCGTAGCCACACTCGGTTCAACTAAAGTGAGAGAGACAGACACCCGTCGGTCACCTTTAAGTAACTAGTGCTCGTGGCGGTGAAACTAGTCTCGCGTAAGCGTACGCGTAATGTCGGTCCGGGCCACTTCATCTCACAATACCGCTGAACCAAAGTATGACATGCTGGTAAGCAGTATGACTTATATCGCCCACAACTCACTTGTGTTCTACTCGTGCATATGCCATCTATGCATAAAACCTGGCTCGGATGCCACTGTTGGGGAACGTAGTAATTTCAAAAAAATTCCTACGCACACGCAAGATCATGGTGATGCATAGCAACGAGAGGGGAGAGTGTTGTCCACGTACCCTCGTAGACCGATAGTGGAAGTGTTATAACAATGCGGTTGATGTAGTCGTACGTCTTCACGGCCCGACCGATCAAGCACCGAAACTACGGCACCTCCGAGTTATAGCACACGTTCAGCTCGATGACGATCCCCGGACTACGATCCAGCAAAGTGTCGGGGAAGAGTTCCATCAGCACGATGGCGTGGTGACGATCTTAATGTTCTACCGTCGCAGGGCTTCGCCTAAGCACCGCTATAATATTATCGAGGACTATGGTGGAGGGGGGCACCGCACACGGCTAAAAGATCTCAAGAATCAATTGTTGTGTCTCTGGGGTGCCCCCCCTCCCCCGTATATAAAGGAGCAAGGGGGGTGCGGCCGGCCAGGAGGAGGGCGCGCCAGGAGGAGTCCTACTCCCACCTGGGGTAGGACTCCCCCCCTTTTCCATGTTGGACTAGGACTTGGGGGGAAGGATAGAGAGAGGGGAAAGGAAAGGGGGCGCCGCCCCCCCCCCTCCGTGTCCAATTCGGACTTGGGGGGAGGGGCGCACGGCTGCCCCTTGGCCTCCTCTCCTCTTCCTCCACTAGGCCCATTAAGGCCCATTAAGTTACCGGGGGGTTCCGGTAACCTCCCGGTACTCCGGTAAAATGCCGATTTCACCCGGAACACTTCCGATGTCCAAACTGAAGGAAATATGCCCTAGAGGCAATAATAAAGTTATTATTTATTTCCTTATTTCATGATAAATGTTTATTATTCATGCTAGTATTGTATTAACCGGAAACATGATACATGTGTGAATACATAGACAAACATAGTGTCACTAGTATGCTTCTACTTGACTAGCTCGTTGAATCAAAGATGGTTAAGTTTCCTAGCCATAGACATGAGTCGTCATTTGATTAACGGGATCACATCATTAGGAGAATGATGTGATTGACTTGACCCATTCCGTAAGCTTAGCACTTGATCGTTAAGTATGTTGCTATTGCTTTCTTCATGACTTATACATGTTCCTGTAACTATGAGATTATGCAACTCCCGTTTACCGGAGGAACACTTTGGGTGCTGCCAAATGTCACAACGTAACTGGGTGATTATAAAGGAGTACTACAGGTGTCTCCAAAGGTACATGTTGGGTTGGCGTATTTCGAGATTAGATTTTGTCACTCCGATTGTCGGAGAGGTATCTCTGGGCCCTCTCGGTAATGCACATCACTATAAGCCTTGCAAGCATTGCAACTAATGAGTTAGTTGTGAGATGATGTATTACGTAACGAGTAAAGAGACTTGCCGGTAACGAGATTGAACTAGGTATTGGATACCGACGATCGAATCTCGGGCAAGTAACATACCGATGACAAAGGGAACAACGTATGTTGTTATGCGGTTTGACCGATAAAGATCTTCGTAGAATATGTAGGAGCCAATATGGGCATCCAGGTTCCGCTATTGGTTATTGACCAAGAATAGTTCTAGGTCATGTCTACATAGTTCTCGAACCCGTAGGGTCCGCACGCTTAAGGTTTCGGTGACAGTTATATTATGAGTTTATGAGTTTTGATGTACCGAAGGCGTTCGGAGTCCCGGATAAGATCGGGGACATGACGAGGAGTCTCGAAATGGTTGAGACGTAAAGATCGATATATTGGACGACTATATTCGGAGTTCGGAAAGGTTCCGAGTGATTCGGGTATTTTTCGGAGTACCGGAGAGTTACGGGAATTCGCCGGGGAGTATATGGGCCTTATTGGGCCATACGGGAATAGAGGAGAGAGGCCGAAAGGAAGGAGGCGCGCAGCCCCCCTCTGGTCCGAATTGGACAAGGGGTGCGCCCCCCCTTTCCTTCCTCCTCTCCCCCTCTTTCCCCCCTTCTCCTACTCCAACAAGGAAGGAGGGAGTCCTACTCCCGGTGGGAGTAGGACTCCCCTTGGCGCGCCCCTTCTAGGCCGGCCGCCCCCTCCCCCCTTGCTCCTTTATATACGGGGGCAGGGGGGCACCTCTAGGCACAACAACACAAGTTGATCTACGGATCGTTCCTTAGTCGTGTGCGGTGCCCCCCTCCACCATATTCCACCTCGGTCATATCGTCGCGGAGTTTAGGCGAAGCCCTGCACCGGTAGAACATCATCATCGTCACCACGCCGTCGTGCTGACGGAACTCATCCCCGAAGCTTTGCTGGATCGGAGCCCGGGGATCGTCATCGAGCTGAACGTGTGCTGAACTCGGAGGTGCCGTACGTTTGGTACTTGGATCGGTCGGATCGTGAAGACGTACGACTACATCAACCGCGTTGTGCTAACGCTTCCGCTTACGGTCTACGAGGGTACGTGGACAACACTCTCCCCTCTCGTTGCTATGCCATCACCATGATCTTGCGTGTGCGTAGGAATTCTTTTGAAATTACTACGTTCCCCAACAGTGGCATCCGAGCCAAGTTTTATGCGTTGATGTTATATGCACGAGTAGAACACAAGTGAGTTGTGGGCGATACAAGTCATACTGCTTACCAGCATGTCATACTTTGGTTCAGCGGTATTGTTGGATGAAGCGGCCCGGACCGACATTACGCGTACGCTTACGCGAGACTGGTTTTACCGCCGTGCTTTGCACACAGGTGACTAGCGGGTGTCTGTTTCTCCAACTTTAGTTGAACCGAGTGTGGCTACGCCCGGTCCTTGCGAAGGTTAAAACATCACCAACTTGACAAACTATCGTTGTGGTTTTGATGCGTAGGTAAGAACGGTTCTTGCTCAGTCCGTAGCAGCCACGTAAAACTTGCAACAACAAAGTAGAGGACGTCTAACTTGTTTTTGCAGGGCATGTTGTGATGTGATATGGTCAAGACGTGATGAGATATAAGTTGTTGTATGAGATGATCATGTTTTGTTGAAGTTATCGGCAACTGGCAGAAGCTCTATGGTTGTCTCTTTGTTGCATAAGATGCAAGTGCCAAATAATTGCTTTACTTTATCGCTATGCGATAGCAATAGTTGCAAGAGCAATAGTTGGTGAGACGGCCATGTGATGACACATTGATATAGATCAAGATGATGAAGATCATGGTGTCGTGCCGGTGACGATAGAGATCATGACAGTACTTTGGAGATGGAGATCAAAGGCGCAAGATGATCATGGCCATATCATGTCACATATTTTGATTGCATATGATGTTTATCTGTTATACATCTTATTCTGTTTTGTTTGACGGTAGCATTATAAGATGATCTCTCACTAATTATCAAGAAGTGTTTTCCCTGAGTATGCACCGTTGCCAAAGTTCGTCGTGCCCAGACACCACGTGATGATCGGGTGTGATAAGCTCTACGTCCATCTACAACGGGTGCAAGCCAGTTTTTGCACACGCAGAATACTCAGGTTAAACTTGACGAGCCTAGCATATACAGATATGGTCTCGGAACACGGAGACCGAAAGGTCGAGCATGAATCATATAGTAGATATGATCAACATATTGATGTTCACCGTTGAAACTACTCCATCTCACGTGATGATCGGACATGGTGTAGTTGATATGGATCACGTAATCACTTAGAGGATTAGAGGGATGTCTTTCTAAGTGGGAGTTCTTAAGTAATATGATTAATTGAACTTTAATTTATCATGAACTTAGTCCTGGTGGTATTTTGCAAATTATGTTGTAGATCAATAGCTCGCGTTGTTGCTTTCGTATGTTTATTTTGATATATGTTCCTAGAGAAAACTATGTTGAAAGATGTTAGTAGCAATAATGCGGATTGGATCCGTGATCTGAGGTTTATCCTCATTGCTGCACAGAAGAATTATGTCCTTAATGTACCGCTTGGTGACAGACCTATTGCAGGAGCAAATGCAGACGTTATGAACGTTTGGCTAGCTCAATATGATGACTACTTGATAGTTTTGTGCACCATGCTTAACGGCTTAGAATCGGGACTTCAAAGACATTTTGAATGTCATGGACCATATGAGATGTTCCAGGAGTTGAAGTTAATTTTCAAGCAAATACCAGAGTTGAGAGATATGAAGTCTCCAACAAGTTCTATGGCTAAAAGATGGAGGAGAATCGCTCAACTAGTGAGCATGTGCTCAGATTGTCTGGGTACTACAATCGCTTGAATCAAGTGGGAGTTAATCTTCCAGATAAGATAGTGATTGACAGAATTCTCTAGTCACCATCACTAAGTTACTAGAACTTCGTGATGAACTATAGTATGCAAGGGATGACGAAAACAATTCCCGAGCTCTTCATGATGTTGAAATCGACGAAGGTAGAAATCAAGAAAGAGCATCAAGTGTTGATGATTGACAAGACCACTAGTTTCAAGAAAAGGGCAAAGGGAAAGAAAGGGGAACTTCAAGTAGAATGGCAAACAAGTTGTCACTCCTGTGAAGAAGCCCAAAGCTGAACCAAAGCCTGAAACTGAGTGCTTACACTGCAAAGGAAATGGTCACTGGAAGCGGAAATGCCCTGAATATTTGGTGGATAAGAAGGATGGCAAAGTGAACAAGGGTATATTTGATATACAGGTTATTGATGTGTGCCTTACTAGTGTTTATAGTAGCTCCTGAGTATTTGATACTTGTTCGGTTGCTAAAAATTAGTAACTCGAAACAGGAGTTACAGAATAAACAGAGACTAGTTGAGGGTGAAATGATGATGTGTATTGGAAGTTGTTCCAAGATTGATATGATCATCATCGCACACTCCCTATACTTTCGGGATTAGTGTTGAACCTAAATAAATGCTATTTGGTGTTTGCGTTGAGCATGAATATGATTTGATCATGTTTATTGCAATACAGTTATTCATTTAAAATTAGAGAATAATTGTTGTTCTGTTTAAATGAATAAAACCTTTGATGGTCATACACCCAATGAAAATAGTTTGTTGGTTCTCGATCGTGGTGATACACATATTCATAATATTGATGCCAAAAGATGCAAAGTTAATAATGATAGTGCAACTTATTTGTGGCACTGCCGTTTGGGTCATATCGGTGTAAAACGCATGAAGAAACTCCATAAAGATGGAATTTTGGAATCTCTTGATTATGAATCATTTGATGCTTGCGAACCGTGCCTTATGGGCAAGATTACTAAAACTCCGTTCTTCAGAACAATGGAATGAGCTACTGACTTGTTGGAAATAATACATACCGATGTATGCGATCCAATGAGTGTTGATGCTCGTGGCAGGTATCGTTATTTTCTGACCTTCACAAGATGATTTGAGCAGATATGAGTATATCTACTTAATGAAACACAAGTCTGAAACATTTGAAAGTTCAAAGAATTTCAGAGTGAAGTGGAGAATCATCATAACAAGAAAATAAAGTTTCTATGATTTGATCACGGAGACAAATATTTGAGTTACGAGTTTGGTCTTCAATTAAAACAATGTGGAATAGTTTCATAGCTCACGCCACCTGGAACACCACAACGTTATGGTGTGTCCAAACATCGTAACCGCACTTTATTAGATATAGTGCGATCTATGATGTCTCTTACTGATTTACCACTATTGTTTTTGGTTATGCATTAGAGACAGCTGCATTCACGTTAAATAGGGCACCATTAAATCCGTTGAGACGACACCGTATGAACTATCGTTTAGCAGTAAACCTAAGTCGTCGTTTCTTAAAGTTTGGAGTTGCGATGCTTATGTGAAAAAGGTTTTCAACCTGATAAGCTCGAACCCAAATCGGAAAAGTGCGTCTTCATAGAATACCCAAAAGAAATTGTTGGGTACTCCTTCTATCATAGATCCAAAGGCAAAACATTCGTTGCTAAGAATGGATCCTTTCTAGAGAAGGAGTTTCTCTCGAAAGAAGTGAGTGGGAGGAAAGTAGAGCTTAATAAGGTAATTTGTACCTTCTCCCGAATTGGAAACTAGTTCATCACTGAAATCAGTTCCAGTGATGCCTACACCAATTAGTGAGGAAGCTAATGATGATGATCATGAAACTTCAAGATCAAGTTACTACCAAAACCTCGTAGGTCAACCAGAGTAAGATCCGCACCAGAGTGGTACGGTAATCCTATTCTAGAAGTCATGTTACTAGACCATGATAAACCTACGAACTATGAGGAAGCGATGATGAGCCCAGATTCCGCGAAATGGCTTGAGGCCATAAAATCTGAGATATGATCCATGTATGAGAACAAAGTATGGACTTTGATTGACTTGCTCGATGATCAGCAAGCCATGTTAAATAAATGGATCTTCAAGAGGAAGACAGATGCTGATAGTAGTGTTACTATCTACAAAGCTAGACTTGTCGAAAAAGGTTTTTGACAAAGTTCAAGATGTTGAATACAATGAGATTTTCTCATTCGTATCGATGCTTAAAAGTCTGTCCGAATCATGTTAGCAATTGCCACATTTTATGAAATCTGGCAAATGGATGTCAAAACTGCATTCCTTAATGGTTTTCTTAAAGAAGAGTTGTATATGATGCAACCAGAAGATTTTGTCAATCCTAAAGGTGCTAACAAAATGTGCAAGCTCCAGCGATCCATCAATGGACTGGTGCAAGCATCTCGGAGTTGGAATATATGCTTTGATGTGTTGATCAAAGCATATGGTTTTATACAGACTTTTGGAAAGGCCTGTATTTACAAGAAAGTGAGTGGGAGCACTACAGCCTTTCTGATAAGTATATGTGAATGACATATTGTTGATCGAAAATAATGTAGAATTATTCTGCAAAGCATAAAGGAGTGTTTGAAAGGAGTTTTTCAAAGAAAGACCTCGGTGAAGCTGCTTACATATTGAGCATCAAGATCTATAGAGATAGATCAAGACGCTTGATAAGTTTTTCAATGAATACATACCTTGACAAGATTTTGAAGTAGGTCAAAATGGAACAGTCAAAGAAAGAGTTCTTGCCTGTGTTACAAGGTGTGAAGTTGAGTAAGACTCAAGACCCGACCATTGGAGAAAATAGAAAGAGAATGAAAAGTCATTCCCTATGCCTCAGTCATGGGTTCTATAAAGTATGCTATGCTGTGAACCAGACCTATTGTATACCTTGCTCTGTGTTTGGCAAAGGAATACAATTTTGATCTAATAAGTAGATCACTGGACATGGGTCAAGAACATCCTTAGTGAGGACTAAGGAGATGTTTCTCGATTATGGAGGTGATAAAAGAGTTCGTCGTAAAGTTACATCGATGCAAATTTTTACACTGATCCAGATGACTCTAAGTCTCAATCTGGATACATAATGAAAGTGGGAGCAATTAGCTAGAGTAGCTCCGTGCAGAGCATTGTGGACATAGAATATTTGCAAAATACATACGGCTCTGAATATGACAGACCCGTTGACTAAGCTTCTCTCACGAGCAAAACATGATCATACCTTAGTACTCTTTTGGGTGTTAATCACATAGCGATGTGAACTAGATTATTGAATCTAGTAAACCCTTTGGGTGTTGATCACATGATGATGTGAACTATGGGTATTAATCACATGCAGATGTGAATATTGGTGTTAAATCACATAGCGATGTGAACTAGATTACTGACTCTAGTGCAAGTGGGAGACTGAAGGAAATATGCCCTAGAGGCAATAATAAAGTTATTATTTATTTCCTTATTTCATGATAAATGTTTATTATTCATGCTAGAATTGTATTAACCGGAAACATGATACATGTGTGAATACATAGACAAACATAGTGTCACTAGTATGCTTCTACTTGACTAGCTCGTTGAATCAAAGATGGTTAAGTTTCCTAGTCATAGACATGAGTTGTCATTTGATTAACGGGATCACATCATTAGGAGAATGATGTGATTGACTTGACTCATTCCGTTAGCTTAGCACTTGATCGTTAAGTATGTTGCTATTGCTTCATTCATGACTTATACATGTTCCTGTAACTATGAGATTATGCAACTCCCGTTTACCGGAGGAACACTTTGGGTGCTGCCAAACGTCACAACATAACTGGGTGATTATAAAGGAGTACTACAGGTGTCTCCAAAGGTACATGTTGGGTTGGCGTATTTCGATATTAGGTTTTGTCACTCTGATTGTCGGAGAGGTATCTCTGGGCCCTCTCGGTAATGCACATCACTATAAGCCTTGCAAGCATTGCAACTAATGAGTTAGTTGTGAGATGATGTATTACGTAACGAGTAAAGAGACTTGCCGGTAACGAGATTGAACTAGGTATTGGATACCGACGATCGAATCTCGGGCAAAAACATACCGATGACAAAGGGAACAACGTATGTTGTTATGCAGTTTGACCGATAAAGATCTTCGTAGAATATGTAGGAGCCAATATGGGCATCCAGGTTCCGCTATTGGTTATTGACCAAGAATAGTTCTAGGTCATGTCTACATAGTTCTCGAACCCGTAGGGTCCGCACGCTTAAGGTTTCGATGATAGTTATATTATGAGTTTATGAGTTTTGATGTACCGAAGGAGTTCGGAGTCCCAGATGAGATCGGGGACATGACGAGGAGTCTCGAAATGGTCGAGACGTAAAGATCGATATATTGAACGACTATATTCGGAGTTCGGAAAGGTTCCGAGTGATTCGGGTATTTTTCGGAGTACCGGAGAGTTACGGGAATTCGCCGGGGAGTATATGGGCCTTATTGGGCCATACGGGAATAGAGGAGAGAGGCCGAAAGGAAGGTGGCGCGCAGCCCCCCTCTGGTCCGAATTGGACAAGGGGTGCGGCCCCCCTTTCCTTCCTCCTCTCCCCGTCTTCCCCCCCTTCTCCTACTCCAACAAGGAAGGAGGGAGTCCTACTCCCGGTGGGAGTAGGACTCCCCTTGGCGCGCCCCTTCTAGGCCGGCCGCCCCCTCCCCCCTTGCTCCTTTATATACGGAGGCAGGGGGGCACCTCTAGGCACAACAACACAAGTTGATCTACGGATCGTTCCTTAGCCGTGTGCGGTGCCCCCCTCCACCATATTCTGCCTCGGTCATATCGTCGCGGAGTTTAGGCGAAGCCCTGCGCTGGTAGAACATCATCATCGTCACCACGCCGTCGTGCTGACGGAACTCATCCCCGAAGCTTTGCTGGATCGGAGCCCGGGGATCGTCATCGAGCTGAACGTGTGCTGAACTCGGAGGTGCCGTACGTTCGGTACTTGGATCGGTCGGATCGTGAAGACGTACGACTACATCAACCGCGTTGTGCTAACGCTTCTGTTTACGGTCTACGAGGGTATGAGGACAACACTCTCCCCTCTCGTTGCTATGCCATCACCATGATCTTGCGTGTGCATAGGAATTTTTTTGAAATTACTACGTTCCCCAACACAAACATAGGCTTCTAATATATCAATCTTCATGTCTCGACCATTTCGAGACTCCTCGTCATGTCCGTGATCACATCCGGGACTCCGAACAACCTTCGGTACATCAAAACATATAAACTCATAATGAAACTGTCATCGTAACTTTAAGCGTGCGGACCCTACGGGTTCGAGAACAATGTAGACATGACCGAGACACTTCTCCGGTCAATAACCAATAGCGGAACCTGGATGTTCATATTGGCTCCCACATATTCTACGAATATCTTTATTGGTCAGACCGCATAACAACATACGTTGTTCCCTTTGTCATCGGTATGTTACTTGCCCGAGATTCGATCGTCGGTATCTCGATACCTAGTTCAATCTCGTTACCGGCAAGTCTCTTTACTCGTTCTGTAATACATCATCCCGCAACTAACTCATTAGTTGCAATGCTTGCAAGGCTTAAGTGATGTGTATTACCGAGAGGGCCTAGAGATACCTCTCCGACAATCGGAGTGACAAATCCTAATCTCGAAATACGCCAACCCAACATGTACCTTCGGAGACACCTGTAGAGCACCTTTATAATCACCCAGTTACGTTGTGACGTTTGGTAGCACACAAAGTGTTCCTCCGGTAAACGGGAGTTGCATAATCTCATAGTCATAGGAACATGTATAAGTCATGAAGAAAGCAACAGCAACATACTAAATGATCGTGTGCTAAGCTAACGGAATGGGTCATGTCAATCACATCATTCTCCTAATGATGTGATCTCGTTAATCAAATGACAACTCATGTCTATGGCCAGGAAACATAACCATCTTTGATCAACGAGCTAGTCAAGTAGAGGCATACTAGTGACAATCTGTTTGTCTATGTATTCACACAAGTATTATGTTTCCGGTTAATACAATTCTAGCATGAATAATAAACATTTATCATGATATAAGGAAATAAATAATAACTTTATTATTGCCTCTAGGGCATATTTCCTTCAGAATGTATTGTAAAACGTAGTATAGAAAACAAAGGGGAAAAAATATTTCCTACAAACCAAACCCATAACACTATAAAGATGCATATGATATTATATTGGATCTTTACAAACTAGAGTTGCAGCGCAGGCAGAGTTGGTGGGTTTATAGTTTTTTTTTAAAATCACATGTAGGCCATACAAAGACAAATATGGTCTGGCAAAATAAAATTATATCTCAACATTACTATTTTGGGTTTACAGAAAATTATAGCTATGTGTGCATATATTACCGCCGTTTCATTCTCTCTCTTTTTTTGGTCAAAAATGGCCTAAATGGAGGGCTCGCTTAGCTCTGTGTTTTTTTTGGTGTATTGCACAAAACACCGTGGTACCGCCCACCGCGGCATTATGGGTCATCTTGTTGTCACTTTACATTATCCACATCCAACAAGATAAATCAAGATGATGGGGATGATGTGGGTGGCCCAATCACTAGCACAACACATTACAATTATTACCAGCTAGCAGGACAGCAGGACAGCACAACAATGCAACCACTGCAACAACAGACATCCACCATTGCATGCTTCTCTCTTCTTTGACTGACCCGTAATGCACAGGCACAAGACCAGACCACAAACAACACAACATAACATTGCACGTGTGGTGTTCGAGGAAATGCCAGAGAGAGAGAGAGGAGGAAGAAGATTGATGCTGACAGGTGGGCCCATCCTGTCAGAAAGGTGTTTAGAAGAGGCGAATCGGGCACTTTTCCGACATGGTAGTTTTTAGACAAAGATTAGACAAAAAGTGGTAGTTTTCGACACAAATTTGTAAAGTGATAGTTTGTAGGCACGGTTCCACTAAATGTGGTAGTTTTTTGTTAAATACTCTGTGTCGGCACAAGAAAGAAAGAATGAAGGAGAAGGAGCGTGCGTGTAGGCAAGGCAAGTGGAAGCATAACAAGAAGAGGAAAATGAGCGGTCAAGAAATGTGAGAATAACCCAATGGTGGTATCTCCCTTCGCTTTTCCCTTCCACCTTACTGTTTTCATACTCCTTTTTCTTCTTCTATACTTTTTCTCGAATCACTTGTAAATTTTTAACTCTAAACGGCATGACATCGCAAGGCATGGATGCGAAACCCAGCACCCAGTCCGCAACAAACGCAATCCAAACTTGACTACCATGACGACAACATCGACCGAAGCACAAGCATCGCGGGGACACTACAAGGATAAACCGCTTGCATGAGCATGTGGGAAAGGGAACTACAAGAATAAACCGCTCCCTTCGCTTTCCCCACCCAGCTTCCCGGCTCCATACTCCTTTCTTCCTATCTTCTTCTGATTAACAAACACCAGTCAACTGCTGGGATTTTTAAGACCTTCCATTTTCAAATAAAGTAAGTAACCTTGTCTTTTCTTCTGCTTTGCTACAAGGGCCATTTTCTGGGGTTCAAGACAAAAAAACAACCAGCCTGCTCATTCCAAATAATCAATCATGCCTTTCTATGTGTGCTTTGCTAGCAATTAAATGGCAAACGAGCCATATTATTTCGGTTAACAACAAAAAATATGGCTACCGTGACAAACGCAACGCAAACTCGACCACCATGACAACTATGACAACAACATCGGCCGAAGCACAAGCGTGAGGGGGACACCGCAAGAATAAACCACTTGCATGAGTGTGTAGAGAAGGGAACTACAGGAATAAACCGATCACTCGCTTCCTTCGCTTTCCCCTCCCACCTTCCTGCTTTCATACTCCTTTCTTCTTTTTATTAACAAACACCGGTCAACCGCTGGGATTTTTAAGTTTTTTTCATTCAAAAAAAAGGGTAAGTAACCCTGCCTTTTTGTGTGCTTTGCTAAAAGGGAAAATTACCCATTTTTTTGGAGTTCAAGGAAAAGAAGCCATATTCAGAACAATCGGCCCACTAGTAGTAGTTAAAAGGCAAAGAAGCCATATTATTTCGTTTAACACTGAAAAAACAATTGGCCCATATTTCCTTTTTATTTTCAGAACCATGCGGACGATCTAGATGCACCTGAATTCCTTAAGAAAGAATTATGCTGCAACACCACAAAGGCATGACCCATACAACGCCATAGAGGTTCGACTAGACATAGCACCCTAAATGACCTAACATCACAAGGAATGGAACCGAAACTCTTACACTACGAAAGTTGAAGCCCGGCCCACAACAGCACGACCCAAACTCGCTTACCACAACAACGACCACTGAAGTAAAAGCGTCACGGGGACAATAACCTTGAGCCAAACCGATTGAAAGTATAGGTACAACATTATTGAGCAACAAAAGTTGAACAGCCATGAGCAAAAGCCTCGGTTAACCCGCGACAAAACCTATTTGTATTGTATAAATTATGTATGTATGGTGAGCAATATATTGGTTTGAGCATAATTTTGGGTTGAAATGCCACATGTCACAACAATGATTACATGAGTATAATTGCCGGCTTTTGCTAGTGTAAAAGGAAATACACATAACAATTTGGAATTTATCTCAAATACTAGTAAAATAAGGAACTTACTCAGGGCTCATAGTTTTTTTAAACTAACATTTGCATGTTGGCATGCGCAACAAATCTAGTCTACTAGATATCATGGGTGTAAGTATCTTAAAATCATCACATATAAGCTACACGAAGACAAATATGGTCTGGCAAAATGAAATTATATTTTCATCATTACTATTTTGGATTAACAGAAAATTGTAGTTATATGTGCATATATTACCGCCGTTTCTTTCCTTTTTCTGTCAAAAAAATAGCCTAAATGGAGGGCTGGCAGTAGCTCAATAAACAAAAGCTATAGTATAAGTTATTAGAGCATCTCTTATTCGCAAAAGAAAAGTTATTAGAGCATCTCTAGCAAATCCCGCATAAGGCCGGTGAACTAGGCTTTTCCGCCCGTTATACGGGACGACCCAAATAATCGGCCCGAGCAGATATCCAAAAAAAGTTCCGGCCCATGAAAAGCCCCCCCATCCGGTATATATGCCGGCTTCCGGCCGATTTAGGGTACCCGCCCTCCATTTCCTCTAGCCCTCTCCGCCGCATTTAGTGTACTCCGGCCAGAAATCGAGCGCGCTCCGACGGCCTATTGCAGCCTGTTTCCGCCGGATCGAAGCTACCATGGCATCCGCCGGTGCGGGGCGTGGCGGCGGAAGGGGGTTCGGCAATCACGGTGGCTTCAGGTGTCGCTGTGGAGTCGATGCGCGCGGCGGCTTCTTCGCCCGCAAGCGCCAGAACGACAACGAGGCCGGCGGCTCTGGCCTCCGCTCTCCGGTGTCGAAGAAGCAATGGGAGGTGGCGTGCACGCGTGGCGCCAAGTCCCGCAGCGCTGGATCGAGGTCGCGTGCGTGGAAGACCTTCCGGTGCTGCGGCCTGCTCTTCGACTCGGCGATCCAGTGCCAGTGGGAGGCCGAGTGGGCGTGGTTTGAGGAGAGGACCGCCGCCGATGCCGAAGATGCGGTTGCGGCTGTGCGGCTGCTGACGCTCTGGGATGAGTACCAACTCCAAACCCGGATCTACTGCGACCTCATCTACGACACCATTCATGGAGGGAAGCCGCTGCCCGCCGAGGTCATCTCCAGCGACGACAATGACGAGGGCGACGATTCTGACTCCGACGAGTAGAACCCCGGTGAAGTAGACCCCTGCCCACACCCTCCGGCGACTAGTAGATCTCCTATGCTATGTTTCGGTGCCCCTATGCTATGTATAATTATTATGGTTTGTAAAAACTCTCCTATGCTATGCGTGGTGAACTATGGTATGTTGGGTTGATGAACTCTGGTGAGATGTTTCTAGCGCGAAGTACTTTGTTTAAATTTTTGTCATATGCGGAATCGCTATACTCCTTTCTTCTTTTGATTAACAAACACCAGTCAATTGCTGGAATTTTTAAGAGTTTTTTCCATTCCATAAAAGTAAGTAACCCTGCCTTTTTGGTGGATGGATGAGGTGAGCTCGAGTAGATTTTTTTTTGAAACGAGGCAAAAGACTTGCCATTTTCATTGATTAAGAAGAAGTGAGAATTGCCCAGTTAATTGACGGAAAACCGGGCTAAAACCGAAGCTCGAGTAGATTTTGGAGTGGATAGTGAGAATGAATCAACTCATCATCTGGTAATCTGGAAACAAAAAGGTGGAATATTTATTTATTTTGGTGGATGGATGGATGCTGATGATGATAGACAAGAAAGAAAGAAGGAGGCAAAGGCAACGGGAGTGGAACAAGAAGAAAATGACGACTTCTTTCTACAACACAAATGGAAGAATAAACCCATCCTTCGCTTTCCCCTTCCACCTTACTACTTTCATACTCCTTTTTCTTCTTTTATTTATATATACTAATATAATGAACAAACAAATTCACACCGGTCAACTGCTGACATTATCAATCTTATATAATCAAGACTTTTTTCACTCGCGAATCAACCTGTGGTTGGATGGTTAGAGGGACTGTGGTATCCCCAACCCACCAGAGTTCAAATCCTGGTGCTCGCATTTATTCCTGGATTTATTTCAGGATTTCCGGCGATGCGCATTCAGTGGGAGGAGACATTCCTGCCGACTCAGTTTTTCGAAGGTGCTCATAGGGGTAGGGCGTGCCTCGCCGAAAAACTCTAAACAACATGACATCGCAAGGCATGGATGCGAAACCCAGCACCCAATCTGCAACAAATGCAACCCAAACTTGACTACGATGACGACAACATCAACGAAGCACAAGCGTCGCGGGGACACTGCAAGAATAAACCGCTCACTCGCTTTCCCCTCCCACCTTCCTGCTCTCATACTTCTTTGATCTTCTTTTTTCTTTTCTTTTATTCTTTTGATTAACAAACACCAACTGCTGGAATTTTTAAGAGTTTTCCATTTTCAAAAAAAGTAAGTAACCCTGCCTTCTCTTGTGCTTTGCTAAAAAGGACCATTTTTTGGGGTTCAAGACAAAAACAACCAGCCTGCTCATCACAAGTAACCAATCATGCATTTTCTATGTGTGCTTTGCTAGCAATTAAAAGGCAAACGAGCCATATTGTTTCTGTTAACAATGAAAAAGGATGAGTACCGTCACAAACGCAACCCAAACTCGTCCACCGTGACAACGATGACAACAACATCGACTGAAGCACAAGTGTCATGGGGACACCGCAAGAATAAACCGCATGCATGAGTGTGTAGGGAAGGGAACTACAAAAATAAACCGCTCACTCGCTTCCTTCGCTTTCCCCTCCCACCTTCCTTCTTTCATACCCCTTTCTTCTTTTTATTAACAAACACCAGTCAACCGCTGGAAATTTGAAGAGTTTTTCATTCCAAAAAAAAGAGTAAGTAACCCTGCCTTTTTGTGTGCTTTGCTAAAAGGGAAAATTACCCATTTTAAGCCATATTCAGAACAATTGGCCCACTAGTAGTAATTAAAAGACAAAGAAGCCATATTCTTTCGTTTAATAACGAAAAAAAATTGGCCCATTATTTCCTTTTTATTTTCAGAACCATGCGGAAGATCTAGCTGCACGTGAATTCCTAAAGAAAGAATGATGATACATCACAGAGGCACTACTAGGTAGAGGCAGAGCACCCTAAATGACCTAACATCACAAGGAATGGAACCGAAACTCTTACACTACGGAAGTTGAAGCCCGACCCACAACAACACGACCCAAACTCACTTACCACAACGACGACCACCAAAGCAAAAGCGTCACGGGGACAATAACCTTGAGCCAAACCGATTGAAAGTATGGGCACAACATTATTGAGCAATATACTGGTTTAAGCATAATTTTGGGTTGAAATGCCACATGTCACAACAATGATTACATGAGTATAATTGGCGGCTTTTACTAGTTCAAAAGAAAATACACCTAACAATTTGGAATTTATCTCAAATACTAGTAAAAAGGAACGCAATGAATTTACACAGGGTTCATAGTTTTTTTTAAACTAACATTTGCATGTTGGCATGCGCAACAAATCTAGTCTACTAGATATCATGGGTATAAGTATCTTAAAATCATCACATGTTGGCTACACGAAGACAAATATGGTCTGGCAAAATGAAATTATATTTTCATCATTACTATTTTGGATTAACAGAAAATTGTAGTTATTTGTGCATATATTACCGCCGTTTCTTTCTTTTTTGTCCAAAAAATGGCCTAAATGGAGGGCTTGCCGTACCTCAGTAAACAAAAGCTATATTATTAATTACTAGAGCATCTCTAGCAGATCCCGCATAAGGCCGGTGAACTACGCTATTCCGGCCGTTATACGGGATGACCCAAATAATAAGGCCCGAGCAGATACCCGAGAAAAGTCCCGGCCCGTAAAAAGTTTACGGGAGGCCCGTAAACCGCCCCCAATCTGGTATATATGCAGGCTTCAAGTCGATTTAAGGTATCCGCCCTCCATTTCCTCTAGCCCTCTCCGTCGCATTTCGTGTACTCCGGCGAGAAATCGAGCGCGCTCCGGCAGCCTTTCGTGGCCTGTTTTCTGCCGGATCGAAGCTACCATGGCGTCCGCCGGTGCGGGGCGTGGCGGCGGAACGGGGTTCGGCGACCGCGGTGTCTTCGGGTGCCACGGTGGATGTCGTGGTTCTAAGTCTGACAGTAGTGTAGGGGGTAGGAATGGAGAGGCAAGATCCTAGCTATGGAGTAGTTGTATACGCAGGAGATTTACGAGTTCATGCCCTTCTCGGAGGAAGTAACAGCCCTTCGTCTCGGAGCCCGGAGGCGGCCGACTGGATTATGTGTGTATGAATTACAGGGGTGCGAACCCTTTACACTGAGGAGGGGGTGGCTTATATAGAGTTCGCCAGGCCCTCCGGCCCTCAGTTATGTAGGGTTTAAGGTACATTAAGATCGAGAGTTACTGGTAACGCCACAAATAAAGTGCTATGATGACCATAAAGGCTACTTAATAACCGGCCAATCGTGTGCAGAGTGACTTTAGATCTCCTAGATGTCGAGTGGTTGGCTTCATGGTCGAGTTTCTTCGAGTCCGTCAAGTGGAACACTTCTGAGTCGATTGAAAGGTGGTTTCTTCTAGAGATGTCCTTTGGGAGGGTAGTTTGGACAGGTCCATGACCCTATCCTAGGTATATAGCTTCATCATTAGCCCCCGAATGGATCGAGGTTTGAGTAGGGAAGGAGTTGAGAACTCTTCCGACCCATTTTTCGTGCTTTGAGTGTATCTTGTTCTGGATCCATGAACTTAAGTAACGACACCAACTTCTTTTTTAGTCGCCTTGATCCATTCTTGGTTTCAGTCGAGTGAATTTCTTTACTTGAAAAGCTCCGAGTGGTGGTGTGGAGGATATCCTCCGTCTGACAAGTTGTTCTGCTGCTCGCGGATTTTGCGGGATTCCAATTTTGGGAAGCGCGCGGGGCGGAGGAGGCCGCAGTAATCGGACGGGATAGGGCGGAGACGCCTCGATCTCCGCGCCACCTTTTTCGCCACGTATCGCGCGCGCGACTGTTGCGGGATTTGACAGGATCGTCTGGGCCTACAGGTCAGTCACTCGGAAGCAACTCCATATAAGCCGCTGGCCCAGGGCTTTTAAACAGTGCGTCTTCATTTTTCCTCTTTCTCCTCGAATTCCTCCGCCACCTCTGCTCTCGTCCCCGTGCCATCGGTCCGTTCGAGCTTCGTCTGCGACGCTGGTGAAGGAGAAGACGGCGGCCCTGGAGCGCGCGAAGAAGGCGATGGCGCAGGCGAAGGCGAAGAAGTCTGGCCGGGGCAGATCTTCCTCGAGGTTTTCCTTGCCGTGGGGCTGGATCCAGGGCGATTGGATGCCCTCGGCGATTCATCAGGAAGACATTGATGACCTAGTCGAGGGGGGACTCATTCTCCACGAATCTGCGTTCCTCCCGGGGAACGAGATCGAGCCACAGCTGTTGGGGAATGTAGTAATTTCAAAAAAAAATCCTACACACACGCAAGATCATGGTGATGCATAGCAACGAGAGGGGAGAGTAATGTCCACGTACCCTCGTAGACCGTAAGCGGAAGCGTTATGACAACGCGGTTGATGTAGTCGTATGTCTTCACGATCCGACCGATCCAAGTACCGAACGTACGGCACCTCCGAGTTCAGCACACGTTCAGCTCGATGACGATTCCCGGACTCCGATCCAGCAAAGTGTCGGGGTTGAGTTCCGTCAGCACGACGGCGTGGTGACGATGATGATGTTCTACCGGCGCAGGGCTTCGCCTAAACTCCACGACGATATGACCGAGGTGGAATATAGTGGAGGGGGGCACCGCACATGGCTAAGGAACGATCACGTAGATCAACTTGTGTGTTCTAGGGTGCCCCCTGCCCCCGTATATAAAGGAGGGAGGGGGGAGGTGTGGCCGGCCCCCAAGGGGTGCGCCTGGAGGAGTCCTACTCCCACCGGGAGTAGGACTCCCCCCTCTTGCCTTGGTGGAGAAGGAAAGGGGGGAGGGGAAAGAGGAAAGGGGGGCGCCGCCCCCTCCTCCTTGTCCTATTCGGACTAGGGGGGGAGGGGGCGCGCGGCCTGCCCTGGCCGGCCCTCCTCTTCTCCCTCATGGCCCATGTAGGCCCAATAACCCCCGGGGGGGTTTCGGTAACCCCCCGGTACTCCGGAAAAATCCCGGTTTCTCCCGGAATGATTCCGATATCCAAATATATGCTTCCAATATATCAATCTTTATGTCTCGACCATTTTGAGACTCCTCGTCATGTCCTGGATCACATCCGGGACTCCGAACAACCTTCGGTACATCAAAATATATAAACTCATAATAAAACTGTCATCGTAACGTTAAGCATGCGGACCCTATGGGTTCGAGAACTATGTAGACATGACCTAGAACTATTCTCAGTCAATAACCAATAGAGGAACCTGGATGCTCATATTGGCTCCTACATATTCTACGAAGATCTTTATCGGTCAAACCGCATAACAACATATGTTGTTCCCTTTGTCATCTGCATGTTACTTGCCCGAGATTCGATCGTCGGTATCTAATACCTAGTTCAACTCGTTACCGGCAAGTCTCTTTACTCATTACGTAATGCATCATTCCGTAACTAACTCATTAGCTACATTGCTTGCAAGGCTTATAGTGATGTGCATTATCGAGAGGGCCCAGAGATACCTCTCCCGACAATCGGAGTGACAAAACCTAATCTCGAAATACGCCAACCCAACATGTACCTTTGGAGACACCTGTAGTACTCCTTTATAATCACTCAGTTACGTTGTGACATTTGGTAGCACCCAAAGTGTTCCTCCGGTAAACGGGAGTTGCATAATCTCATAGTTACAGGAACATGTATAAGTCATGAAGAAAGCAATAGCAATATACTAAACGATCAAGTGCTAGGCTAACGGAATGGGTCATGTCAATCACATCATTCTCCTAATGATGTGATCCCGTTAATCAAATGACAACACATGTCTATGGTTAGGAAACATAACCATCTTTGATTAATGAGCTAGTCAAGTAGAGGCATACTAGTGACTATATGTTTGTCTATGTATTCACACATGTATCATGTTTCTGGTTAATACAATTCTAGCATGAATAATAAACATTTATCATGATATGAGGAAATAAATAATAACTTTATTATTGCCTCTAGGGCATATTTCCTTCAGTCTCCCACTTGCACTAGAGTCAATAATCTAGATTACACAGTAATGATTCTAACACCCATGGAGTCTTGGTGCTGATCATGTTTTGCTCGTGGAAGAGGCTTAGTCAATGGGTCTGCAACATTCAGATCCGTATGTATCTTGTAAATCTCTATGTCTCCCACCTGGACTTGCTCCTGGATGGAATTGAAGCGTCTCTTGATGTGCTTGGTCCTCTTGTGAAATCTGGATTCCTTTGCCAAGGCAATTGCACCAGTATTGTCACAGAAGATCTTCATTGGTCCCGATGCACTAGGTATGACACCTAGATCGGAAATGAACTCCTTCATCCAGACTCCTTCATTTGCTGCTTCCGAAGCAGCTATGTACTCCGCTTCACATGTAGATCCCGCCACGACGCTTTGTTTAGAACTGCACCCACTTACAGCTCCACCGTTTAATAAAAACACGTATCCGGTTTGCGATTTACAATCGTCCGGATCAGTGTCAAAGCTTGCATCAACGTAACCATTTACGACTAGCTCTTTGTCACCTCCATATACGAGAAACATATCCTTAGTCCTTTTCAGGTATTTCAGGATGTTCTTGACCGTTGTCCAGTGATCCACTCCTAGATTACTTTGGTACCTTCCTGCCAAGCTTATTGCTAAGCACACGTCAGGTCTGATACACAGCATTGCATACATGATAGAGCCTATGGCTGAAGCATAGGGAACATCTTTCATTTTCTCTCTATCTTCTGCTGTGGTCGGGCATTGAGTTTGACTCAACTTCACACCTTGTAGTACGGGCAAGAACCCTTTATTTGCCTGATCCATTTTGAACTTTTTCAAAACTTTATCAAGGTATGTGCTTTGTGAAAGTCCAATTAAGCGTCTTGATCTATCTCTATAAATCTTGATGCCCAATATATAAGCAGCTTCACCGAGGTCTTTCATAGAAAAACTTTTATTCAAGTATCCCTTTATGCTATCCAGAAATTCTATATCATTTCCAATTAATAATATGTCATCTACATATAATATCAGAAATGCTACAGAGCTCCCACTCACTTTCTTGTAAATACAGGCTTCTCCAAAAGTCTGTATAAAACCATATGCTTTGATCACACTATCAAAGCGTTTATTCCAACTCCGAGATGCTTGCACCAGTCCATAAGTGGATCGTTGGAGCTTGCACACTTTGTTAGCACCTTTTGGATCAACAAAACCTTCTGGCTGCATCATATACAACTCTTCTTCCAGAAATCCATTCAAGAATGCAGTTTTGACATCCATTTGCCAAATTTCATAATCATAAAATGCAGCAATTGCTGACATGATTCGGACAGACTTAAGCATCGCTACGGGTGAGAAAGTCTCATCGTAGTCAACCCCTTGAACTTGTCGAAAACCTTTTGCAACAAGTCGAGCTTTATAGACAGTTACATTACCATCAGCGTCAGTCATCTACTTAAAAATCCATTTATTCTCAATGGCTTGCCGATCATCGGGCAAGTCAACCAAAGTCCATACTTTGTTCTCATACATGGATCCCATCTCAGATTTCATGGCCTCTAGCCATTTTGCGGAATCTGGGCTCATCATCGTTTCCTCATAGTTCGTAGGTTCATCATGGTCAAGTAACATGACTTCCAGAATAGGATTACCGTACCACTCTGGTGCGGATCTTATTCTGGTAGACCTACGAGGTTCAGTAGAAACTTGATCAGAAGTTTCATGATCAATATCATTAGCTTCCTCACTGATTGGTGTAGTTGTCACAAGAACCGGTTCTTGTGATGAACTACTTTCCAATAAGGGAGCAGGTACAGTTACCTCATCAAGTTCTACTTTCCTCCCACTCACTTCTTTCGAGAGAAACTCCTTCTCTAGAAAGGATCCGAATTTTGCAACGAAAATCTTGCCTTCAGATCTATGATAGAAGGTGTACCCAACAGTCTCTTTTGGGTATCCTATGAAGACACATTTCTCCGATTTGGGTTCAAGCTTATCTGGTTGAAGTTTCTTCACATAAGCATCGCAGCCCCAAACTTTAAGAAACGACAACTTTGGTTTCTTGCCAAACCACAGTTCATGAGGCGTCGTCTCAACGGATTTTGATGGTGCCCTATTTAACGTGAATGCGGCCGTCTCTAAAGCATAACCTCAAAATGATAGCGGTAAATCAGTAAGAGACATCATAGATCGCATCATATCTAGTAAAGTATGATTACGATGTTCGGACACACCATTTCGTTGTGGTGTTCCGGGTGGCGTGAGTTGCAAAACTATTCCGCATTGTTTCAAATGTAAACCAAACTTGTAACTCAAATATTCTCCTCCACGATCAGATCGTAGAAATTTTTATTTTCTTGTTACGATGATTTTCCACTTCACTCTGAAATTCTTTGAACTTTTCAAATGTTTCAGACTTGTGTTTCATTAAGTAGATATACCCATATCTGCTCAAATCATCTGTGAATGTGAGAAAATAACGATACCCGCCGCGAGCCTCAACATTCATTGGAGCACAAACATCGATATGTATGATTTCCAACATCAGTTGCTCGCTCCATAGTTCCGGAGAACGGCGTTTTGGTCATCTTGCCCATGAGGCACGGTTCGCAAGTACCAAGTGATTCATAATCAAGTGATTCCAGAAGCCCATCAGTATGGAGTTTCTTCATGCTCTTTACACGGATATGACCTAAACAGCAGTGCCACAAATAAGTTGTACTATCATTATCAACTCTGCATCTTTTGGTTTCAACACTATGAATATGTGTATCACTACTATCGAGATTCAATAAAAATAGACCACTCTTCAAGGGTGCATGACCATAAAAGATATTACTCATACAAATAGAACAACCATTATTCTCTGACTTAAATGAATAACCATCTCGCATCAAACAAGATCCAGATATAATGTTCATGCTCAACGCTGGCACCAAATAACAATTATTTAGGTCTAAAACTAATCCTGATGGTAGATGTAGAGGTAGTGTGCCAACCGCGATCACATCGACTTTGGAACCATTTCCCACGCGCATCGTCACCTCGTCCTTAGCCAATCTTCGCTTAATCCGTAGTCCCTGTTTCGAGTTGCAAATATTAGCAACAGAACCAGTATCAAATACCTAGGTACTACTGCGAGCATTAGTAAGGTACACATCAATAACATGTATATCACATATACCTTTGTTCACTTTGCCATCCTTCTTATCCGCCAAATACTTGGGGCAGTTCCGCTTCCAGTGTCAAGTCTGCTTGCAGTAGAAGCACTCAGTCTCAGGCTTAGGTCCAGACTTGGGTTTCTTGTCTTGAGCAGCAACTTGTTTGCTGTTCTTCTTGAAGTTCCCCTTCTTCTTCCCTTTGCCCCTTTTCTTGAAACTGGTGGTCTTGTTAACCATCAACACTTGATGCTCCTTCTTGATTTCTACCTCCGCGGCTTTTAGCATTGCGAAGAGCTCGGGAATAGTCTTGTCCATCCCTTGCATATTATAGTTCATCACGAAGCTCTTGTAGCTTGGTGGCAGTGATTGAAGAATTCTGTCAATGACACTATCATCAGGAAGATTAACTCCCAGTTGAATCAAGTGATTATTATACCCAGATATTTTGAGTATGTGTTCACTGACAGAACTATTCTCCTCCATCTTGCAGCTATAGAACTTATTGGAGACTTCATATCTCTCAATCCGGGCATTTGCTTGAAATATTAACTTCAACTCCTGGAACATCTCATATGCTCCATGACGTTCAAAACGTCGTTGAAGACCCGGTTCTAAGCCGTAAAGCATGGCACACTGAACTATCGAGTAGTCATCAGTTTTGCTCTGCCACACGTTCTTAACGTCATCAGTTGCATCAGCAGCAGGCCTGGCACCCAGCGGTGCTTCCAGGACGTAATTCTTCTGTGCAGCAATGAGGATAATCCTCAGGTTACGGACCCAGTCTGTGTAATTGCTGCCATCATCTTTCAACTTTTGCTTTCTCAAGGAACGCATTAAAATTCAACGGAACAAAAACACGAGCCATCTATCTACAACAAACATAGACAAGCAAAATACTAGCAGGTACTAAGTTCATGATAAATTTAAGTTCAATTAATCATATTACTTAAGAACTCCCACTTAGATAGACATCCCTCTAATCCTCTAAGTGATTACGTGATCCATATCAACTACACCATGTCCGATCGTCACGTGAGATGGAGTAGTTTCAACCGTGAACATCAATATGTTGATCATCTACTATATGATTCACGCTCGACCTTTCGGTCTTCGTGTTCCGAGGCCATATCTGTTATATGCTAGGCTCGTCAAGTTTAACCTGAGTATTCCGCGTGTGCAACTGTTTTGCACCCGTTGTATTTGAACGTAGAGCCTATCACACCCGATCATCACGTGGTGTCTCAGCACGAAGAACTTTCGCAACGGTGCATACTCAGGGAGAACACTTCTTGATAATTTAGTGAGAGATCATCTTAAAATGCTACCATCAATCAAAGCAAGATAAGATGCATAAAGGATAAACATCACATGCAATCAATATAAGTGATATGATATGGCCATCATCATCTTGTGCTTGTGATCTCCATCTTTGAAGCACCGTCGTGATCACCATCGTCACCAGCGCAACACCTTGATCTCCATCGTAGCATCGTTGTCGTTACGCCATCTATTGCTTCTACGACTATCGCTACCACTTAGTGATAAAGTAAAGCAATTACAGGGCGTTTGCATTTCATACAATAAAGCGACAACCATATGGCTCCTGCCAGTTGCCGATAACTTCGGTTACAAAACATGATCATCTCATACAATAAAATATAGCATCACGTCTTGACCATATCACATCACAACATGCCCTGCAAAAACAAGTTAGACGTCCTCTACTTTGTTGTTGCAAATTTTACGTGGCTACTACGGGCTTAGCAAGAACCGTTCTTACCTACGCATCAAAACCACAATGATAGTTCGTCAAGTTAATGCTGTTTTAACCTTCGCAAGGACCGGGCATAGCCACATTCGGTTCAGCTAAAGTGAGAGAGACAGACACCCGCCAGTCACCTTTAAGCACGAGTGCTCGTAACGGTGAAACTAGTCTCGCGTAAGCGTACGTGTAATGTCGGTCCGGGCCGCTTCATCTCACAATACCGCTGAGCCAAAGTATGACATGCTGGTAAGCAGTATGACTTGTATCGCCCACAACTCACTTGTGTTCTACTCGTGCATATGACATCTACACATAAAACCAGGCTCGGATGCCACTGTTGGGGAACGTAGTAATTTCAAAAAAAAAATCCTACGCACATGCAAGATCATGGTGATGCATAGCAACGAGAGGGGAGAGTAATGTCCACATACCCTTGTAGACCGTAAGCGGAAGCGTTATGACAATGCGGTTGATGTAGTCGTACGTCTTCACGATCCGACTGATCCAGGTACCGAACGTACGGCACCTCCGAGTTCAGCACACGTTCATCTCGATGACGATCCCCGGACTCCGATCCAGCAAAGTGTCGGGGATGAGTTCCGTCAGCACGACGGCGTGGTGACGATGATGATGTTCTACCGGCGCAGGGCTTTGCCTAAACTCCACGACGATATGACCGAGGTGGAATTGGTGGAGGGGGGCACCGCACACGGCTAAGGAATGATCACGTAGATCAACTTGTGTGTTCTAGGGTGCCCCCTGCCCCCGTATATAAAGGTGGGAGGGGGGAGGTGCGGCCGGCCCCCAAGGGGTGCGCCTGGAGGAGTCCTACTCCCACCGGGAGTAGGACTCCCCCCTCTTGCCTTGGTGGAGAAGGAAAGGGGGGAGGGGAAAGAGGAAAGGGG